>NC_085005.1:2903334-3253334 GCF_963854185.1 Sardina pilchardus | reverse complement strand
AAGCTTGTAAACATTGCTATTTAGATAGAGGTGTAAACAGTTATGAAAGGGCAGAGACAACTATATTAGAAACAACAGTCTTGATATAGATTCACAACATAGACCACTGTGCCCTGTGTGAGGTATCCATAATAGCAAAACAACTCCATCTACTCGGAGACCCAAATGTGGCCGTACTGTACACACGTGTGCGGCGTGGAGATGTTTAGGACTGGCCTTCAAGCAGAGAGGAGCTGTGCAGGATGGCACTGACAGTGCGCTGGCAGCCCTCCAGCTTCCAATGATAACAAGCCCCCTTCTTACCAAAACAAGCACGCATGCATGACATCACCACAGGCTGTCAGCAGCGCCGGCCCTCATGCGAACACTTCAAGGCCATCCCTGTTTGGTTTAACTGCTGCGCTGTAATGTTGGCATACTGCTAATGGGACACACACACACACACACACACACTCAAACACACTAATGGGACACGCACACACACTGTTAAATCTTCCAATCAAGGATGTGTCCTTGTAGATAACATGTTTATGTTGATCCTAATGTTTGACAAATTATAGATCATTCCAGATACTGTATTTTAAGCAATAACTTGCCTATTGTGGTCTGGCAAGAAATTATAACTATAAAGACAACTGTAAGAGTAATGTTATGAGCGTCCATATTGACCAACGATGAGGAAAGTCTCTCCTCATATCGATGAAAGTGATGTCTAAAATCTGATCTTTGATATGATCTGTAGAAATCATTGTAAAAATCGCTGTGAAAGTGATCTCCAACAATAGCATTCTTCATGTTGTTACAGTATGCCGTGTGGACATTGTCATTCATGTTAGCTAGAGCAATACTTAGATATACTGTTGATTTTGCCGTTATCATTACTGGTGAGAACTGAGTACACATACACATTGGGCGTTAGCCAACGCTGTGCCTTGTGCATATGGAGCACTGTAGGCTCATGTTGGCACAGCCAGGACGGGCATGTGCCAGGCAGTCCACACAGTGCCCGTGGGCAACCCCAAAGGGAGCCATATTTTGGAGGCTTTAGTGGGATCCATGGTATGGGCTCTTGCTCTTCCTATAGGTTCCAGCCCGGTGGGTTCTGGTATGGGCTGTCTAATGGGACTTTAAGCACACACAGGTCCCATGCTGTAGAGTACAGACCTGCTTATCAGAGTACATTTGATCTCCTGTGCTTATTGCCTTCAAATTGGGCACAGTAGCAGGGCCTGGAGTTGTGGGGGAATTGCAGCTCACTCTGAGGACATACTCACAGGGCTTTCACTAAGCCCTCAAAGTCATCCCTTCCTGCTGGTCAGTGGAGTGGAGAGAAGCCGGGTGACACTGGCCAGAAGTGGCCGAGCTCCTGACCGCTGCAGGGTGTCTGCTGTCTCTGTGCTCCAATGCATGCTGGGTTTGGGGCTCCTCTTCAAACGCCGTCACGCTTCATCAGTGCAAGGAATCACTACGCCGAGGAGTAAACTAGACTGACAATCGAAATGTCTCTCATCTATATTTCATGTGAAGTTCACAAACCTTAACATTCTTCAATAGCGTTTTGTGGTTTAAGTAGAATTGTTCCCTTTAAATTATTCACAGAAACTTTTCATGTCAAACAGCGCCCTTCCAATGGTCCATCATGTGATAGAAGGAAGACTGCAGCAGAGCTACAAGTGTCCTATAACATCTAGTAGTGTGTGGCCAACAGTCTATGGGTGACAAGACTTACTGTATGGGTGGGAGAGAAGAATACATTTCTCTCTCAGCTGAGCTCTGTAGTAAATTCAGCAGTCAGTCAAGTCTTTCAGTGGAAGCCATTTACTGTATATGGAGAACGCTAGTAGGAGGCATTAGCTAATGGCCGATGGTAACGGCACGATATGCGTGGGCTAGACCCACACGCTTGCTTGTGCTCACACACGTACATCCCCCACACAAGTTCCCAATTCATGCAAACAGTGCATGGCATACAAGGTGAATTCAGCCCAGTGACTCCTTTCAGAGCCACTGAAGTGCATGTCCTGCTGTGGTCACTGACGTGGAGGTTGGGGGGCCCGCTCGGGCCACACGGGGAGACATTTTGCAAGCATCGCCAGAAATGCTGGTGGGCTTGACGGCCAGCTATAGTGGCCCACAGATCATGCATGATTAAAGCCCTGCCACCAAGGGAGGCCTTTTTGTGTGCCGGTCTCTATGGACACCCTACATATATTTTGAGAACAAACAGCTGAATAATGGGAAATAAATGAAGTTCCAGGGGATGAGAGAGCCAGACCTCGGCTTTTATGAAGGCTGGACCTCAAAGCGCTGGGTGAGCGACTCGGGGAAGAATAGCAGCTTTGTGTTGTCTGCGCAGCACATTTAACCCCCACCAGTAGAACAGGGGACTTTTGCTCTTGTTATGATTTACATTTAATGTCAAAACACTATTCAAAACACCAACTCGGAATCTATGCTCTTTCTATTTCCACAGCCATTCTATTGAAAGACGCATAGACAGATATTGGGCATGGCTCCCAAAACTGTCTCTGGTTTAAATTCCTTTCAAACAACAATGCATGCGAACTTGTTCATTACAGACGTAGTCAAAACTGCACTTCCCAGGCACCAGCGGGAGCGGAGCCGCAGCTCTGGGAGCACTGTTACCACAGGCAGGCACATCAAGCATTTCTGACAGCAGGGTGAGCCGGCCTCGCGGAGCAGATGAGTCTCGGGGTTCTGGCTCAGTGGGGTGTGTGTGTGTGGGGGGGGGGGGGGGGTGGGGGGGGGGGTGAGGATGATGAAAGCGTCTCTGCCCAGCCTGCGCTCTGCGGGAGGCCAGCCGGAGGTCCCAGCGAGATGCTGACGGAGGAGCCTCCTCACACCTCCCCGTGTTGATCCTCTGCGTCCCATCAAAGATCACATCACTCCTCAAGGCCATTAGGCCACTGGACTTGACCCAGGCACAACAAATCCATAATGATGTGGTGTGTGTGTGTGTGTGTGTGTGTGTGTGGATAGGGGTGGGGGGTGGGGGGTGGGAGGGGGGGCATTCCAGGCTGTCAATCACAGCAAACGGTCTGCTCCTGTTGTTCTGCCCCTACTCTGGGGTATTTCTGAGGGCAGATTTGGGGTGCAGGGGGGCAACACTGGCTTTGACCTCTCTTCTCCAGAGTAGTGGAGGGTTGTGTACAGACAGATCAACACACACAAACAGAAGGACAGGGCGTGGGGGGTGGAGTCGCCCCGAAAATATATCCATCAATTTGGAGGACGACCATCATTATGCAATCCAACACAAACAAGACAAAGGGCACTGTAAACATTTGGGCCTCCGCATAATGACTCCCATTCTGGTGTGGTGAGGGGATGCATGCTCTGGAACAATGGGATCTGCGACCTGCGTGCAAGCTCATTATCCTGCACCCCTCACACAGCCAGCTTTCTCTCTCTCTCTCTCTCTCTCTCTCTGTCTGTATCTCCCTCTCTCTCTCTCTGTCTGTATCTCTCTCACTCTCTCTGTCGGTGTCTCTCGACCGTATGCTAATGTGCCTCTTGTCTAGCCAGAGCTCCACGAGGACGGCGTGGGGAGCGTGCTTTGAGTTTCACTGACTCTGCGCAAATCGGGCCGCTGGCCGCGTCCCCCCCGGGCCCCTGGTCCTGTCTGGGCTCCTGGGGGACAGTGGAAGTGCACCTTTTGTTGGACTTTGTTTTAGGTCTCCACGAGCAGCTCGGATTCACATTGTTGTTGGCAGCCAGAGATGAAGGCGGAGGCGGTGGAGAAACAGTTGGAGAGGTGGGGGTGGGGGTGATGGAGGTGGAGGGGTGATGGGGTGGGTTGTTGATTTTGATAAGTTCAGAGAAGAGGGAAAACAGGCCTTTCAAGCAGCAATGCTGAGTCTATGAAAACGCTGAACGGAATAATATGGAGGTGCAGTTGGAATGTCATGAGGGCTTCATTGTGTAGACGCTGGGCTTATCACATTCAAACAATATGGATCACTCCATGCTGCAAAACACAGATATCTTACTCTTGTTCATGACTATCATAGCTAGCAAAAAGCATACAGCATGTATCAAAGTCGCTATCAGCTATTCAGGCTCTCAGTAAGGCGCCGTGAAGCCTAAACATTGACATTCGCAGAAAAAGAATATAAATCCAGAGCGAAACATCTCACAAACAGTTCTTTATTAAATTGATATTGATGGGACATTGTGCGGGACAGGATGGCACCAGCTGCCAATATCAACTGCTCTGACGGAGTCCACCACTGGCTCATTAAAGGCTCATAGCCAAGCCTGGACAAACATTCTATTAGCGCTCAACTGCTCTATCGATTGAACTCCACCTGAACTTGGACTATGGCTTGGAACAAAACGCATTCCATCATTTGGCGCCGTGTTTGTCTTTATTTTCCAATTTGTATCTGACTGAATTACACAACAGATATAGATAAATAGATAGATAGAGATATCTAGTGATCTCGAAACACCAACACTGT
The DNA here is from genome assembly GCF_963854185.1 of Sardina pilchardus. Lineage (NCBI taxonomy): Eukaryota > Metazoa > Chordata > Actinopteri > Clupeiformes > Clupeidae > Sardina > Sardina pilchardus. Next base: position 3,248,853 of record NC_085005.1, on the reverse strand, counting down.
AGGTATCGCGCTAGGTGGTCTTTGACACATTAAATACCAGCTTACGACTGCATTCCTCCTCAAAGGTTGCTAAGACAAGTGCATGTATAATTCAACAAATGCAATACTTACTCAATCATCCTACATCCACCAATGCTGCCCTCAAAGAATTCATTTCAACCCCCAGTACTGCGTGCTGGGTCTAAACGCTGATCTATTCCTTTCACAATTCAACACGACCCTGCACACACAACATGATTCATTGTAAACCTTTCAGCCTAGATGCACTGAGATGTTTATGCTGATGCCACAGTCTTGCAGAATCACTACTGTGCTGTGTTCACAATCCTGTCCAATCCTATGCCATTTATCCCATCTGTGACCAGACCAAGGCAGCAGTGATCCACTTACAGTAACACACACACATCCCTCTGCCAACAACTGGACTGTGGACAGCACAACTGGTTCAGATGGCCGGCGCCTCAGACAAATGTCTGGTTTGTGTGCTGTGCTCTCTGTTCTGTCCTTTATGTGTCTGTGGATGGACAATGTCATCCGTGTGAGTTCAGCTGATTGGCACAGAGGATTACAGATAAAGACGACAGCCCATAATAAGGCCTCTGTTTTCGATGCGCTTCATGAGAAAACAGGATTACTTGTAAGTGTCCAGAAACCTTTTAGGAAGGGTCCTGTTTTCACTGTACATTTGATGGCATTACTCATAATCTCAGACCTTTAGTAAGACTAGTTTTACTCTCTGTCCACTCCTGGAGCCCTAAACTGTCATTTTGCCTGTACAGTATGTCAATACATATAGATAACAAAATATATGTACGTATAATGACAAAATTATCTCAATCTCATTGTTGTTACTGTGGTAATAAGTGAATATACCATTAAGTGTCTTGTGCTGTGGAGCGGACTACCCAAAGGGCAGCATGCAGTGACTGAGGGGCAGGAGCAGCCTGTCAGAATGGTCTTCATTTCTCATCTTCAGCAAAGCAGAGTTCATAACTCTGACTTGTCCAGCTGATGACTGAGCGCTGTATGCTGCGGAAGTCCTTTGAAGGCTTCATAATGCTATGCGTTTTAAGTTGATGGTTGGAATTCCAGGCAGGCCGTAGGAACAGAGGCCCTTTGAGATGGAGCGCAGGGCCTGAGGACTGAGGTGCAGCTGATGCGTCTCACCACACCAGTGACACCATGACTCCTCAGCATGGCCTCTGAGACCCAGAGGCAGCACAATGATCTTTCCCATGTAGCCAGTGTCAGACCCAGGGAATGCCTCATCCTCTGACTGACCAGCTTTGTTCTGCAGTGCTTCCCTCATTACGGGTACGCCATTTAGAAACGGATTTACACGGCCATAAAGCACCAAGACGATCCTATTCTGAGACAACACTGGAGGTTTCACTGTTGTACACCTTATTTTGCCCCATGTTTCTTTGGGGAATAAACAGGAAAATTCACAATGATAAACTGCACTTACTGGGCACTTCCATTACCATATGAGTTCTAGTTGCCTGGTTTCTTGGAGCTACAGGGACGAGTAGGAACAGATTCTGAGGATGCTATTTCCCATTTGAAGGTTTTAAATCAGGAGAAAACATGAGGAGATGATTGTACTCTTGTTATCATCTTCAGAATAGGGCCCCCGACTGTTTATGTGCTTTCTGTGTTCTCGTACTAAAAGGAGTGACTCATAGCTGATGACCATGACAAACATATCTGGTATCAAACTGGCAAGCCACAGAGAATCTTTCAGCGTGTGTTGCCATAGTTACTGTGCCTGGACATCCAGAGCCGTGGAATTCTCATTGTGGTGGCCCTGGGTAAATAGACAGTGCTGCAGGGAGGCAGTGGAGAGACTCCATCCCAAGGAACCTGCTGAAACAAAGCCCATGAGAATGGCTGAAAGGCAAGAGGACCGTTGAAGAGATGCAGAAATGTTCGGTGAATACATCTGCGAGCAGAGTGGCTGAAGAACAGGCCTTTCCTGTTCCTGCTCAACTGCAGGTGTTATATGTCAGGTTGACATGACTGTTGGCAGCTCTGTTGGCACTTTTATTCTCATTTGGTCAATGTGAGCAATGAGCATGCAGGAGAACTCAGAGAAGTTCATTTGAAGACCACTGTCTGCCAGAGGTGATAAGCCATGATGATGTAGTAGAGGCAGCTGAAAATGCAAGACTTCTTGAAGTTCAGTTGAAATGCCAGCTGAACTTAAACCTCTTCACGACAGATAAAAATCACCTATGGCTGTCCAAGAAAAGGCAAATGAATAAATTCAGCACTGCATGTCTGAAACATGATAGTACTCTCTTAGTCCTCCCAGAGAACGTTTGCTGACAGAACATTCTCTCTGTGCCATATGATTCACCTCAGTTTCATACAAAAAGATGGAACATCACTTAGATTTAGGTATCAGGTGTCCTTATTTCGTGAAGGAGAGCCACGATGCTATCCTCCCTCCACAAATGCCTCACACTATTAAATGAAACTGAAACGCAGCTAATCAGCTTATCAGAGTGACAACTTGCAGAGGGAATCTGGACACATTTATGGTCTTTGAGCTAACAAAACACTTTGATGTCTCTGCTAACGCTGTGGAGGTGCTAAGATATATCATGTTCATCTGGATTCTGCCATAGCAAAGTAATCTTAAAACTCAACATCATAGGTTAAGCTGGACACCTGGTGAGATTCTGGGCTCTTTATGTTACAACATGAAAGGGCACATTTAGCCTTCTGATGTCATATGCCGTGTTGAGAATGCTTTCACAACATGTGACTGAACTTAAATAAGTCTTTCTGTTCAAAATCTGATATGTACCTCTCAAACTTCAAAACCCCAAGCTGTAATGTAACTGGGTATCTTTTTGTAGCTCAGGCAATAGGATGTTTGTCTGATCTGCCGCCTTGTATTTCTCTGTTGCCTAAAGCAGCGAATAACCTGTTCTGCAGAGATAAAGTGAGGTTATTCACTGGCTTTGTCCAAGGGAGAGCTGAAATCTTCCAGCTGCTTCTCCTTTGATATCGATCAAACCAGAAGTGGCCTGTTGTGGACCTCTGGGCTCTGGTGATGGGTGCCTCTGCATCCACTGAACAACAGATCATGCAGATGATTACTCTGGTCTTCACCAGGGACATACCTTCTGTCCAAATCAAAGAAAATACACCATTGGCATTACACAGGGGACTTATGACATGGTTGATGGGAACTCTCTGTAGTAAAGTTTAGCACTCTGCAGTGGTATTATTTCCATAGCCCATAGCTGTCATAGACCTGTTTCTAAGCAAGCCTAGAGCTGAAACCCACCTGGTAAGACCACCGCCAACACACATCCAACGCTGTGGTTACTTTGAGGCCTTTACTTGCTGATGAAGCCTTGCAGAGAGAACAGCAATCATGCTGCAATGAATGGCTGACCACTGTTGAACTTGGGTAGCAAGCTGTTTACTTTGTGGGTAGTTACCTTTCTAATGTAAGATACTGGCAGAGGGCCTGCAAATCATCTGACATATTTTTTTGGAAAAGTAAAAAAAAAAAAACCTTTTATGAAAATACACACGTCTGTGTATCTGATTCACCATCCTTGTAAAACTATTCCACACAGACACACCAACTCACAAGTATAAACTCTCTGTACTGCTTAGCACTCTACAGTGGTATTATTTCCATAGCCCACAGCTGTCATCATAGGCCTGTTTTTAAGCAAGCCTAAAGCTGAAACCCACCTGGTAAGACCACCGCCAACACACATCCAAAGCTGTGGGGGATAAAGAGACTATTCCCACGCCAGACACATTCATCCCTGCCATAGTTATGGAGCCCCATTATGTAGGAGATAGCTGAGGAGGCCCAAATCTAGATGTTCTGGCAAGCCGAGCTGGGGCGACCACACTTTCAAACCACACTCTTAAAACGGCTGTAACTGATGCTGGGTGATGTTGCATTTGTTGATGTTGATGTTTATGGCTCTTAGTAGACGCTTTTGTCCAAAGCAACTTGCATTATATTTGAACCAGACACCAAACAAAACACACCGCAGACAGTGCTCACTCCTCTCTTCAAGTGCAACTCTACACTGTGTTTTGTTATGGTTTGGGGGACACTCCACTTACTCCAGCACGGCTTTGTGCCTACTGATGAAGCCTTGCCGAGAGTCAAACACCAATCATACTGCAATGAATCGTTGACCACTGTTTAACTTGTGGTAGCACACTGTTTACTTTTGTGGGTAGTTACCTTTCTAGTGTAAGATACCATATACTAAAAATACACATCTGTCTGGCTATTTGGTTCGCCATCTTTGTTTAGTTTTTCCAATCAGTGTCACACAGACACACCAGCACACAAGCATAAATGCTCCCAACAGCATAGTCTCCTTCCATAGGGCTGCACATATGGCTGTACATACTGTAGGTCACTACAGAGCCATGCATACAGAGCCATAACGGAGCCTTTAAATGGGCCACACACGCTCACCTGCACAAAGCATAGCCATTTTGTTGCCAACGGAGGTCTTCAGAAAAGGCAGACTTTTCTCTTTGGCATGACAGCTAACTGTTAGCGTGCTGACAGACTCTGTCAGACAGAGCCACCAAGGTCATAGCAAAGCAACAGCCTTGACTCCGACATACTGAGTGACACATACAACAAATCAGTGTTGAATTCAGCCAAGTGGTGGAGTTTCTGTGTTTTTGTGACTGGGTTTGGTGATACTGAGTGGGACCGCACATGATGAACATCCTCAACATAAGCCTCAATTTAAGTGCTGAGTTAAGTGTGACATTATTGCTATTATTTTAATTGGGGTGAAAACTGGGACCATTTGGTAGTGAACCTTGTAAATGGCAAAATACACAACGTTTTGTGTATTTGCATTTTGCAGGTTTGCATTTTGTGGACAAGCTTTTCTAAGCAAATGTATAAATCTCCTTACCCGATGCACACTGAAAAGTAGACAAAACCACAGAACCTCAAATATGAAGACAATTACCAGAGTCTGAGCGTGGACTGATATGAGAGTTTACTACTGAAGAAATAAATAGATATAGTAGTTAGCAATGCCAGGTCAGCTGGCATGATGCCAACCGGACGGCCCATAATCAGAAGCGGATGGCACTGGGGCACAAGGCATGCTGGAGGGGTGCGCAAAGCGCAACATCAGTGAATGACTTCTACTCTTCCATTCAAAGAAACATCAAAGATTGCCAAACTGGACCAGATGAGATCATAACAACATTATCTAACCCAAAGGCTCTCCTTGTGTTTCCCAGAGCTGTCTCTGTTTGGGTAAACTTTCTTTCACCTTTGCGAGAAGACTGCGCACTGCAACGAAAACACTATTATATTACAGCCTGCACTGTAGGCATCAAAACAAGACCAAACATGACAGCAGATCACACTTTTAGATTTCCGATACAGATAGCAAGTGAAAAACAGAATTCTGTGGGAAGACTCAGCCATGGTGGGAAATCACACTAGGGCCCTGTGGTAAATACTGCCATGTCTGTGCTGGTTGATGGATGAGTAACAGAGTAACAGTAGGCTATATACAGTGTGTGACAGGACGATAGTTATGCAGGCCTACAGTCATTATTTAGGAACACTGATAGGATAAGACACTAGTTAACTATTTCAAAGGATATTTTAGAACAATATGTATATGCCATCTGGGGGTGTTACAGTCTGGATTTTTGCGTATCTTTTTTGCAGATACTGCAATATTTAATATGCTGCATTATTCCATGACTATCACTTCCCCATTACATTGCTGCTGTCTGCTGAGAGCTCTGGCAGTGTCTCCTGACCTGGTCCTGCATGGCTGGCTCCGAGTGTGGACGTGAGGAGCGGGCAGTTGCCTGAGCTGGGTCCTGGTGTCTCTGACCGCCTCCCTGATCACAGCCACGCTGTCAACACGGCCTGGGAGGCTCCAGCTGCAGTCACAAAGGCTGGCATTGAGTCGGGCTCCAAGAGCCACGCAGCCCCGCACACACACACAAGCCCCCCACAGCACACATCACACAGGGCAGTTGTGCGAGAACCAGCTCATCTGTCATCTGTCTCCACTCCAAAGGCAACTACAGTACCGACGGGCTCAAAAATGCCTTTGGTCTTTTATGGATGACAACAAAAATGAGGAAAAAGGGAAAGGCTGAGTGCAGCTCTGGCCAAGATATTGATGGAGATAAGAGGCTTGAAAGTGTTGATAGCTTACTTAATTCAGTATTTTTGCCTTGCTCACGAAAAATAAAGCACTACATCTCCCTCAAGCCATTACATAACACACAGTAGCAATTCCACATACAGTCAAGGAAAGCAGCAGCCATTTTGACAGTTCTTAATGACATGAGCACAACATTTGAGAAAACCTTACTCTAAGTGTTTGTCTCCAGATAGCACTGTAAAGTCATCAGCTCGGGGCTCGTACAGACTGGGTCAGAAGTGTGCAGATCTGCCAGTGTCATGCTTTTGAGCAGCCACGTCCACCGCACAGCTGCCAAATTGGAAAGGCAGGAGTCAGACATGGCCAACTGCAGCTCTGGGCCCACTTACTAACGGGTCCTCGGTGAAAACAAAAGCATGAACTTGATTTTACCTTTTCGACCGGTCTAGTTACCTTACAACATACACATTAGCAAGTGCAGTGGCGTTTAAAGGGGGCTTTGTGCATCTGTGTAAAGCTAAGCCCCTGGTGAATTTCAATTTGAATGGAGGCAAAAGAAGAGAGGATTCTTTTTCTCTGGGCTGCTGTGAATTAAACTATAAAGTACATTGACCGCACTAATCTGTGGACTACCATGTCTCCTTTGGAATGCTTGACTCATGCATAAGACATCTTAGGACTAGCAAAGTTGAGTCCAGGAAGACTTAGTTTTCAATCTCTTACAGCTAGGCATTTGGCCAAATCTTCTCAAAAAAGGCAAATAAAAAAATACTTCACCAGTGGAACAACATTGAGCCAAACAAATATCTAAAAAAATCTATATCTTATAATCTTGCATCAATCACAAAATAAACTGCATCAAGCCAGGATATTATTGCAGAAGAGCATGACATGGACAGTGTTTTGCTTGGAGAGCATTTTTAAATAGCAATGGCTAAAAAGTAATAAACTGTAAAGCACAGATGCCTGCGGATGATTTCCTTCTGTGCCGTCTTGTCCTGAATAGAGCTTGAGAGTTGGGCTGTGCCAGAATCCTTGACTTCATGATTTGCTGCTTCTCTGCAGACACACACCAACGCACGCACACACACACACATACTCACACATGCACACGCACATACTCACACATGCACACGCACACACACATTCACACGCACGCGCATACACACACACACACATTCTCACACAAACGCACGCACGCACGCGTGCACACACACACACACACACACACACACACACACAGGTCTGCTAGGAAGAGTTTTCCACTATCCAAATCTTTCCGAATTTTCACTTCTCTCGGACAGAGTCCAAATTGCACTTGGGGTGGCAATCTGAGCTGCCTTCCAGCAGGAGAGAAACTAAAAACCAGAGATTCACATCGCTGTTTTCTCTGGATAACAGGAGATCTTTCTGGGGCTATTTGAGCTGCACAGTAGCCCAACCAACTCTGGCAGCTTTGTCTCCCAGTTCAGCTGTGGAGACGAGCGTACAGCAGGAGAACTTTCTGGATAGTTTTGCTCTCTTTGGTTTGCAGTGCTATTTGGTTAAATCGTTCTTCGATACAAGCCTTTTATGTCTAAACTAGATTCCCAATAACAGTTTTCCCTTTGGAGATTAGTTGAATGTTTTGTTGAAAAAAAGTAAAAGTAGGTCATAATGAGACGAGCCATTGTCACAGTGGAAGATGTGGACATAAAGGCAATTCTCTGAGGGTGCTGACTACACTGCTTCTTACTGAAGAGGCCAATAACAGTGTCCCTACTGTCTGTGATGGACTTGTGATGAGTCAGTTTCACATGTGGATTCATTTGTCTGATGCATTGGTTCCTCAGCACAGGTCACATGCTGACATAGCACAGGCCCTTTTTAAGTTGAAACACAGACACCGGCACAATCCATTTTTGGCCTGACTTTTGGAAGCCTACAAGTGCAGAGACCTGGCTTGACTTCCTTTGTAGTGAGATTTATTATGTCGCGCTCTCCTTCCTTAGCCAACCCCCCCCCCACCCCCACCCCCACCCCCACCGTCTCTTTTTTCCATCTACCTCTCCTTACAAACCCCCATTCAAAACGGTGTGCAAACCATATCAGTTGCATTGTGCAGCCCTTAGCTGTGCAGAAGAGTCTGTTTAATGCTCCGTAAAGAATGCTAATCTAGTAACGCATGAATTGGTGTACACGAAGCCAAGCGCTGTAGCGGCGCAGGCCCTTAATTAACAAGCCTCTTGCTATCTGGGCACAATATCAACAAGTGTTTGCCCTGCGTTCCTTTCACAGTGTAGATCCAGGACCCGGCATCCTGGTGTGATGTTTGTCTAAGAAGCCAGTTGGGTCTGTGGGCTTGTCGATAAGACTCCCAACACATGGATAATGATCAGGGACTTTAGGGGATTGTAGAACATGAGAAAACAGGGCATAAAAAAGAATGGCACCAACGCACCATGTGCATGCTCTAGCCTTATACATAAAATATAAGACTCTTATGAAATATTGAAATGTGTGGTAGATATGCATATTCATGTGAGATGGGGAGAATCGCTTCTCAGTAGCTACAAAATGCAGCAATTTCAGGGAAAATAGAGTCACTTTGTTCAGCCTGGCGGTGAGCCTCAGCGATGCTAGCCTGAATTAAAGGCTGAAATTCCAAATGAATATGCGCACAGTTGAGTTACACAACAGCCTATACCCCCCGCCATATATGGAAAGCTGGAATCTGGCTTCCATTCTCCAAGGATGCTTGTGCTGACATGGTAAAGCAGTCAGTCTGGTTTACAGCTGAAACATTCGCGTCTCCGACTGACATGGGGCCTTTCACACGAAACACTTGTAGGAGATGGAAAACGCAGACCTCATGAGAGGCTTTTACTGCTGCCCTACACAGGTCTGCCTTCCCCCGGCAGCCATTTTACAAAGGCCCTGGGAGAGATGGATGCACATTTAATGTCCGCGGCCGTTTGGCAGTGAAATGTGGACAGCTGAGATAAGGCCTGCTGGACGAGGACACCGCTCTCCAGAGTGGGCTGCCATTTCAGCTCTTGCGCTCGCCGTCTAATTAAACCGCCATTTTTTTTGCCGTCTGAAAAAAAATCTAATCAGTGCTTTGTGACATTTATTTCTTTTTGTGGACAAAATAACAACATTGTGTTTGGTATGTGTGTGTGCGTGTGCATGTGTACTCGTTTGGGCACACGTGGTGTGTGTGTGTCTGTGTGTCTGTGTGTCTGTGTGTGTGTGTGTGAGTGTGTGTGTGTGTGTGTGTGTGTGTTGCGTGTTGCATGGCATGCATTTTTGCATGTTTACACAAGCACCACAAGTACTAGAGAGCTGTGTTATTGCCCTTGTGTGCTCTATCAGTTGAGTGTGGATTCAGCTGGATAGCATCCTAACTACCCTAACTCTCTGAAATGAACCAGGGCTTTCCCTGCCTTTGAAGCAGTTGTTGGGAGTTGCTATTGCAAGACATCCTTAATGATCCTGAAATGGTTTCTGGCATTAAATACAAGTGGAAGACTGATAGGACTATATGCTCCAAAAGTAATTAGCCTTCAAAGAACTGATTTTGTCAGATAATGCTTTGCAGAAAAAGCTCATGCATCATAGTATCCCATTTGTTTAGGAGCGTGTGATGAGCTGGGTCACGGACACACTTTTCATCAGGGATTCCTACAGTCCATCATGATACTATCAACAATAGTGAGTCCGGAGAAAGTTCCAGAACCCATTCATTCACTTACGGATCCATTCATCTATGGGGATGGTGTGGCTGGGTAGTTCAAACACATGTATACACAAAGATGTTTAGAAAGTACAGACAAAGCATTTCGGGAGAACAGCAAACACATTTTACACGTCTTCCTTTTATGCAAAGGTTTTAAATGCAGTTGTTTACTTCATTCCAAATCAAATACACATCCATATTTTAACCGACCCAACCTGTTTACCACTGACGCCATCAGCAAAGCCCACCCCATGCCAGATACTTGTTTATGAACAGCACTGATAACTGTACTCCTCTGTCTGTCATCACATAAAGCCCGCCCCATGCCAGATACTTGTTTATGATAGGCTTCTCGGTTTTTGTTGATTCGAAAACCAGCTTGAATGGGACGGTCTCCAGATGGAGCGGCTAACAGGTTCATCTGGGTTCACACAGGTTACCATTTCCAAATATCTGACAAATAGGCAAATACAGTATACTGTACTGTATGTATCCATACTCACCACTCTCATGCACTCACACACGCAGTATGTGGAGGAGCAGAGGGCTGCTGAAAGCAACATAACAGATGAGGCTGAAGAGAGGAGCCTGCTTAGTCACATCCACATGACATAATTGCTCCCCTTAGATGCATTTGCTAAACACAGCGACCATCTTGTTGGTTGCATTAGCATATATTCTAATACTGGCCCATAATATGCATGCACACAAATGGGACTTGCATACAAAATGTGCCAGTGAGACAAACAGCAAGTGACTTTGCTTCATGATTCACGCAGTGACATCCCATTTACTACACATTTTATAGGATATAAACTGACAGCTTTTTATGGACCGCCATAGAGTAGACCACAAATAATCGCACCAAAGGACCTGCAAGCTAAGAGCTACGAGAACTGGTCAAACGCTTCATGTACAAACGTGTCACTACTGTAGCTGTTCCAGCACTCCAGAGCCTGTCTAAATATTGCCCCTGTCAGGGCAGCTCCTACTGATGGCTGGGGCAGCTCTGCGTTAGACCGTGAACGCGTCCAAACGGCGGGGCAGCTCCTGACGGACACACCGCCCGACACGCCGCCCCTTGCTCTGCCTCATTAGACCCGACACATCCGCGCTGGACGCCGGGCGCTGGCTGGACGCCGGTCAGGATGCGCGGGCACGATCCTTGGCGCGGGCACGGCCTGGCACCTCTCATTACGCTGTCAGCGCTGTCTCCGCCGAGGGGCCGGAGAGGGGCTAATGACAGAGGGCCGCCACGCCACGCCACAGCCCCGCGCACAAAGAGCCTGTAATTCACTCAAGCGCTCATTTGGAGCATATCTGTGATTTGGCCTCATCAGAGGAGACATCTGCCCAGGCTATTGAACACGCTATCTGACTAAAAGCAGTGGCACTCTTACGTGCGATGGTGTAAACAACGCAGACGCCTACGAACTTGCCAGTGGAATGTCGGCTCGGTTCTGTTTAAACAGCTAATTAGTGTTACAGGTTTAGTCCAACAAGGACAGAAACAGATGGATGTGTGAGGTGAGCAAACACTGTTTTGGTTCAGGAGACGCTGTCTCATTCAGACTTAATTTATGACAAATATTGTTTTTAAGAGTAGCACAAAAACAAATTCATTTATTTATGGACGCAAGAGGGCTGACCTACTTCAATGTTGAAAAACAACATCATCCGTGCAGAGAAAGTCAGTGGAGATGCCAAACCACCATGAGAGAAAAGCTAGAGATGAATGACCCCTTGCACCCCATGACCAGTGGAAAACAGTTTGGGTTCAAAAATGTGGTGGTCATAGCACTTACCAAATTGTGAAAATGACCTTCAGGATTGCATTGACCACAAGGCCCCGCAAATATCAAACTTGTTTTTTTTTTCATGTGAAACAATAGAGCTGACCACTGAGCACTCTGCGTCTCCAGCGGGGAAGTGAAAGTGTGTCAGGGACAGTGGTGTGCATGGCCTGAGTACAGGCAGGGGAGCCGCTGACATCCTCTCACTTAGCTGCCGACTGATGCCTCAGGACCACTCTCTCTCACTCTCTCTCACTCTCTCTCTCTCTCTCTCTCTCTCTCTCTCTCTCTCTCTGTTTCTGTTTCTTTCTGTCCTCCTCAGAACCTCCAGAATTACCCAGTGAGAGGTTGTCATGGCAATGATCTGATTCAGAGGTGCGTGGCGTTGATGAGTCCAGACCCCCTGCCGGGTGACGAGGCGCGGTGACGACGCACTCCCACCTCACCCACGGGCCCGCGCGCCGCTCTCTGCTCAGACGCACACACGCAGCGCACAGGAAGCTAGCACCCAACGAGCCGCCACAGCTGCAGCCATGGAGACTGGAGTCCTCTCTTCGGCGCTGCCGCTCCATTACTAGGCCTGCAGCTAATTGGCACGGCTTGAGCTTTACAAGGCTTCCTATATTCTGGGCATCAAAGGTGCGATTTGTGATCAGTGGTGAATTGCGGGTCATTTGTCAAAGATATTCCGCACCTCAGAGAGGGTTTCCATATTGGAGGAAACCTTAATATCCTGCAATTAGGGCTGCCGGGACCTCTGCTCCCAAAGAAACCCGCAGAGTTTAATGTTACCGCTCAGGATTTAAGGGCATAAAAATGATAGGCATCGAACTATTACCGCGCGGTGTGACCTTTGTGGGAACGGCTTAGTCGTACGACAACAAATAAAAAGCCCTAGATGAAAGCACCCTCAGACTTTAAAAGTGCTCTTTGAAAATAAAGAGGCACGAAAGCTGACACTTGCTTTCTTTGGCCGCCGAGACGCCAGCAGCACGCATCAAAATGAGACTTCCACAGAGCTCGGAGCGCGAGCGCCACGCTGCCGCGAGTGCAACCCGACCTGAGGTTGTTTACGGCGAGGACACCGTATAGCGCCCGGCCAATCCTGAGCTCTGGCCTGGCAGGCGCGATGGCCTCCAGTTTGACTGACACGGCGCTGAGGGGACCGGAGCCAGAGCGAGATGTTTCCACTCCGTGTCCCTGCTGCCAAGAGGAGAAAACAACACATTCCCTGGCTATATGGAACACATTAAAGCCTTGATGGCGGAATATGATTTGGGGGCCTGTAATGTGTGATTAATTATGGATGTTTTTTTGGAGGCCTTCTCCTTTCAACATGGCGCACATTCCTGGGAGGTTTTTTGCGGCAGCAGTTGGAGATCCTCTGAAGAAGCATTGCAGCTTTGCTTGAACAAAGTTCAAGTTGAGTTTACAGGGCGTACGTTTTATTACGGCAGCAGTGGATTTTCAGATTCTCTTAACAAACACAACATGTGTACTTTGATATAAAAATTTGCCCACACAATTTCTTTAAAGGCTTTGCAACCAAAGCTCATTTTCTCAAAGCTCAACAGCGCAGTGTAATTGTGAACCGCTAAGCTCCTTTTAAAAAACCTCACAGGGTACTTTGTCACCCCTTCTTGGATAAAAAGAATAGTGATTCACTCACTTCATGAGCAACAGAGAAAAATCATTAAAGAAGTATGACTAATACAATATCCCCCCAATCTATATGGAGACGTGTGCCTTGGTGAATGATTTTAACCTCATGGGGCCCTCATAGTATTCTTGTGTTGTGCGTGATCGACAATGAAAGTCAGTGGTTGGTGTCAGGCCAGGGAGAAGAGGCAGAAATACAAGCTGGATTTGACTCATCCTTGTCTGGAACAGTTTCCAAACAGCTTTCAAAATACAATTTGGCACATAGCAACATTATTTACTTCAAAAGAAAATATTTAGTTACACTTTGTTTTGCAACTGGCATCAGCAAAGTCGGCTTTTGTCAGTTTGTATTGCAAGTAGACACATTGATTGCATTTTGAGTTACACAAGTAATTGATACAGTGATAATGATTTGAGTGCAAATGGTGTTTTCTTTCCCTGAACAGCATTGAATCAGTGACATATCACAAACACACTACTAATGAGGCAGCTGTCACAACCTATATCATGTCAACCCAGTGAGAGGTGCCATGATATACTTTATGTCAACAAAGTAAAAGATTTCACTTCTGCATACATGACACTTGTTGTCAAGTTGACAAAAGAGCCTTGATAGGAGCTGACACAAGATCAGGTTTAAGATGCATGTGCTTATGTGTTTATGTCAGTTGTCATAGAGAGCTTAGCACAGTGTCAGGGAGCTATACCATAATTGCTGTCAGGTGTTATTTTACAAATATTCTATTTTCTAATAATGGTAAAAATACGTCTAATACTGTCTGGCAAAAAAAAAACATATTCAAATAAGTGGATGGAAAAAGGGATTCCAGCCCAGGGTGAGTCAAAGCTGGCTTAGGCATCATTTCCCCTGTCTGCCATCTGCCAGCAAAGCACATACCCACTTTTACTTCTTTTTATTATTTATTCCCAACAATGTGGACTAATGTGGACATTTGAACACTGACTAATGTTAAAAAAAGAAATCAGCACAATTCATTTTCATTTCTGCATTCCTCTCTGCAGATCGGTGTTGATCCACGACTTGGCAACTCGGTCAGTTTCGAGCGAGGCGCAAAAACAGGAACCCGATTCAGTCGGCCCACGCCGCTTGTCCCTTTCAGTGGAGCATGACAGGAGCCTCTGATCCGCAGGAAGTGAGACTGGCTCAGCTGTCTGGGCCAGCGTGGGGTATTAACATTCACTGGACATTGGGTCAGGCTTAACCCTCTCCGCGCTCCTCTCTCGCCCTCCCGGCTCACAATGGCCCACTGATTGTACTGTCAGACTGGGAGAGCTGGAGTCTTACATGGCCAACACATGATGAATGTGGCCGAGAGAGAGAGAGTGAGAGAGAGTGAGAGAGAGAGAGAGAAAGAGAGAGAGAGACTCTGTGCGTGATTACAATGCCAACAGCAGCCAATCCAAAGGCCTGAGTGAGACGAGGTCTCCAGAGCACCTCTCCAAACAGCCCTAATGCCGCAGCCAAAAGAGCCAGCTCCCCAGAGACGCACCCTCCCTCTGAAGAATGTCCCACACATGGGGGATCACACACATCCTGTGGGGGTCCAGGACACCAGGCCACCGATCCATCCCCGCGACCTCTGACCCCGCCGCCCCAGACTCAAATCCATCCACTGCTGAACTCGGAGAGGTCAAGCAAACAGCGGCCGAGATGCCCAGCGGTGCTGCCGGCCAGGCCTCTTGCCCAGCATCACAGGAAAGAGCCCAAACAGGCAAACAAGAAACAAGCTCGCAACAGGATGCTGCAGTTACCTAATAAGGATGACCGGTGTGTATGTATGTGTTTGTCAGCGTGTGTATATATATATGTGTGTGTGTGTGTGTGTGTGTGTGTGCCCTACGTGTGAGTTCAGGGGTGGCGCTGGAGCGCGTACGTCGGGCCGCTGGGTGAATGAACTCCTCCAGGGCTGCCCTCCACAGACACTCGCGGCCGGGGGAAGTGGCGGCAGGACATCCTGCCATTCTGTGCTGCCGCGGCGACGGGGAGCGCGCGCGGCGCAGCTGCAAAGAGCTTCCTGTGGCGCGGGGGTCACGAGGCGAGAGCAGGAAGAAGCGCCTCTCTCAACCCACTCCAGCGCCGGCCGCTTCCTGCGCCTTGTTTGCGCGTGAGAGAGCAAACGCCTGCTTCGTGTGGAAGCCGCTCCCGAAACGGCGGGAGACAAACGACTTGCTGACAAAGTTATGTAAAAGAAAATGGACATCGGACTCTAAACAGGCCTTTCTGTCAGGTCACGGATGACACACATTATCCCGACATCGCCATTACACTAAAGTAGGGAGGCCTCTGTGTCATAACGGCTTTGCAGTCATCCTCAACTTCCTCTGTGTCTTACTCACAAACAATACGCAATGAAAAGAGCTTCCTCATTATTCCCTGTTGACAAAACACGCACTGTGTATGCACTTGTAAGTCAATAGGGGAGTTTATACAGCTTTTTATTAATCTTACGTCACAGCACTGCAAGGATAGATTAGGAAAAATACAACAGGCACTCAGGGAAAATAACATCCATGTGTTGAGTCAAACAGACATGCAATGAACCTGTAACGGGAGTCAAGTGCCACTCCCTCTTCCAAGCACATAACACTAGTCCAAATGAAACAGCATTTCAAAGCAGTTGTCAGGCTATATTTACAATTCAATAGAGATTAATCATTACTATTGTCTACCCTCAAAGCACAAATTACAAGTCCGTAACACTGAAAGTGCATTAATGTGATTAATTGTCAGTATGGCAGGCTAATGCATGACATAACATACAGTAAGATATATAACGATGCCAGTTGTTAAGCTTGATAGAGTGCCCTCTCAGATCATTTAAGATGAGTGTTGATAGAATTATGGAGCATTAATGCTTTACTGAAACATGCATGGGCACAGCAAAGCATCAATACAGATGACGTCTCTCAGAGAAATGGATGATGTGGATGTTGCAATGGGAAGGAGTCATAAAAGTCTGCCTGACTGTCTGTGCAATGTTGTGTGGGTATAAATCTTACTCACAAGTAGTGAGCCAGCTGATATTGTTTTTACATATAAATTGATTCTCAGACAATTCTCAGAATGGACATTTTTTTTACATTATTCTTGTGTGTGTATGCACTGTATGTGTGTGTGTGTGTGTGTGTGTGTGTGTGTGTGTGTGTGTACAATTTGCAGGGGAAACTTCTACATTCACGGCATCCAATGATTTACTGTGCATCTCTTTCTCTTTCTCACTCTCTAGATTTGCCAGCCTTGCTTGGTGACAGGTTGTCATGGAGATGATCTGACTCAGAAATCCAGACCCCAGTTTGTGTAAACAGCTGCATGTAAGACAACCTCAGACTGCGTCAAGCTTTTCTGGGCTTTGTTTCAACATCTATCTATCTATCCATCCATCCATCCATCTATCAACCCATCAGCCTGCCTATTGGTCCTTGGATATGTTCGTCAATGTTCAACACGCACTGCATGGCTACTACACAGAGTCAATGCCACATATCTGGCATTTCTTTTTTAGCAAATAAAGAATTATAAAGCAATAAATGATAGATGTCAAATGTCAGTTGGTAAATCATTCAGCCACATTCCTGTTGTGCTAAGCAGCCTCCCAGCTCAGGGAGAGGGAAAATAGGACACATTCCACAGCCTGTCCACCAAACTCCATGCGAAGCCCAAAATATTTGATATTGTTGGCTTTGGGAGTGGGTGCGGCTGTGTGAGGGTGGCAGCACGCTGCACATGCTTCACTCTACCACAGCAGGCAGTGGGCCATGCAGTTGGAAGAGAGGGATGGAGAGAGAGGGAGAGAGAGAAAGAGAGAGAGAGAGAGAGAGAGAGAGAGAGAGAGAGAGAGAGAGAGAGAGAGAGCGAGAGAGAGGGGGGCTGGCCTCGTTTTGGCTCGGCTCAAGCCTCTGTTATTATTCCCTCTTCCTGTTTGGCCGCTGTCCAAGCGCAGTGTGAATACCTGCTGCCTCGTCGCTACATTTGTGTCCAGTCTCTGAGCCGGGACAATGATGAACGCGTTGAGCCGTGCACCGGCGACCTGCTGAAGACGACTCCATAAAGAGGCGCTGGAGAGGCCCTAAGCCCCGGTGCCCCGGCTGCCTGCGCCAGGTGCAGAGGACTCAGCTGACTCTGGGCGGAGGTTTGGCAACAGCGCTGCGCCTCTGTACAATTAAATTGGTTGTTTAAGTCTTTTGTTGGACTCTTAAGCTTTTGTTTACCATCCCAGGGGGCAGATCCACACTTCCTCAGCTCTAAGCGCTCCTGCCACTGGGGGCTAAGTGTGCTGCATTAGCGGCTGTATCTGTGAGAATGGCTGTGCTGGATGTGCTGCCTCATAACCGGCTGGTTGGAGGGTTCTCACATCATCACTTCTCCACCAGTCACGCCGCGCCGTATAGGAAGCTCATCAATGCGTCTCCTCCGAATTTAAGGAGAGAAATACAGGACCCTCTGTCTCCGGCTCTAAACAATCTTTTTGTCACTAACCAGAGGTCCAGATGGTACAAGTCAATGCATCAGAGCATAATGCACTTTTATTCTACACTCCCTTGTTCAACAAAAATGTGTGGCGCTTTTGTGGGGTGCCGTCACAAAAGGACATTCAGTCTGTCCAAAACCTCTGAGTGCCCAGCAGAGATCACGGTCTGTGACTAGCGCTAAAGCACAGGGGACAACAGGAACATTGTAGAATGGCTCAGGCTGAATGGGAGAGGCCTGCTAGAAAGGATCTATGTTGATTTTACATTGGCATAGTGGAGAATATATGAGCATATTTGTTTTCAATGGAATGTAATGAATTGTTCCGTTTCTCCATTCATGTACCTCTCCAACAATGACTGAGAGCTATTTATTAACGGATTCAGTCTGTTGCAAGGGACCCAAATCAGCTGTTTCCATCATATTTCCGACATGACAAAAGTCAGCCGTTTCAAAGTGCTATTTTTCCAGGTGGCGGCCCTACTGGGGCATCAGTGGCACAGAGAGGGGCACAAATGGCAGAGCAAATGAATGAGGGCACGAGCGTGCCAGAGGGCTGGAAGCGGACACAAAGGAAGCTGGGGGATTGTGGGAGACTACAGGGCTGAAGGTCAGAGGCTGGCATGTGTGGCAGCGGCGTGGCATGGATGCATTTTTCTTGGAAAGCCCCCACGTCCTGCTTTATCCCACCAGAGATGCCCATCTCCACTGGAGCCGCGCCGTCAAAGCTCCAACCCCCCCCCCCCCCCCCACCCCAGCGCCAGCATAGCCACTCACTCCCCTCAGAGAGACATTTCATCCCTTCTTCTGTGATATGACTGTAAAAAGCAAACACCAAGTTAGACATGAGCCCCATATGCGCCATGTGGGAGAGAGGAGCCTTAGGGGGACACAACTGTTGAAAATACAGTAAAGTAAATGAATCCTCTCTGTCATGTTGGCACTTTTAGTGGAAACACGGCTCCAGTTAAGTGTTATACAGCTGTGAATGTGAAACATTGGGTATGACTAGTATGTGTGTGTGTGTGTGTGTGTGTGAGGGTGTATGTGATCGAGTGAGTGTGTGTGTGTGTGGGGGGGGGGGGGGGGTGAAGGCAAACAATGGTGTGATGTGATTTGATAGGGAGTGTCCACCTCCAGCGCCTGCTGATCGGCCGTCTCCGTCGAGGGGCCGCAGCCGGCCAAAAAATCCAGGGGTTGACAGCGAGGTCATGTTTGACGAAGCTGGCCCTGGAGAGGGTGAGGGCCGCCGCCGCAGAGGCCAGACCAGCGATGTCCACACACTCTCCCCGCGCCTCCGAGACTGGGTGTGGGGCCACAGATGTTGGACTGACCTCATGCATGCAGAATTCAAAACCATTCTCATTTTCTTTTATTGTGATTACTGGGGGGAACTCCCTAAACATATTTCACACACAAAAAAAAGTGCAGATTGATATCTGGATTAGGAATCCAGGCGCGTAATATCTTAATTTCTCTTCTGGAGCATTCTGTCACCGAGGGTGAATATCATGTACCAGAAACATCTGTTAAAGAGATTTCATGTGTTACAAAAGAAAACCACAAGAAAAAATGTGAAGGGGGGGAGAAAAAAAAAGAAGAAATCTCCAGAATGTTTTCCATTCGAGCCCATCCAGTGGGTCTCTGGTAGCATATAGAATGCGGCCTTGTTAGGAGATAGCTGGCATCCTGCGACTCTGCTTTGCATTGTATACAGGATTCCCCATCAGCCTCCGGCATTCCGCATTAGAAACACATTCTTGTCGCTTCACAACAGTTGCTGCCCCCCTCTCAGCGTGGCCCAGTGGCTTTCATATGCAGGCGGCAGCACCAGCCTACTAAGTGTATATCACAGCAGGCCTCCTCTGGAGCAGCACTGTATATGCAACAGCCAGGCTAGCTGGCTAGATGGGGCATATATACAGTAGCACTGTCTTTTGCCCGCGCTGTTTTGGTGGGAGAAAATAGACAGCGTTTTTTTTGTCTCTGCATTCCACAGGGATGAGAAGGCCCTATACAGTAGTGGTGGTAGGCCTTGCTCAGAGCCATAATGAGGGCCTTCATTTTCCCCCCTCCGGCTCCAACGTATATCTGGCACCCGCGCACAAAGGCCCCCTCTGTGCGCCACCTGTCAGTGGATTTGACTTGCATGTTTTTGTCCACACTGACAGCATAATAATTCTGCGTCTGACATGTCTCTTTGTCAGCGCGGCCAGAGGCAGAAACTTGCTGACCCTCCTCCAATGAGCGGCCTGCGTGCGCTGCGCTGCGCTGTGCTGCGCGCCAGAACAAGTGCATTCTTCATGTGCGCCTCTCCTCTCCTCTCCTCGCCTCGTCTCGCAGGCCTGATAAAGCAGGATCCTGCACACCAGACACTTTCTGCCTCTTTAGTCCATCCCAATGCACAGAGCATGTTGCCGTAATTGAGACCACATTGGAAGGCGCTTTAGGTCTATCAAAGCATGTCTTTGCACAAAGGACCTCTGGCCATATTTTTTTTATTTTGCCAGCTGAGAGTAGCATATATTCCTGGCCCAGGCTGCAATTGTTAAGAGGCGTGAGGCCATGCACATTGCACAGCCAGCGGAAAAGGAAGAGGAGTGAAAGTGAGCCGGAGCTGACATAATTGCACCTCAGAGTGCAGGTATGAATGATGACGCCTTACACGGCGTGTCGTAGATGACACACGGCACGGCTAATACGCTGCAAAGCGACAGCCTCAAGGGCATTATGTCCAAAACATATTCATGCATTTCAATTGCGCGGGAGACGCCGAGCTGATGGAGGGGTGATAGATGACGGAGGTCTCCGGCGGGGCTCCAAACATGCTGATGATTCCATCTCACAATGGAACATTCTAGGACTCCATTAGGATGGGCTTGCAAATGAAACGTGTGTCATGCATGCAGGCTGCACAGATTTATCTGTCGGGAAGGTCTTTCTCTCACCATCACACTCTCTTAGCATATCGCGTAGTGTTTATCTCTAATATGCATGTGCTTGTGTGTGTGTGTGTGTGTGTGTGTGTGTGTTTGTGTGTGTGTGTGTGTGTGTGTGTGTGTGTGTGTGTGTGCGTGCATACAGATTGAATAATGTTTTGCTCAAGATTCTGGCTTCTGATTCTATATGTTAAATCTGTTAAGATGCTAATTTAATAAATACAATAGCATTTGAGCAACTGCTGAAAAGAATTGAGTGTGTAGAAATTTGTGAGGAAATATTATCAAAGCACATGTTTTTTTTATGAGCATACACCGTATATGTGAGTGTGTGCGTGCGTGTGTGTGTTTGTGTGTGTGTGTGTGTGTGTGTGTTTGCATGTGCGTGTGTATAGTGTTTCCTTTGGCTTTGGCAGTGGATCCACTCTCGTTCCCCCCCGGCAGCAACAGAAAGAGAAACAGACACACCCCTGTGATAACACAGCTATAATGTCCCACTGAAAAATAATACCCACTTATTTTCACAAGCTGTTTTCTTACAAGGCCATGCACAACCAGGCCACTGGGAGGAAGAATGCATGTGGGACAAATTCAAACCATCCATCCGTCTCCTCCTCCTCCTCTCTCTCTCTCCCTCTCTCCCTCTCTCTCTCTTTCTACACTAATCTCTGTTTTCATCTCTCTCCCTCATCCGATCGTAGACAGCTCCGATTGGTATTCCTCTGCGAATCGATAGCTGTCTGTGACATTAATCACCCTGTCTGCGTTCGACATGAACACCAATGTTTTGGTCTGTTTATAGCTCACTGCAAACAGTCTCTGGGGCATTCCACTAGTAATCACCAGGAAGTGTAGGTGTCTCTCTGGGTGGGCGGGGAGAAGTAGCAAGCCCTGGACAGACACCCACGTAAAACCCCAGTTATTATACATTCCATAAGCGGAACATTCCGGTAGGAGCAGTTGACCTCTGACCCCGTGTGTGGAGATTAAAAGGTCGGAACATGAACCTGCTGCTCCTTCAGCAGACACCACTGTGGCTTCCAGACAGTTCAACTGGAGACGCTAGTACACTCAAAAGACTCACGGAGGTGACTTTAACGTGCCTGCGCTCCCGACGAGGGACTCCAGCTCCGCTGCACAGCGGCCCTCACTCGAGTGGAGTAGCTAGCTAGCATGTGAAGTCTGTATACGTGTGAGAAATAAGCCTCCCCTGCGGGGCGTCCCTTATTAGCGCTGGCCTTTAGTGGCCTCTCTCCTCCTCCAGAGTCCGAGTGGAGGAGCGCCACCAGCAGGGTCTCCTCTTGTGCCGGCCCCTTCCTCCTCCTGCCCCCTGACCAGCACGCTGAGCAGCACAAAGACATTCAATTACAATCTCTCATCTCAAGGACCAGCAACTGCTTTTGCACCAGCGCAGAAATAATATATCAACACAGTCGTCCATGTCCATGCATGGCTGGAGATTCATATGGGAGCCCGGGGTTGTCTATTGACAGAGGCTGTTGCCTACATTCCACGCTGACACATTCCCCAGATCACACAACACTGACGATCAACAACATGACCCGCACTAAAGGACTCTTATTCCATCGAAAGTTGAAATGTGCAGCCTAAAGACTAATTGCATCAGCCTGTGTGGCCGAGACCAACACTGCACATTCCCTGTCATCTTCTGCATTATTCATTGTCCTCCATTTCATCTGCTCATCCTTCTGGAAAACAGTGGCAAGACAGGCCATGGAATAATCTTTTAGTCACTTCACAACACAAGCACTGAAGCAAAAAGTTTGCCTTGATCAGTGATACTGATACTGATACAGATATAGATATAGCAGAAATATAATTTCCCCGCACATACAGTACAATGGCATGGGCTGTTGTTTACATTTCTAAGTGTAACGGGCCCCCATTCCACCCACACCATCTTGCGCTGAAAGAAAAAACATTTTGAAAAGTCTTCTGTTGGTTGTAGTCTTACACAAGCTCATGGTTAGCAACACCCACACTCACTTACTTGAGTTGATGCTCTTGCCCACCCTGACCTTTTGTTAGAGCTGCAGATGTTGTGCAACGTGCCACGTGAGGCGTAGAGTAACGGTTTCACTTTGAGACAGCACACACATAAAACCCTGTGCTGAGTGAGAAATGTGTTCTGGTCGGGCGCATTGACATATTTATAACGGGCTGCATTAGTGGACTCAGGTGATCAGAGGCTCAACACCATCTGACCGGCAGAGATAACGACCCCGTCAATACTGCCGTTGTGGATGAAGACTCACATCAACAGGGATCTGTTGTGGCCAATCAATGCACAAATTGATGCGATTTCTCAAACTGAGTAAAAAGAGATAAAGACAGAGTTTTGCTGTGAGCGCATGATGCTTTCAGCACAGGAGTAGCTCCACACTCTCGAAGATTTGGGAGGACAGGATTATTACACTCTCCACAGGGGGCACAGGCTCAGGTGCACAGCCTGGTCCACGCCTCTCCTCTCCCTCCTCTCCTCTCCCCTCCTCCTCTCCTCTCCTCTCCTCTCCTCTCCCCTCCTCCTCTCCTCTCCCTCCTCTCTCATCCTCTCCCCTCCTCCTCTCTCCCCCTCTCCCCTACTCCTCCTCTCCTCTCCCCTCCTCTCCTCTCCCCTTCTCTCCTCTCCCTCCTCTCCTCTCCTCTCCCTCCTCTCCTCTCCTCTCCCCTCCTCTCCTCTCCTCTCCCTCCTCTCCTCTCCCCTCCTCTCCTCTCTCCCCCTCTCCTCTCCCTCCCCTCTCTCCTCTCCCATCCCCTCCTCCCTCTGCCGTGAATCAAGCCCTCCCTGCGGGGGGTCCAGGGACAGCCTGAGCCTCATCAGATGGTGGCGTGAGCGCGGGCCAAGATGGGGTGACACAGATTCAGCGGCAGGTCCCACCCATCAGGTGCACTCCTCAAGGGCACAGGAGCCGCCAGCTGCACCCCTCTCTCAACAGGACACACTCAGCGCTCAGCACACACCACACTGGATCAGTACTGTGTGTGTGTGTGTGTGGACCACATCATTCACACACAGTATACCAGAGGGGAGTCTCACAACTAAACAGATCCAATGGGAAACTATAAACAGTATGAATGGTAACCCATCTATTCTTAATAGGTTATAAAGTGGAGGAGGCCGCACACTCTTGAATAAAACTGGCATAAGAGTGTGCGGTCTCCTCCACTTTATAATCTACCTTTATGCATCCTGCAACCAGCACCTCGCAAGAAACACAGGTGTGTGTTGGTTTTCCTCTAATATAACTCATCTTTATAAACAAACGGAGGTACAACTATAACTATGGTCCAGCATGCTTCATTTGCAGCGTCTCTATGCAGATGATGCCCTTTCCACACTTTGAGGCATACAGTAAGACTGTCGCTCTGCTGACGGGGGGTGCATGTCCGCCCCTCCCTCCCCTCCGTCCTCTTCCTGTGTGAGTGAGGCCAGAGGCCGGCATGTCAGGTAGAGCTGAGCGGTGGCAGATGGGCCGGCTCTCGCTGGCCCGCGCGCAGATGGAGCAGGCTGGGCGTGGGTGACCATTTAGTGGCCTCTGCGTGGGTGTGTGTGCTGTGCTGGGATGCCCCAGCGCTGGACGGGAGGAGGAAGCGGGCGAGGCGGCCTGCAGGTATACAGGTCTGCAGGTGACCAGCGTCAGCCTCGGAGCCTCGGGGTGCCCTCCGCCACGCCCGCTCCGGCAGAAGGTCCAGCTGGCCAGCTCAGCTGCCTGATTGGGTCGTCCATATCCCATTCAGTATGAGAGCTGCTGTCCTCTACCACTGACCATTAGGAGTCAGCTGAAATACTTACTGTACGCTCTCAACACCCATCATTACATCACTACACGCTTTCACATGCTTGGCTTACGCTGTGGAACTCGGAAATGGGAATGAAATTCCGACTTCGAAATTCCTTGAAAATCTTGACCATACAGCACACCAATTATTATTTGCATTCAGAATCACAACACTTATATGGAATCTAGAAGAAAATAATATAAAATAATCTCACATAACTTTGGAAAATGTTAAGCCGCATAAATAAAACCAATCCCTTGACATTCACTGAAAAGATGGACTCCACTACAGCGCTGGTACTCTGTTATTGGCTAAATGACTCCAGCTCATCATTGGTTTCTACAGAGAGGCTCCAAAGAACAGTAATTGTAAATCACCCTGACCACGCTAATGGATTGTTACTATGCTAATCATGTCCGCACATGTGCAAAGACTCATAAATCTCTCTAACTGTTAACAAAGGGTGAGAAATGATCAGAAATGGAGTCCACTGCCTTTACATATATCTGCTCCAACTGGTCAGATGTAGCAATAAAATCTCTGATGCACCAGTACCACAGAGATTAAAATGGCATCATTAAGCTGGAGTGAGAGGGCCATGCATTTAAGCCTGAAGACACGCTCATGCTGAGGAGTGTGTTGGTGGGGGTGTAGAAGTCATCCATCATTGGCCAAATGACATCAAGACAGCGCAGTTTCATCTCTGAAATAGCCCAGAGACTGGTCCCAAATCCATTCCAGTTACAACAGCAGGGGACTACACAGTTCACAGTTAAGTGTTACTTGCTATTGGCAAATGTCTTGATGTGTGATGTCTTTGAATGTCACAGAAGAACCATGAGAGGGCTTTGCTGGTCAATATTAAGAGAGTAAGCTTTTCAGTGCCATCCGTCCAAATCCCTTTAGAACAACAAGCAGAGTTCCATCTAAAGGCAGCATGGTGTTGGACATGGCTGCACTGGGGCTGTGGAGCAACAGAATGCTCACTCTGAATGAAATATGCCGAAGGGCATTGTGGTCAGACTGGACCAGACACACTTCCCAGACTTGCTGGAATTTTTGTTCCCGTGCCACTGCATCTGATTTGTTGTCCTCCACTGAAGCAATGAGCCATTCAGACCACAAGTCATTACTGACGATAAAAGCCATCGGATGAAGTGATGATGGCATTTTTCTCGACTATCTGGGAAATTGATTTTCATCAAATTAACAACACCATTATCATATCACGATTACAGTGAGTTTTCCAAGACAATTTCTCCAACAATGTCCTATGCAAGGAGATGAAGCGATTTTAAAGACTGGATTTCAAGTTGACATAAATGGTAATGTTACAAGAAAATGCTCTGATTTTATTCCAAACATTGACACGCCATATGCAAAATCCATCTGCAATGGGTAATGATTTTGCAACAATGCATGAAAGGGACTATTTATGCTGGCTTCAGACCTCTCAATTACAACGTGATGATTGGAGCTCATTTCTGCTTTCTGTTCTCCTCATGTGCTCTCTCTGGGGGATTGGGAAATTCATCAATAACACAGTAACATGCAAATGAACATCAACATCCACCAGAGCCACACTACAGATGACCTCGGGGAAATGGAGAGTCTTGGCCGAGTTCTCCTTGTATGGTCAAGAGGCCTCTCTCCTCTGTGTCGTAATGTGTTTGTGAAAGTGAGCACGCACGCACTCTGACATTATTTACGCAATTAATGGCACTAACAACAGCTTGAACGAGTCGCTCTCACTAAATTGTTGTATGTTGTATGTCAGAAAGGATCATTACTGTCACATCAGTTAGTCTGACTCAATCACTTTATGATATAGCACTGTCCTTTGCTTGCAGAAGGTTCACATTGGATAACTGACAATAGCTTAAAAAGCTATTTAGCTTTCACTAAATATAGGTTTCTTCATCTCTAAACTCCTGCACCTGTGTCTTCTAGTTGTATTCTGATTGACTCCCAAGCTCTCTTCTGCTAAACGACTGTATGCTGAATTCAATAATCCACGTCTGTTATGCTAGCCATGTCAGGCTTTGTCAGATTTTTTGCACATGTGACAACAAAATGACGTAATGTTGGTCCTGGCCAAAGCGCGCCCTGTTGGCTGTAAGTGGCTTAACCCAGAGGTCCACTAGAATTAACCACGAGCTAAAAGGTTAATTGTCTCACATTATGGATCAAAAGATAATCTGTTCAAAACTCATTTCTAATGATCTCCGAGTGGAGTCACTTCTGTTCCCACTCCACCTCTGACCCGTGTGGATCTGAGCCCTGCTTCACCTTCCCCCACAACACCACATCAGCTCAGGTCACCTCAAATCCCTCGCAGACCGTAGAGGGGAAAACGTCGACAAAAATCGTTCCGCAGAAGCTAAGTAGCAGGTAAATGGTGAAGCACTATAAAAATGATAGCAGCTGGTGGATGCATCAGTCTCTTCTTTTTACAAGGCGACGGAGCTAAGCTGCTGTTCTGTGAGGGTGGAGTTCTGGCTCCCAAGCCCCTCAGAGAGCAGCGTTGTGCTAGATAACGTTTTTTCTCCTTCAGATCATCTCAAAAGATGCACGCTAATTAAAATGAAAGCATTTAAAACTCTTTAAACAACATGCATCTTCGACCTGGGAAGACGGTTTAAGATGCCTTTGTAATCACTTCAGGTAA
This sequence comes from Sardina pilchardus, assembly GCF_963854185.1. Taxonomy (NCBI): domain Eukaryota; kingdom Metazoa; phylum Chordata; class Actinopteri; order Clupeiformes; family Clupeidae; genus Sardina; species Sardina pilchardus. Next base: position 3,221,631 of record NC_085005.1, on the reverse strand, counting down.
ACTGTTTCGGTCTAGAAAAGGGACTGATGTTCAGCAAGAGACAAAAATAAACAACATGTCTGTGGACTTTCATTGCATGAGGCCTGTCATTATTTTTAATGGCAACGATATTCTCAAAGAAAGACAGCAAAGCATCCCAAAAGAAAAACTGAAAGTAAGCCAAGTGCTTCCAATCTTAGTCCACGGATGAGTTTAACGACGAAGAAAAGAAATAAAAAAAAGAAATAAACAACGCAAAGAAGCTTCTGATGTTCTTCAAATAGGACCCTCATTAGCGTCTGCCTTCACATGAACTCGGTCGGGTCTGATGCAGAGCAACTCCTCAAACGGGCCGATCTTTAGGGCTTTTGGAGCGGCCACACAAACACAGTGTGTGACGTTGCATGCCAGCGCTTTATGGTGTGAAGCCGGATGTCTGGCCCTGGCTAAAGGTCGGGTTGAAAGGGTTAACGAGAGATCGGCCGCGTTCAAAGGCACAGACAGGATACGGCCGACGCACTTCAACTTGCGAGGGGGGCTCCTGGCACACCCCTGCTCTCGCCCGGGCCAAAACTCAGCCCTGACTTCATTAGCTTAATGCGCACAGACATCTGGTTAATGGGGCGGCCATTACTGCACCTCTCCTCGTCCCCGCGCTCCCCAGGGAAATCACACAGACCAGGAGGAGGAGGGGGAGGAGGAGGAGGAGGAGGAGGAAGGCACCTAACGGGAGCGTCACGGGGATCTGCGGGCCACCCCCGTCACCCCTCCAATTAGGCAGCGCTTTATGAAGAGCAGACAGCTGCTCCAGGCGGGGGCTTTATTTGGAGGGAGGAAGGAGCTTGGTGGAACTAATGACACACACCTCACATTCCTGACCCCCACAACATCACTCGCTCTGGAGCGGAGCGGAGCGGAGCAGGGTCCAGCCATGGCCACTCACTCTCTCCTGATGTCTGGCTCTGTTTACAGGAGCTCCAACATTAGAGCAGTACAGCCATAGCTCCTCTCACTAATGCTCCAGGAAGACGGGGCTGTGGCTCCCATTGTCTTATTAGTAAATGACACTTAGTCCCAAGAGACAGTCTATACAATCTGTCTGCTCATGACAACAAAAGCAGATCTCACACAAGGTGAACTGGCTGGGGCTGCATGTGCTGATGGCTTTGACAGCTACGAGAGAGCCAATGCTGTAAAGGGCACGCACAAAAAAAATGAGGAAACGAGTAGATTCTTCAACTCCTGGGTGCACTGTTAAAAATAACAGTATAAGGGCTTTTTTTTTTCATCCCCGTTCCAGTTGCCTTTAAATCTCTTAACAGCCTGCGAGTGTTAAACACATTAGCGTGCTGTTCGGCAGCAAGGCTGTCCAAAAAAACGAAAGAAAACTACATTTATGCCTGATTAAGTTCCACATGCATGAGGAGATGCCACAGAAAAGACATACGTATCATGAAGCCTTAAACCCACGGCCATCGCTGTGGAGCTGAGCTGCATACTTTACGTCCACCTCTCTGAGGCTGTGCACACCGACCGCATACCTGATTCCTCTCCCCCTGCATGAAAACTCATAATCCCTCACACACACACACACACACACACACACACACACACAGACACACACACACAGACACACACACACACACACACACAAAGGGGGGAGAGCCCTGCTTGTATTCATCTCATCCCGGGGAGCTGAGGCGTGGTGGCGCGCCCCTCCCAGGAGAGGGCTCATGGAGCCGGGGCAGGCCCATAAATCCCCGAGACCTTCGGGGCGCACTTCCCAGCACAACTCCTCCAGCACACACGACGTGAACGCTGATGTCTCCCCCCCCTTTAGACCTTCACATGTTTCCCATAAGCAGGCTGCGGAGGAGCCTCAGAGACAGCAACACGCCAGCGCTCTGCAGTCCCTCGCCTGTGATTCATGGCGCTTGTTGAACACGACATGTTTTCTGAGCAACACTTGAATTCTGATTACGCGCCATAAAACAACGGAGATGGGGAAATCATACCCAGGAATTAACGGCCACGTCCGGGAAAGGTTATATTTTTCTGTCCATGAAACACCTACTCCCAGGAGCGTCGTTTCTGGTTTCTGGATGGTTAACCACGTGACATATGGGCAAATTGACACAGCTGCTAGGAGAGATGGCCGTATAATAGAATGGGTGTGGCATGGGCCACTTGACAGGCCTGCTCACCAGGACTATGGACGCAGCAGCTCAGTGACTACTTCAAAAACAAGCGGCCGGTCCAGTCCATTGTGGCTGGTGAATTAAAGTGGCCATTTATTGGACTCACCCTGCGGACCACAGACTTTGATAAGTTATGTAAATTCGGAGTGATTGAAAGTGCTGACCTCATCCCATTCCACGTTGGCTCCCTTTTGTGTGCTATTTGTGAGAGGCCATTAGTGGTTTCCTGGGGTCAGCCAGTGCAGTTTCCAACCGCATGCTCCAGTGGCTCCATAGAGCGCTGCAGGATCTCCAGACGACAGCCTCCCCGCCGTAATCTGCTCCTAATGCACAATTCAATTCCAATCTCAAGGCCACACTATGTTCATATCTATATTTATAAGAATAAGAAAATAACACACTAGGAATTAAAACTGTGGATATAGAGCTTGTGACCAGGGAGAAAGAATGCGTGGCCAGCCATCGTGAGGTATTCTCTCTTTTAGGCTTTTGTCAGGGCCCTGTTTACTTCCTCATCTTTCTGATGAGATTTGGAAAAAAGGAACTCGGAGCGGACTCCCCCGCCTCCCCGCTGAATGTGTTTATATTTGTTTGATAAACAAGAGTGATAAAGTGAGAGAGATATCGAGAGAATGTGCAGAGTTTCTTCCCTTCCTTGTCTTTACGAGTCTGACGGTCTGGGCTCGGGCTACTTTTGTGCTGCAGTGAAACTGATCCAGATTTTGTCGGGTTTCGCTTCATTTTCTCTATGAAAGGCCTCGGCTATCTAAACGCGTCGGGTATCTGCACAGCACAGATCCAGTCAGATGGTGTGTGCGTGAAATGTGAGCGCTGGGACGCCGACGACTGTGGAGGGCTCAGAACAGACTACAGTACTCTGAGCCCACGGAGCCTCTTAACTGCAGGGGGAACAGCAAGGGACTGATCTGCATCTACTGAGGCATATAAACGTGTCAATGTCTTACAATGTGCTGGTGATTTAACATCGTTTCTTACATGCCCAATTCTCTCCAAATTACATAAATCTTTTTATTGCGATGCTGAGAGTTTGTAATGACTCCGAAAGCCACAAAATTCTCTGTCCCACAGGGAACTGCGCTAGGAAAACCAGCGTGGTTCACATTCAAATGGGAAAGCAAACAAACACTGTAAAACGCCCATGCATGCAAAAGCCCTCCCTCATTATACAGGCTCTTTAATGGTGGGTTGGGCTCTCTGAATGGTGAGAGAGTGCATCTGAAGACACACAAAACCTCAAAGGAAATGGATGTTTCTGTAGTCTTTCAAAATGACATTTTTCAAGCCTAAGTGGGATAATAAAAGCCTTGGGATGGGATAGCTCTCTCAGTGTGACAACTCTAAGATGCGGCCCCACAACTGAAGAACTCCACGGCGATCGAGGAGAGTTTGTGAGTTCTGCTCCCACTCTCATCCCAGGGCTGGGCTGGTTCTCACTGGGCTCGCTGCAGACACAGAGGATCCTGCACTTCCCTCCGACAAGGATCCCATCCACCACATTACAGGAAGTGAATGTTTTCTGTAGGGATAGCTGGAATGCAGGAGAAAAATAAAAGGCCCAGTTAAAAAGCACATACCAAGACAACTGGGAAAAAAATGCAGCCAGCTCTGCCAAAAATATATTTTCCTAAGCCAAGGGTGTAAAAAAAGCGGGTGCCTAATCTTATAGGGGATTTTACCCCCTGCCCAGGTAGTGAGGAATGTGCCTTTTCAGAAGCTGAATGGAGGCTGGAAGAGGAAAAAGCTACAGAGGAAGGGGTCACACGGATCTGTGCTGGCAACACAACCACAGCAGTGCTAAAAATGGCAAGTGGTCCCCCTTCTGTTTTCTGAAGCGCTCTTTCCCAGCACACAGACAGCTCCGTATTGTGAAGAGACTGTAGATTCTGCCTTCTCAACTCGCCACAATCCCCGGGGCAACCTGTCAAGAGGGTTTTTCTAGAAACGAGAGACATTCTCCTGGAATGCAACCTGTACAATGAAGATATAGATTCAGCCTTGACAGTAGCATAGGCTCTAACTGTACAATGAAGATATAGATTCAGCCTTGACAGTAGCATAGGCTCTAACTGTACAATGAAGATATAGATTCAGCCTTGACAGTAGCATAGGCTCTAACTGTACAATGAAGATATAGATTCAGCCTTGACAGTAGCATATAAGCTCTAACTGCGCCACCCATGCAGCTCCTTGGTCTTTACTGCTTTAGCTGAGCTTCTCCACATCACTCGTGTGTTTGTCTCTTGGACGTGTCTTTTCCTGGGCCTTAAGGGTTTCACAGTCCAGATCTGATAGAAGCTCATGAGAGGGTCATTAATTTGTAAAGCCCAAAGACCCCCCCCCCCCCCATGATCTCCTCAGAGCCACAGGGTTCCTCTGGCCATCTGGAGGACGCTGGGTGTGTTTACTTTATGGAGACACAAACATGCATTATTAATGTCCACTGTTTGACTAGTGTGTCACCGTCCCTGCAGATCCACCAGACAAAGTGCTTTGGTTTGTTTTTATTTGAAATAGATATTTGATTTTCATGCATTCTTATCCCACTGAGAGATTTCCAACAGTTCAGCCAAAACCATTGATGCTCAACACCGCAGAAGATGACTGTGAGATGAATAACTGATCACCTAATATGACATGAGACCTTACAGTGAGAAAAGTGCCGAGATGTGAGGCTGGTTCAGTATAGAGCATCCAGTACATTCTCCTCAGCCCACATGCTTGTGCCTGGCAACGGAGAAGGCTGCATGGGCTCTGCCCTCATCAGCGCTCATCAGCGGGGCTTAATCGGGAACAGTAATTACAGTCCCGCGTCCTATGGAGAAGGCAGACAGGCGGCGTTTGCATCCGCAGAGACAAGACGCAAAAGAAGAACTAGACGAGACGGTGAGAGAGAGAGAGAGAGAGAGAGAAAGAAAGACAGAAAGAAAGAGAAAGAAAGTGAGGAGAAAAGGAGCAGTGACAGTTGAGTCGGCGCTGCTGAATGTGCAGGAAGTGGCTGGCCAGGGCCCTGTGTGCGGCGCATCCTCCCTCTGGGGGCCCTTTTCACGGGCCCCGGGCTCCCTTGTCCAGCCGCCGACAGGCCGGCCCCTTCAGCCAACAAAACCCCCTTTTGGAGCAGCAGACAGGTCTCACACACTCTCACTGGGGCCTGACAGGAGGACACCCGCCGGGAGCAGAAAGGGAGTCCAGAGGCGGAATTTTGCGCCGGCTGAAAAAAACGAGTGTCTTTTTAAGGGGTGAAAGGCTATTAGCTGGGAAGTGGTCCAGTTGCTGAATCTCCAGTCCCTTATGGAAAAGCCTGGGGAGAGCGAATGGAAAGAAAGATTCAGATTTGCCTATGCCTTTTTTTTTTTTCTTCAGTTGACCTCAATGAATGGTTGGAGAGATGGGCACAAATATGATTCTTGGGTTCACTCGGAATGGAGACTTTCCCTTGTAATTACCAAGGAAGCTTTCAAGAGCCATTTTCGGTCGGTCTGGATGCGTCATGTTTCTTCCAAGCTACCTTTTTGGAGAACAGAGAGCATGACCTCACATGACTTCCATATCTGGCTGGCCAGGCTGGTTGAAAATAAAACTTCCTGACGCTCAGTTCCAAGATCAGTGGCTGTCACTGCGCTAACTGCGCTAGCTGCGCCAGCAGGCCCCTGGTCTCTGAGGTGCTCCATGTCACATAAAGCAGAAACAGCTCGCACAGACTTCCTCAAAGTCAAATGCTGCTTTTTTTTTTGCTGCTGTCAACAGAACAGGGAAGTGTCCAGAGAGCTGCATCCTTAAATTGGTATTGTGACGGTCCAGTTCAGGTCCGGCTATTGAATTAGTATTGTGACTGTCCAGTTCAGGTCCGAGTAATATATTCCATATTTTTTTCCGTAGACAACTTTTGAGGATTAAAAAAAAACAAAACAAATGGCATAACCATGAAAAATCGCAGCTCATTTTATTGGCTCTCACAAACATAAGCTGGAACCTTTTTCTCCAAACATTTTTTGGCACTTGGGACCATAAATAATGACTCTGGCATTTGGCCCCCTTCCCCTGCCTCTCTCGCTTTGAGCCCCGACTTCTCTAATAATCCGACATGACTGGATAATGGCTCCAGTGCTATCCTCTCCACATTATTTACCCTGCACACACGGCACAGCACAATCAGAGGAAGGTCACGGGCGAGGGGATGGAGGGGCCCCTCTCTCTTTCTCCCTCTCTCTCTTTCTCTCTCTCCCTCTCTCTCCCTCCATCTCTCTCTCTGTCCCTCCTTCTCTCTCTCTCTCTTTCTCTCTCTCCACTCAGGCATGGACGGTCTCAGTGACTCCGCGCACGGCCACAGACATGCAGCTTTTCGCAGCTTTCTCATGGCTGCCCCGCGCTACAACACACAACCCAGAGCTCTGGCAGAGGAGCAGCTTGAGAAATGAGCAAATGTACAGAGGGCTGGAAAAGATAAGAACGTAGTCACAGTGACCTAAAATCAGAACAAGCCAGCGCTTGTGTGTTGCACATGCGTCTGCATGCCATGTGCTCTAATGCATGCATGCGTGTGTGCGTGTGTGTGTGTGTGTGTGTGTGTGTGTGTGTGTGTGTGTGTGTGTGTGTGTGTGTGTGTGTGTGTGTGTGTGTGTGTGTTATCACGTCATGTGCACAGACAATACCTACTGTGTAATGAGCTGTGGTGGTGGGCGGGCGGTGGATGGCGGGCCGATGCTTATCTCAGTAGTGGGCAGAGGCCGGGCCGGAGCACCGGGTGCGCAGGCTGACAAGTGATGACCTGAGCCTCTGCACGCCACATCTGCTGCCAACCAGTGGCATCGGCCCTCTGAAGAAGCGGTGGTGGGCACGCATACATGCCCTCGCACATACACATACACATACATACACACATACACACATACACACAAACACCCATACATATGCCAACACACACAAACACACATCAATACGTATGCAAACACACACACACACACACACACACACACACACACACACACACACACACACACGCACACACACACACACACACACTCACAGAGACACACACACACACATTGTGTGTGAAAGAATGTGAATGAATGAAGAATGGAGCATATATCGTGCTTTGTGCGGCGCACATCAGAATGACAGATCAGATCTGTGCTTAAGCCTCTGACAAAACACTGGCGTCACGGCAGAAAGTCTACGTGACCAATGAGATGACAAACTGATGAGCACATCTACTTGAGATGGAGAGATCCTCCGTCTCTCGATCAGTCAAGACGCTCTCTTCAACCGGCCGTGTACCCAACAACAAAGAAAATCTCTCCCTGATATTGGAACACACAAGTCCAACCCCGTCCAACGCTTTCATTTAGAGTGGCCACGAAAATGAAAATGTGATGACAGCAACATCATCTATCTACATAAATCTGTTTCTGCAACACTGACATACGTAATCTAGAAGATTCTGAGGCACTCTCTGCACCAAAGTCTGCGTCTTTCTTCGGAGTCTCGAGCATCACGCTGTAAATATCGGCCGTGCTAATCACCGCCACAGGGGCACCTGCCGTCTCCGTGTCTGGACGGCGCCTGTCAACGAGCGCGCTGTGAGAAAAGGGATGAGTGGACGGGGAGCGATCCGAGCGGCCAGCGCTAGCGACGGGCGCGGACATTAGTCACACGCGGCCGGGCCTCTATGGCCGGCTCAGCGCCTGATATGGGACCTCCAGTGAGCGCGGCTCCTCCATGACCTCATGCTTTCCCAGGCCCGGGGAGCTGTAAGCACATTAGTGCAGAGCCACCGAAACCACCGCCTGGGACACCACCTCCTCCCCCCCCACCCGACTCCACCCCACACACACCCCCACACACCCTGCTCTGCCCCCTGACACCCGCAGCAGCAGGATTTACAGGGAGATCAGTCTGGGGGCAGCAGCGCAGGGACCAGCAAACCCAGTGTGCAAAAACAAACTAGCGCTGATGGTGACAAAACATACAACTATCTGAGGCTCTTTGGAGAACTATTTTACATAACACACACACACACACACACACACACACACACACACATACACACACACACACACACACACACACATACACACAAATAGTAGTGCCTCGTAGCAGAAGTTCTCAGAGGGAAGTTCTAAACGTGATGTTCTAAATTCGATGCTATTTCTTTTGGTAAGTGAGAAACACATCCAGCTGATGGTGACAAAACATACAACTATCTGAGGCTCTTTGGAGAACTATTTTACGTAACACACACACACACACACACACACACACACATACACACACACACTCACACACACATACACACAAATAGTAGTGCCTCGTAGCAGAAGTTCTAAATGTGATGTTCTAAATTTTGGTAAGTGAGAAACACATTTGCTGTTCTAAAAGTGATGCTGTTTCTTCTGGTAAGTGTCAGGCAGGAGCCGTGAGAGGAAGAGAGGCCTGATTACATAACACATCCATTTGATCACACACACACACACATAGCTGGGACATGTGTCATGTCATGCTGTTGCATCTGTGATGCTTATCACACCGCTGACTGATCTTCTGCACTACGTGTGAACAAGGTCGAGGTTCAGACAACAGGGGCGACATAACAATCATCTGTTTTGATATTTACATAATAAATGCATGGATTACTGTAACACGCCTGGTCTCCGACATAATCACATTTCATGTCTGGTTTACACAGCAATTGACCAAGTAGATTTGTAGATCCTACAAGGTATATCTGGCGCACCTGGACATATCTCCATACCTGTGGGTGTGCTGGCTGTGTAGTCGCTACGCCACGTTGACGGCGCCACACTTCCTTCCTCCGAAGAGCGGAGCGGAGGCTTTGAAACGCGGAGCGGGAGGGGGAGGCGCGGCCGTAAATGCCACCTCAATTGTGTGTTGTTGTGCAGGCCCAATTAACAGTGCCATGGCTCTGCTGACCTTTCCCACCTCATTAGGTTCTAATTACAGAGACAGCGGCGCAGCACGCGTCACAACCATCAACCATCCTCGGGAACCGAGCGGGGAACGCGTGTGGTTATGTCATACAGAACGCAAACCACTTTCCATTCCCTTAACGGAACACAAAGAGAACGCACGAGACACTGAAGCGCATCCATGCACATCACAATGAGACGGCCACATCTGCTGCGCTCCCCGCGTGCTGTGTTACGGAGGAACATGGGACTAGCACAAGGTCACCGCCTCACTCAAAGGGCAGAATTCCAACCATTTCCCACCAATCCATTAACTCTACAGCCAACCCACACACACACACACACGCACACACACACACACACACACGCACACACACACACACCACCCACACACACAACCACCCACGCACACCTGCGCACACTCCACTCATCTGCACATTTAAGTGCCTCCAGAGGACACCCAGGTGTTGTGTGTGCTGCTGTTGCACACACACTACACACACTAAGGCCCATGTCCTACTGGAGCTCCATTCCTGCCGTCATATCATACACACAGAGACGTGGTCAGACACAGACCCAGGCCTGGCCAGCACAGACCACAAGAGATTCTTTTTGCAAAGCTAAATGGAATCGATGCTCGCTGGCTTCACAATAACCTAACATGCACTGATGCTGCTACTGCATAGAAGTCAAGTACTATGTTTTGGGTCAGTACTAGGTTTGTGCCTGGGTGCTCTTTTGCATGGGTATAGTTTAAGACTGCACAGGCCTGCATGAACATTAATGCAGGATTGGCGATTTCATCTTAAGTTTCGGTTTCATTTTTCATTTTCGCTCGTTTTATGCTTGCATATTTCTCTGCAGAGCTTCCCCCGACAGCTTTAGCGTGTATATTTATACATATATAGGCTATATATAAATTGCAAGCGTGGTTGTTCTTGTTCTTTATGCGTCTCAGCCTTCCAGATGCAAACAGGGAACGATCGTCTCCTGAACAAACTGCAAGGTTGCAATAGCGGATAGGGACACTGGGGGCGGGAGGAAATATTACTGTTTTCGATAAAACTGGTCAGTCAAGCAAAACAACGATTTCTAGGCTAAGCAATTTTATGACTATGAAAAAGTTGCATAGGGTCTCTTTAAGGGCACTGGGTTGAGGGACAAGATGGCAGGCAGCACATGAGCTCTGTTGCACAAAAAGAGATGTTTCAGAGAAAGAGGTAAAGATGTGGTTAAATGTACTCGTGTCAAATCAAATAAAAAAAGAAATAATATTTGACTCATGTATATAAACTCATGTATACTGCATTCATTCAAAACACACATTATCTGGAGAGTTGGCTGAATTATGTTGGGCGACTTACTTCATGTTCAGATTTACAATTGAATCAGATTCTAACATGAGTGCATAACCATAAATCACAATCTTAATTCCCACAAGTATTGTCCCAAAATCCTGGCCAAGAAAAGGCTCCGGCCCTCTCTCTCTGATTTGACCCACCAGTAGGAGCAGAGGAGAGGTAGAAGTGGCCAGATGTTTTACATATACCACGGGGCAATTACACTGTATGACAAGCGAACATTATAGCTCATGTCAGCACGGCTGAGCTCACCACTCTCCCTCTGGAAGGCATCTGTGAGATGGCCAGGGCTGCAGCGAGACTGCTCCCATCGCTGAGATCCCTTATCAGGCCCCCGTAAATCAGTCAGGAGCATCCTGCAGCACCAGTGGTGGCCACTCCGTCTGCAAATGAGTGGGACGAGGGTGAGCCAGGGCCCATGAGAGCCATTCTGCTACATTCCAGTGGATGCACTGCTGCAACACATTTATTTCCACCCCATGTCTGAATGACTAAGGTTACAAATACCAAACCGCCCCCCACGCACATGCACACACACACACACACACACACACACACACAAACACACACACCAGACAAAGCCCCAGGATAAAAAAAAAATCGGAGTTAACTTTTCACATGTGTTTCACTCTAAACATTCACAAATGGAATATTTGATATCAAGTTCATTTTGACTACATACTTTTCTCTAAAAGTGAATGTGAGTTTTTGAGAGTAGTCAGTTTTTTTTCTTTCACATTTAAGCAGTCTATCTTTATCTGGGGAGATTTTGTACAAAAGACATAAACATCTATCTTAAAGAGACCCTATGCAACTTTTTCATAGTCATAAAATCGCTCAGAAATCGTTGTTTTGCTTGACTGACCAGTTTCATCGAAAACAGTAATATTTCCTCCCGCCCCCAGTGTCCTTATCCGCTATTGCAACCTTGCAGTTTCTGCAGGAGACGATCGCTCCTTGTTCTGGAAGTCTGAGACACGTAAGGAACAAGAAGAACCACGCTTGCAATTTATATATTTATATATAGCCGATTATGTATAAATATACACGCTAAAGCTGTGCAGCTTTGCAGAGAAATATGCAAGCATAAAACGAGCGAAAACGAAACCGAAACCAGAGATGAAATCGCCAATCCTGCATAGTTCCTCTTTAACAAAACAACTATTTTGCAATATTGACAATAGGCTGCACAAATCAGAAAAAAGCCTCTATTTCACTAATTCACCCAGCTTTGTGGTGCCAGAGAGTGCGACATAGTGGGCAGGTAAGGATACCCCATGATGTGATGAGTGACGGCTGTCAAATCAATCAAATCAACCTTTGTTTAGAAAACATAATCATCTGGAGACTGTTGTTACAAGCCAAACACCTGTTGTCAGCATACCTCTAGTCTAAACATTGAAAACATTTGATTACTGCCCCCCCCCCAGTTTAACGTACAGTGAACCATGGCCTCACAGTTCAGATTTCCCAGCATCCTCTCCGCTAATTGCATTAGGTTGGTTTTAAAAGCCTCTGAGCTATCTTCTAGCCCACTACTGCCTTTGAGATGGATCAGACCCCGATCTGAGGCAGACTTATCAGATCTGTGCTCACACAGGTAAGATCTATTCCTGCCCGCTGCTGCTTGCATATCACGCGTTCTAGTTCATTGCTCAAGTCTTGATTCCTCCATTAGTTTTCATTACAATACTTATCTACTTCATGTCAGCTTTTGAACTCAAACTCTGATGTGACCCTTTCCACATAGGCTGGCAGTGCAGTGCAATGCAGAGGAGAGGAGAGTAGAGGGATACTGACTGGCAAGCTGTGGAGGGGCAGCATTTTCTCCATCTGCCTCAACTGCTGTGACCAAGGCACACACCCTGACCGCTCCTATGACCAAGGCTCCCTGACCACTCCAGTGGAGGTCTACAGTGGCCTGTAGCGCAGTTTCCACATTGTGCTGTGTGTCTGTGTGAGGGTGGGTGTGTCACAGGATGAGAATCAAATAATATTTGCAGTTTTTGTTGTTCATGTTCATCACTGAAGTTATCGGTGTTCATATTTTGTCACAGTTATCCCTTCAGATTAGAGTGCTAAAACGATTAGGCAGAGTGATGTGTAATGAAAAAAGTACGACAACTAATTCAACTTAGAGACTAATTAGAATATGTTGCTCCATTAAACACAAACCAATTTTCTCATACTACCTGAATTAAACCACAAACTCTAATGATCACATAGTTCAGTTGGTAGTTGTGCATGAAAACAATTATGAAGCTGTAATGCTTAATTAATACGGGCCAAGATGTTAATACACACTAATAAGAGCCAAAGTGCTCTAAACTCTTGCGGGGGTCTGCCGTAGCTGATCAGCCAGTGAAATGCTGTTGTGTAATAATGAATTACCTCTCTCGTCTGCTCTACTCTGCCTCATGAGAGTTACAATAACTCACTAATGCACTTATGCAGCCAAGGACACAATGTATGGACTCACTGAAGGGCTGCAGGAATGAAAGACTGTAAAACTATTCCATAATATCATTTCACTGATTCATCTCCAGTCATTTGCTACTGCTGGCTCTTTTCTTCCTCTGGATCCCTATGCACCAATTAACACTGCTGTGCACACTATGTGAGGCAGTGATAGGGGGGCAAAGCTACACAATCCATGATCCTTAGAGATAGCCTATATTCTATGGATGTGTCTTACAGGGATGATCGATTAAATCAATTAGGCTATAAGGGACAATTTAAGTAGATGGAGATGTATTTACTTAACAAAGACATAAGACTTTAAGACTTAAGGTTTAAATCTAAGAAGTAAAAAAGACTCCAAAAATAACTGTTTTCTTTCCTTTCAGCATATTCGGGACCTTGTAGTGAGTCACTGGTTTCTGAATGGAAATATGAAGTGCATGTTTCCCTTCCAGTTTATTTAGTCAGCTTATGTGGTTAACATATTTTTTATTATAAATGCTTTCAAAAGCTTCATATAACTCGAAACACCAAGCAGAATACTGATGTCACTCCAAAAATAATATAATTCCTGAAGAAGCAGTATGCGTCCAATTTCCAAGCAGCTGAAGAACAGCCTTAGTGAATTAAACAAGAGTGCGCACAGGCTGCAACTGAAATGCAGCTAGCGGCCCACTGAGTGCTCGCTGTCTCAGAAGTCCTGAAGGGACCTCATCTCTCTATTTGGAATTCCAGTATTCTCCGAGAATGATGTGGAAAATGAGCTCTCCTGTGGTTTAAACCCTTATTTCCCATATTCTATATGCAGACAAACAACATTACAATCCACCAAGCATCAAACGCATGTCAAGATAAACATTTAGCATACAAATGTGGCATTCCTCGCCAAAAGGACCTGAAGAAAAAATGTTCTACTTCAGCAACTGATGGTAACCCTTGATATGATTAAGCATTGAGTCATGACTTTCTTTCTTTCTCTTTCTCTCTCTCTCTCTCACACACACACACACACACATCCTAGTGACCAAGTGACCCACTTCTAGTGACAGGCTGTGGAGCAGAGCAGAAAGCATGTCTATGCAGCTATTACCTTAGCTGACATCCCACAAAAGACAGGCCTGTCTAATAATCTCACAGTGTGTTTGTGCTGGGACAACCCTGAATGTCACATCTTTTAAACTGCCTCCTTATCTACACAGAGATGTGCGGCGTAGTGAGAGTTTACACACAGAGCCTTGCTCACGTGGGAATGTAAATGTTGGTTAAAGAAGTAAAGCAAACAGATCGCACCCAGAGCACTTCTCCTACTGTAGGAGTGAGTCGCTTGGGGCCGGCGCATGAGTCACTCAAGCCTAGAGAGAGAGAGAGAAAATGAAAGAGAGACAGGGAGAGAGAGAAAGAGAGAAAGAGAGGGAGAGAGAGAGAGAGAGGGAGAGAGAGAGGGAGAGAGAGAGAGAAAGAGAGAGAGAGGGAAAGAGAGAGAGAAAGAGAGAGAGAGAGAGAGAGAGAGAGAGCACACTAGCATCAGCTCATTCATGCGCTCGGTGGGGAGGACACACACCGGCATGGCCGGCCTCTGCTGGGTCTCAGCGCAAACAAAAGCTCAAAGTTGCGAGCGGCGCGGTGTTGTCCATCAGGGCAGCTGCGGAGTTCACCTTGTGTCCCCCCGCGTCACCGCCGCCTGGGTGAGATCACAGAGCAGAGAGCCAAAGGCCACGGCGGCCCATTCACGTCTCTTTAGAGAGGGAGGGCACGGCCATCTGTCAAAAGCCCACCAGCTTTCAGACGCGCTGCTATTGAAGCTATTGACAATGCAGGAGAGCGCTGCAGTCACAAACAGGTCCTGCCCCAATGTCAAGCACCGCAATATGTACTCAGTGCTTTAATGTTGGAGGGTGTGTGTGTGTGTGTGTGTGTGTGTGTGTGTGTGTGTGTGTGTGTGTGTGTGAGTGTGTGTGGGTTTAGCTTCGAATAAAGTGTAAAGAAGAAACAACCGCGGGCGAGCGGAGCGTCACAAGTATTTCAGAATAGATTGCACTTTGTACATCAGAGGACAGGCGCTCAGTGTTCCCCCCCTCTGACAGAGAGACAGAAAAGCGCTCGCGCTGCAATGCAGACGCATCAACACAGTCTTTGAAACTCAGACAGGTGCTGAAATAATGCATGAGGGAAGCTGAAAATAACCCTCTGTTGAATGTTTTAATAAAGCCCTGCGCGCTGTCAGGCCACAATCCGCTGTGACAAGGTCCTTTTGATTCCAGATCATTCAAGCAGGCCATGAGAAATCAGTCTGTGCAAAGCCAAAACACAAGACAAACAGCGAAGCCGTCCACTTTGGGCTCCAGCCCCTAAGAGACAGTTTATTTAACGCGTGGATGTGGTCCAGAACAGCACTACATATACTACCTTGAATGGGGACAATGTCCTCAGACAGAGCCGTGGAGCGCCTCCAGCTAGCCCTTTAGCCCCCCGGGATTGTTGAGTCTTCTGGGCAACGGCTGCCGTGGCACCAGTGGTCAGTCTGTCAGAGCGGTTTAGAGGGAACGGAGGGGCTGGCAGGGAAACGGCCCCATCTGCGGGGGTCAGGCCAGATGAGTGTCGGGGCATTCGGAGAGCCGAGTCGAGGTGGCCAACATGCCCTTTGTCTGGCCAACAAGTTCTGGGCCACAATGGCGAGAGCCTAAGAGACCAGAGGGCTACTAGGCCTCAGTCTGCAGCCTCTCTCACAACAGAACAAGCCACGATGATCCACAATTAGTCTGTGCACCATTGACTTGTCATGCTAAAAGCACAGAATAATGTCATATCCATTGATCTCCAGTCTCACGTGATTGATCATGGCTACCCTGGCTTCTCTGGCTAGCACACTTGCACTGTGGAGTAAGATAAGGCCCAGATGCTGCAGGCCTCCCTGGTCAGTAGTGGGGGGGTGAGGTGCGGGGGTGAGGTGCGGGGGTGAGGTGCGGGGGTGCGGTGGGGGGGCGGTGAGGGGGTTTAAGCAAACAGCACAGTGGTCGTCATGCACTCCCCGTGAGCACCAGGTCAGCGGTTCGACCCCAGGCTGTGCTCAGATCAGCGCACATATCAGTCTGCTATAAGCCGGAGCGCTCTGCTCAGCAGGGGCCGAGCGCCCAGGCCAGCGGCACTACAATACAGGCCACGGGGGCAGCCAGCGGCCACTCACTCTCATTTAGCTCTCCGAGGAGGAGAGGAGTGGAGGAGGCTCACCACACCACACCACACCACACCACAGCAGCACAAGCCGGTGGATCAAGGCCAAGACAATTTGCACCCTAATTACATCAACTGGGAAATTTGTGTGCTGATGAAGGGCTTCCTCTCTCTGGAGGCGAGCCATTGATATAAGTGTGTGAGTGATAGCACTTGTCAGAATGATCATTCATATCTGGGATCATAAGTCTTGATCTAGGATAACAGACTGGTCAGAGTCGAGCATTTATTTTTAGACTATCATCTGTCTGTGACAAATGATCCATCCGTTTTCATTCTCCTCCTCTCTCCCTGGCAGACAGACAGTTCATGTGTCCCCACTGCAAACACCTGCCTCCTCAGCTGAGAGGTTGAGGGATAAGGGTGTTTACCTGCCCTGTGTGGAGCACCAGGGACTCCTGCGCACTGACATGTTTCAGACTCTCAGGCTCTATCAGCTCAGCATGGTGTGTGCAGATCCCCGTCGGACTTGTGTCCACTGTGGGGGCAGTGCTGCTGCGTCCCTTCTCTGCCGGCCTCCCTGCTGGCTGAACGGAGACGTACTCCAGTGAATCCCCCCCTTCCTCCCGAGGAGCCAGAGCACAGAGCCACGCTGGACACTGCTGACCTTTCCGCATGCCCATTCATTTCCAAAGCGGCGCGAGCGCCCGGGCTCCCAAACCCAGTGGCTGTTACTTAACGCTCCCTGAGTGCGCCTGTGGAGGGATGAATCATTGCACAGTCACTGGCTGTCTCCGCAGAAAAAAAAAAAAAACCCAACGAGGAGAGCGCTGCGCTTCATTCACAAGTTTTACGCGACCTCTGGCCTCGCATTCCATGAAACCAGCATGCTACACTGGCCACAGTTATTTCAATTTCTGTGTGCGTCACCCTTAAAAAGATGACAACCGATCATAGAGAGTCCCATTATGTGCACATGTGCCGAGTGGGCAGCATTGTTACTACTTGACTGGATGAATACTGTAATTTGGAGAGTTGACAACAGCCAACAATAGAAGACATGGACGGCTTTTGTTGTCAGTCCTTGTCAGAGATTACATTACGTAAATGGCTTTGATTGGATTCTCTATTTAAAGTCTCTAGGAATGGAAAAGTCAACTGTTCACACACAAAAAAACTGGCAAAGATACACAAATGAACTGATATAGGCTCATTTTGTACTCATACTTTTGTGAGCGTGCGGACTTTGCTGAAAACTTTTTCATTTAAGGAGGACTACTGCTGTAAATCTTGACTGGTGGTCAGTTGTGATGGCACGGTGTCTTGAAATATCAAGCTCTCAAACTACTCTCTGATGTGAAATTTCACACAGTTGCGGAATGTACTACTGAAATGGTCTTACTATAATTAGCAATACCGCTTCTAAATGACACATGGAATGTGACACATTCTGCAATTTCCCTTTGTGGATTTATAATGAAATAAAGCACAGAGCTCATTTTGTAATTTGTTGAGTCCATGTCCGTACCATTCCTAGAATTCTCCACACCATTAAGCTACAATGCCAAAATCCCCATGCTGTAAGTAAGCAACAGTTCCCTTATGATTCTGCGTGCCTTTCTAAGTATGAAAAATGCTGTGGCTCTCTGTCTTTTTCTAATGAGCCAACACCAGGACTGTAATGTTGTTATGGGTCTAACAGCACCGCATACCGTAGACTTCCCAAATATAACTCTTTTTATTAAAAGCTCTCATCCAGTCTCCTCAATTTCCTAACAACAGTGTGATGAATGGAATGAGTTTACTCTCCGGACTTTGAAAATACACGGGGCAGGTTAATTAGACTCATACATTTCCTCGGTGCGTGTAGCCTGCACAACCAACCCGAGAGGTTATTACCGGCCAAGAGGAGGGTCTCTGTCTCGCTGACACGCAGCACTGGTGATGTCGCAAAACCACTGTGGTCAGTGCTCCCGTCCCGTCCTGTCCCGTTCCGTCCCGTCCTACGGACACAGAGCCCTGCTTGTTGTGCGTGTCGTTTGACCTGAGCCTGTGGCAGTTAGCATGTGGGGCTGGGCCTGGTGGCAGCATGTTAGCACTGATAGCATGGAGACGGGCCACGGCCATGTCAGGGGAGCGTGTGGGCAGGAGCTGGAGAGAGAGTGGGAGCTGGCGCAGAGCGGCTGTGTAATGAGATCGGGGCCTGAGCAGGCCATTTGGATTCATGCGAGCGGTGAGAAATGACTATGGTTAGAGAGGTAATAGAGCAATTTGCAGCCCTGACAAAAAGTCTGCCATTACGTTAATGACTAGATCTGTTTACCTCAGGGCCAAATTAAAATGGTCTCCTCAAATGGAATAATATAGCGACAGACAGGCTAAATTTGCTCTGATGTCCAAATATCACAAGTATAATGTATGGGCTTTAGTTTCATTTGGGAGCATTTTATACCGCTGTAAAAACACACACATTAATAACTGTCAACTACGGTAAACGTATATTCCCTTGCAGCCACTTTAAAACAGTCTGACAAACTCCAGGGAAATAATTGCTTTTCACTGTCAAAAAAACAAAACGTACATTCTCAGTAAATATATCAAACAAAATGTACCACAAATATGGCTTGTCTAGCGAACCTAATTGCTAGGATCAAACTAAAATGCCCGAACTGTGCTCTCATTATGTCAGTAAATATTGTCCATATTATGGCAGCATAACAGGGGGACTGGAGCAAGTGGCAGCCTGGCAGTGAATAGAGGGAGCATATGGGCTGAGCTGCAAGGTGCAGCAGGGGTTATCCGGGTGGCTTACGACACCACCGCCGAGGAGAGAGCAAGAGTCCATCAGCATCACTTCCACCTGTCCCCCCTCTCACCGCTCACAGACATGCAGCTCCTTACAGGGACTCGGCTGAGAGCGCGCCACAGCGAATCCGCCATATTGGAAAGCGCATCTCCACCACTCTTAATCAAGAAAACAAAATGGTGGATGGTGTCTGAACAGAAAAGGTGTGTGTGTGTGTGTGTGTGTGTGTTTTTAGCATCCGAGACAGACAACAGAGCTGAACTCAAGGGGCGGGGTGTGGCAGAGATGGTGTGTGTGTGTGTGTGTGTGCGGGAAGGGCTGGGTGGCTAGAGTAGGATTTGATTCGGGGGGAGTGCGGTGGTGTGTGTGTGTGAGGGGGGGGCAGATCTCCATTTGCTGCTCGGCAGGTCGCTCCCCTCCTCCCCCCCCCCCAACCCCCCCATCACCAGGCGCCAGTGCATCACTGGGGCATTGTGGAGTGGTTGCCATGGAGATGTGGGTCAGAGCGCTGAAGTGAAAGCACCCTGTGGATTTGAGGCTGGCGGTGGAGTGAAAACAGGCCGGGCTGCAGCGAGCGCTCCACTCCAGCTGAATCTAGGTCACCGGGATTCTCCTCAGCAGCTGCAGCAGCAGCAGCCGCCCCGGCAGCAGCCTCGCTTGGGTCTGACTTGGGCACAAGTTGGTGGGTGGGTGGGGGTGAGAGAGAGAGAGAAAGAGAGAGAGAGAAAAAGAGAGAGAAAGTGAGGGGTTATGGGTAAAGAGTGGGGGCAGTAAGAGGGGTTTTTTTGGAGAAAAGGGGTGTGGTGGCAGAGAATAGCAGGGGAGTTGCTTAAGCAGTTAAAGGGGGGGGGGGGGGGGGGTATTATGTTATTGGGTGCTAAAATAATTTTTGGGGTGATAAATTATTTTTTTAATAGAATGTATCTTTTTGAGTCTGGCCTTTTTAAATTATTATTTAGGATACATTAAAGAGATTTGTCATTCACTGGTGACTTGTGAGCCATAAGACAAAGCATGCACAACATGCCCCAACAAAACAAACATGGACTGTCAGCTCTCTAACTTAGGAATAAAAAGTCAACATTTAGTACTACATCGTCTGTTGCAACACTGAAAGACTGCAGTCTGCCATAAAATGAAGTGTACGATTGCATAGCAACAGCCTCCATAATCATGGTGAACTGATGACAATAAAAGAGAAACCACAGCTACTGCTAACAATAAGCACTGGCTACAATCCAGACAGAGCATTTGCCATTTGGGGAAACAGTGGTCACATTTCAGTGTACTTTACATACTGCTGAATAGTGTCTACCAATACCAGTACCTTTTTGGATTTGGAATTAATGATTGCTGCAACTAACTTTGATGTGCAGCACAACATAGAACATTTTGCCTGATAAAATACTTTGTGAAACTGAGGACTAGGTCCTGAGATGGACTGCCCTGTTGCAGCAGGAGCATTTTTTGTCTCCCAGACAAAAATAGTGTATTAACAGAGAACATATTCCGTTTTGGCTCCTAAAATAAAAAAAACAGCAACACATCACTGTAACAAATAACAAGAGTAAAAAACAATAAACACATATTCAGCAGAAACTTTCAAATGAGGTTAATGTGACTGTGGTGTTGGATCTTCTGATACATAGTAACATAACACAATTCTTTGTGAGATTTCAGACATTGTAATAAGTGTGTTCAGATTCAAATGTGACCAAAGATTGCTCTGGAAAATTTAAAAATGGACATGTTTCTCTGTCTTTATTGGGGTGAGTTTGGAGGTTTTCCTTGAGTCTACTGGAGCCCACACCACCACTCGTTCAATGTTTTCTTTCCACGAAAAATCTGGCAGCTCCTCTTTCTGTGACTGAGGGTCAGTCAGTGGGAACTGAGACATCCTAGTCAAATTCCACCACAGGCCTAAATGATATGCTGTCTTCATTTGTACTCTTGAGCCTAATTCACATGTAGAGCAACAAGCAGTCCAGACTCTGTGGGCAGAAAGTAAACTCTAACCAAACCTAGAAGGCCTACTCAGATGGAGAGACCCAAGCTGTTGTCATTTATCAACTAAATGCTGCTGTGATATCCTCATTATTTTATGCCCAAGTGGCATTCCTAATGAGAATCTGACAAGTTTGACTCCAGACATTGTTGGTAAACTCGCCTCATTCACATGAAATCTTTTTTTCTTTGCCATCACACTAGGCCTCTTTCAGTCAAGGTAAATGTTTGACTCAGCAGAACATTTGCAACAATTAACTTCTTTCTTAACGCTCTGTCAAAGGACAACACACAAAAAGAGCCTCTGCGAAAGGCAAGCCTGTGAATAACCCTTGTGCCATCAGCTCCTTTTGAGAGTGTGGCCCCAAAAGAAAATGCAGATAGGATGTGGAACAGTATGAAGAGCTGAAAGAGGCTTGCTGGAGCTCCATTGTCATGCTAACGCAGACTCTTGATGGTAAGGCTGATTGAATGACTTCTTCTGCTAGAGGCCGTTTTAAGAGGCCTGCCTCCAAATAACGGAGCACAACAAAATGCTTTATTAGCAAAGTTCCTGAAAAGGTATTGTTAGTGATCAAGTGCCTTAATGACCATCTCTGCTTTATAACGGAGCTATGACAAATCAAAATGTAATGGAGTACAGCCCAAGCGAGGCAGTCCCAACACGTCTCAGCTGCTTCTAACCGCCATAATCAAAATGATGTGACAGTCTGACGTTAAATACAAGACATGACAGGCACGGGTTTGTTATGACTGCAAACTTACTGACATTTATCCAACGGCCATTATGCAAATCTACTTTTGCAATCTACTTTGTCTATTTCCAACACCAGGCAAATACAGAAGCAACCAAGCTCTCTCCCTCAAGCTGTAGTAGAAAAAGGTGGGTGGTATATCTCAAGAGTGCTGCGCTGTCCTAAAAATAAGATCAATAAAGTCTCTCGTCATCGCCCAACAGTGCCCAAAGCTGCCAGATAATGAGAACAGCTTCTATTTATCCAACCACTATTACTTACAACAGTGACTATTTCAGTCACAGTGAAATAAAATCACGGTTTGGGGGTATAATTGGCACACAACCATAGTGGGAAAAGATAATTAACAGAATCATGTCTTTCTTGGTTCTTTCATCTGCATGACTCTATAAGATTGTCATTATTTTATTTCAATACTATCACATTCAGATCTCCAGAGGCAATAACAAGAAGACTTTATCTTAACAGTACACCTGCACAAGGACAAGATAATGGGAATGTATGGTGAAATGAAGTTGGCCCTGTATTTCAATAAGATGGATCCCTGGGCACTCTGATTTATCAGATACCCTATGGGTGATAACGAGCAGCTTCACTCATGTAAAAGATGTTTTCCGTTCCTTACCTAACGCAAGAAATGAATGATTTACATAAGCACAGATTCAGCTTCCCAAAATATCTTCACCATGGAAACTCATTGTTCCGTTGAAAAGGGTTGGGAGGTGGGGGACTGCTGGATCAGAATCATCGTTATTATGTGTATTATCTAGTCATGTACTTAAGTTGCCTAGTAACCACAGCCCCATAGTGGGCCATGCTAAATGGAACTGAGCAGCTTGATTAAGGTTCTGAACCTCCTCATCATGTAAGCAGTGAAGAAGCCCCTCACAGTTGAGCTAATATCATTAGAGTCACATGGGTGTGCATTAATCTATAAATACTAGAGATTTGTTAGACACACAGCATATCTTGTAACCAATGTGAGAATCCACATCGACATACCTATCACATGCCAAGTCACTACCAAGTTACTTCTTGGTTTTTTTTTAATCTGTTAGGGTCTTCTGGTCTGTGGGACCCGTTTTCAGTTTTCATCTTAAGAAAAGTGATACAAATATTTTTTGTTTTCAAACTGAGATTCATTGGCCTTGGCTCATTTTCTGTGAGGAGCATAAATCAGAAAAATCCCCTCCCCCCCTGCACCCCCCCCCCCTCCACATTTCTATTACATACAGGGTCTTCGTGGGTCTACTGGACCCGGGGCTATAATGTGTGGAAATCATAGGTCCTGTGTTACCTCATTTGCCCTTTTAGGTTTCTGGGCCTGTGTGTGTGTCTGTGTGTGTGTGTGTGTGTGTGTGTGTGTGTGTGTGTGTGTGTGTGTGAGAGTGAGTGAGTGAGTGAGTGAGTGAGTGAGGGAGAGAGAGAAAGAGATAGAGGGAGAGACATTAGTAGTGGCTCTTGTGAGGCCATGGCGGTCTGATAGAGAAGCGCGTGAGACATGGTATCAGTTCCAGCTCTGCTATGGAGAAGTGAGCGCAGGGGAGTCCCTGGTGTCTGAGGTGGCGTTTCACTTTCCAAACACCATGCAGGTGGGTGAGCTAAGAGCTGACGGGGGCCCTGCCATTTCTGCACCGCTACAACATCAAAATGGCCGTTTCTCGTCTCTCGCTGAGGACATCCAACCGTCGCACTAGCGGTGTTGTCACTCTTGGCAGATTCCCCTCGGACACAAAAGAATAATTGTGTGCACAATGAGGTGGCTATCTCTGGAGGACACCTGGCAACCTTTTATTGTGAACAGGCAGAGAGCGGCACAACAATACTCCCACTGAGACAAACACCCGATCGCCTGACACGAGATGATTATCAATCACAGGGTAGGGCTCAGAGTTCACACACACAACCCACATAAAGCTCCCAACGCACATTCAAAATTTGGATTTGGCAGTTTGAAGCTGTATACTGGTCAATAAAAACTGACAAACATGTCTTTGGCGATAAAAAAAGATTGCCTTTTGAATGCTAGAGTAAGGGTCACATTTCCAATAAATTCTACACAGTCAAGAAAAAACATCAAGGTGACTGTTGCTCACTAGTGTCCTTTAGAATGAATTGCTTCTGTTCATTGCTGGGGATAAGCCTCTTGAAATTCCATCCTTGGATAATTTCCCCTCCACATCTAAAAATAATGCTTTTTTTGAATTAAGGCTCCTTTTACAAAATGTCCCATTGTGCCTCACTTCCCCAGATGACACTGTCTCCACACCAACTGATGTTTTTATTCCTTGTGGAATGCCGGGCAGGCCTGGCCTTGGTCAAGCCATTCTTTTCACAGCAGCTCAACCAAGGCAATTAGTTGGCTGTCAGCTGCAATATGTAGGGGTCTTGGGAACCCTTCATTCATGGACCTTGAGAGACCTTTTCAAGGGTGCTGGGCTGGAGGTGGGAGGCGGGTGTGCAGTACACGTTGTTAGAGACAAACGGCACAAGTGATCTTGTGGAGTTGAGGCAGGGGCTCCATGGTCCATCTCCGATGGGGGGGGTGGAGATAAAGAAGTCTGAGGGGTGCAGTCTTGGGAAACAAGACTTAATTACCGAGCGGCCATTAATCCCGGCCTGTTGGGGCCTAAGCTCATCATCTGCAGGGTGTGGGGTTGGGGGACCAGCACACTGCATTCCCATGGGCTGCTGGGAAGGGACTTCCTCCCACTAGATTAAGTCTGGACTCAGGACGGAAAATCCTTGTGTGTGATATGATGAGAAGTTTCCTTATAACGACAGCAACAGAACACGCTATGTGGCAACAGCTTTGCCAAATGGTACAAGCGTTTTAATACTACCAGATAGCTTTGAGAGCTTTGTCCTTTTAATTACTGCTCCATTCTAGCTTGAGTGTTCAAAAAATCTCCACACAAATAAGAGTGCTTTTGCGTTTGAACCCATTGACCCTAACTCTCTCATCCTGGTCCTTGCAGTGCCCCTCTCCATGGCCTTCCCTCAGCCGAGTTGTCATTGGGACACTGAGTGCTCACTGCTACTCGTCCATCAAGCGCCGGATGGGACAGGCAGTAGCACGCGGTGAACTATCTATCTCAACCAACTATCTCTGTGGCTGTGTCTGCCATGACGTCTTTAATTGATGTTGGGATGTGTACATCATTTATCCCTGCAAGAGAGAATAATAATCCAACAGCCAATGTTTAATTGTGCATGTCTGTTTACAAGGGCAGATGGAGTCTTTGAGCGGCAAGTCTTCTCTTTCTCTCTCTCTCTCTCTCTCTCTCTCTCTCTCTCTCACACACAAACACACATACACACAGAAATGCGAATGGATGCCAAATTGTTTTGTGAGTCACCTGCAAATATCATTACTGGCATGAGCTGTTCTTGTGTGCTTGTCTAACTGCTGGTCCCAGGCACAGAGAAGCAGAGGACTGGAGACCGGTGTTTGGGTAGGGTTCACAGCTGAGACTAGCCTGTTTGGGCTAGCAGCGACGCTAGCACACCTTTTGCAACTTTCCTGTCTAGATGATACCACTGGTTACTTCAGCTGCATAAAGAACATACAAATATGTTCCCCAGCAACTCAATCAGAAGGGGAGTAACACCAACGGCAACAACAAGCTCCTTTGCATTGAAATCCAGTTGATGAAGGCTATCTTTATGGGATGGGCGGGAATTTGCATTGCTTTCACTCTGGGACATTTCAAGCAGTGTACAGAATTTGAATTCGGTCCGAGGTTTTTACAGTCTCAGCAGGTTGGTAATACAGGTTCCCTTCACCTTAAATGGACTCAATCAGGAAAGCCAGTAGTAATTGCAATGTGTATACTGTTTTCAAGTAAACAAGAATGAATTGGAAGCAGTGTTAAAGCACGGACGTTTTGTAAATAATCAACTGACACAAGACAGTAGACTGTTGTCGATCTAGAGAGAAGTGAAAACACGTAACCCCATAAAACACCTGTGGGCAAATGAAAGCTCCTGATGAGCTAACACACACAGGCATTGGACCTGAGGGGAAAACAGCTCTCGTTAGGCTCCTCAACACAAACACACCTGCAGACAGTTTATGTCATCTTTATGTAAAGTTTCAAAGGTTATCTTTGCCCTCTCTCCCTTTTCAGCTGTCACTAGAAAAACACACCCTGCATGTGAACTTAAAACAAATGCAGGCCTACCATTCTACCTCACAGCATAATTATATTCACTGAAGATAAACGGTAACTTATTTCCACACACTCCTGTCATGGCTATTCATATATCAAAACCACGAGTCACACTTTCACACATCCACACTGTACTTTAAATCACTAAATTCTCTTGATATTTCTATAGCACCACACGACTCTTTACAGAACCACTGTATTGAACACAGCCATCAAAGACTGAGAGGAGGCAGATGTTGTGGAGGAGGACGGAGTATGACAGCCACACCCACCACTCCATCATGCCTCCCATCAGGCGGTGAGGTGCAGCGAGCGCTTTCCGCCGGTTGCTCTGAGAGGATTATTTGCGACTTCTCACGCCTCACAAGCACCTCAGTCAGGTCCTCCAGCGCTCCGAAGAAGCCCGCCGGCCAATTAGCTTTACAATGAGATATGCCCATATTCCGCTTCGCTTGAGGGACGGGAGTATGTTGAGTGTGTATGTTGAGAGAGTGTGTGTGTGTGTGTGTGTGTGTGTGTGTGTGTGTGTGTGTGCGCGCGCGTTCGTGTGAATTGTGGGTATGTGTCTAGTCCTTAGGAATTTCTTTCAACAGTAAAAGAATGAGTGAGTTTTTAGTCAGAAGGGGGGAGTGTTATTTGTCCAGTCCAGGCTAGTGATTCAGTTCTAGTAAGTGGGTCAAATCCCAGGTCCTTTTCATAAGATTGCATTCAAAGAAGACATGTAGACATGATGTCTATCTCAGACTACTTCTCACTACTCTGTGTCTTTCTGTCTATCTCTGCCGTGTCTCCCTATCACACACACCTTCTCTCTCATGCAGTCTTTTACTAGAGTTAGTGTTTAAAGTGATATTATACCATGACATTTTTAAATGTTACTTGGGCACCTGCAGTATTCCCTCTGTATAGCATCAAGAAGAATGTTCCGAAACTAAAACTAACAACAGGGAATCCTTTTTTTTTTTTTTTCTTCTGTGGAGTAATTTATTTTGTCTTGTGCTTACTGTAATTCACAATTCTGTTTCATCTTTGCTGGCTTTGGAGAAATGAATAATGAATGATATCTACAGGCTTCCACACAGAAGCCTACTGTAGGCCCAGAGAATATGCTGGGGTAACCCTTGTGTTTGAATCATTAAAGCTCCATGCACCTTCTCTGAGCAACAGTCTGAAACCTTTTATGTGCTCATAACAAACATCTTCATTATGGGGTGTATGTTGAAAAGAAACACAGATTCACCTTCAAACAGATTATACAGAACTTCCTTGTGGCAGGCTTATAACTCTCTCTATGGTGCTGTGAAGATTCTGCCAAAGAGGGTAAACTGATCTTAATTTTCAATCAACTAACCAAATTAAACCACTTAAACTGAAACCAAAGACTTTAACCAAATAAAAATGTGCTCATTTGTTTGTTGTTTTGTTTAAAGGGGATACAGCATGTATGCCTGTTCAGCTGTTGGCTCTTTAGTTCAATTATCCCATGACATGGACCCCACCCCAGGCAGACTAGGCCTACTATTAGGCTTTCTACATGTGCACACCCACCTCTCCATTTGCAAACAATATTTGCATCTAGATGTAGCATGAACATATTCAGAGCACATGATAACAGATAGCCTAAGTAGGTTACAGTGGCTCAGCAACAATTCATATGTATGCTACATTACCAAACTGCTGTTGGTCTTCATTTAAGCACTTGAGCTTTACAGTAAGATCTTCTAGTCTAGCCATTGTTGTTAACTGATGTATGGGCTGCACTGAGCTACTTGTTGCTATCTACAGGAAGTGTGTCCTCGAGGCCATTCACTGGTCATAGAGAAGGCTACATCTGTGGACGGAGAGTGATGGGGGAGAATCTGTTCGCTACTATCTCCCTAGCACACCTCCAGTCCTCAGAGAACACCTTGCCTCTGAGACAAAGCCCCGAGCAGCTGTCTCTTGTCATCTAGACCGGCTCCAAAGCTTTGCTCCAGACAGAACAGCCTATGCAGCAGAGAGGTGCTTGACCAGCCAAACAGAAACAGATGTTAAATGAGCAAAGGAGAAGCTCTTCAAGCTCTTAACCCCTCCACACTGGTGAACAATAAGCAGGCTACAGCCAGCTTGGCTGGCCCGTGTTCATGTGCGATGACTGTAAACCCATGGAGCAGCTCTTGCCTGACAACACAGCCTCCTCCATATTACTCACCCGTGATGAAGTACGTGTTTCAGCATCCTCCTTCAGCCACCGTGGGACAGAGATGGACCAACAGTGTGTGCATGTCTGATTCGTCTCTCCTCGCACAGATCCTATTTCAAAATCAGCAGCCATCCAGCGCAATCTGGAAATAATCAAGGAGAATGTGATCCATGCTGTGACACTGGTCAGCGCCTGAGGCATCTTTGAATACCTGCAGGAATTTTCAACATAAACATGCAGTGGCCAACTAAATATCAACAAATTCAATGTTTTTACCATAACAGTCACTAACATCTTATTTCGCTTAACTTTGATCTGCAACATTCTTGTTATGTGCAATGTGATGCCATATCCTAGAACTATTGGAGCAAATGAAAAGGTGCTTGAGGTGAATGCCCAGAGCACACTGTGCCTTTCATGATCCAACAGGCCAGTTCATGTGAAGAGCCGTTGCACAACAGGCTGTCTAATGGTGCAGGCGCCACACAAAAGTGGTTACTATGGAAATGGCATGAATAAAGGAGGTCTGGGAAACTGAAAAGAGAAATGGAAGCTTGTGGTGTTTTCTGAGGATCGAGTTTCATTTTATCAAACAAAAATGTTGGAATACTGTGACAATTCACTGTGGGGATTGACAAGTGTTATACACCTGATCCCTGTCACAGTGCACAAGCAAAAATCCAGCAAAACACGTCTGAAAACACACATGTGATAAACATTGTATAATGCACTTAGCTGTGGGAGTCTGCACAAGACCAGTCATAGGTCCAACTAGAGAGAACCGCACATATGTTCTGATGGAGGACTTTGGCTAACTATGCACACCAGAGGTCATGTACACAGTCACATAATGTCCAGGCAAAGAAAGTACTAAGTACTAACTGTGCCTACTGTGAATTGTGCACGGACATGTGTGACACAGGCAGAAGAGAGCTACACTTGCCATGAGACAAGGTTGGAGCTCAAATGCCTGATTCTTCTGTGTCTTTCAATAAGCAACATGGTTCCAAACCAGAGTCTTATCCATAGACACAGAACCTCATGTGACCCTTGTAGATGGTTCCCACTCAATACAGAAGAGCAAAACAGAGAAGTGTCAACAGACTTAGTGAGAGTTTCAATGTCACTGAAAGTTTAAGTACTCTAGAAGAGGCCTACAGGGGGAATGTTCCATGCATGGCTTAGCAACAAAGATGACAGCTTGCCGAGTATTACTACCAGGAGGTAACACAGCCTAAGCACTGTGGAGTGAGAAATGCTGGTGCCCTGATTCACCTTTCACGCTTATTTTAC
This sequence comes from Sardina pilchardus, assembly GCF_963854185.1. Lineage (NCBI taxonomy): Eukaryota > Metazoa > Chordata > Actinopteri > Clupeiformes > Clupeidae > Sardina > Sardina pilchardus. The sequence goes on along the minus strand of NC_085005.1, from coordinate 3,192,306 downwards.
ATTTACCCATGAAGAGGTTCCCACAGACTGTATATGAGAGGGGATGTGAGGTGGCCAAGTCCGGTTTATATTGGCAAACAAAACAAATGTGCTATTTTCAAAACTTTACATTAACTTGGGAAGAACTAATCACGTGTGAATAAATATTTTCAGGAAAGGTATGGTGTGCAACAAATAAATATGTAGATTTTGTTATTGTAAACATTAAACTGAACAATATGAAATAATACTGTATATGGTACAGTTAACTCAAATACAGTACCAGGGTACACAAATTATATAATTTATTTGTGCCCAGTATAAGTTTATATGAAATATGTAGCAACAGTTATTTCCTGTTTGTAGAGAAAGAGGAAGTTTCAAGCAAGTTGCTGTGCAGATGCCCTACGATATAGGAGTGAGTTGGCACAATACAGTATAAACACACTTTCACTTGCCTGCACATATTCATTTCCATACTGAAGACCTACTAATCTGCTCATCTGACAACACTAAGATTATCACTCCATTATGTTTGCCATTATGAGCTGCCCAGACCGTATGAGGGGAAACAGAGAGAGGCCAGACATAAGTTCTACCGGTGAGGCTCAAGAGAGGGTTTGAATGATAAGCCCTAAATCTTAAAGCCTTAAAACACGAGAGAAAGGGTGCAGCAGGAGATTACTTTCTGACATGGAAGCAGCTTACCTCGTCCCCTCCTGTGTCTATGTGAAACCCTAATGTCAGTGGCTGACTGAGGCTTCATCATTCTCCTCTACGTGCCTCTGCTGATGGTAAGAGGTGGAAATGTGGAAGGGCAACATTTCAAGGACAACTTTTGAAAGGCGCATTTCAAGCAATAACCAAATAACATGTTTGGTTATGGAATACAGGGCTGTTGAAATAGATTTGCGTGCATAGCATATGGCAGAAACTCAGACCCTACTAAGTAGAGTATTACGAGAATGATGGAATAAATTAAGTAAATGTCCATTTTGGGAGACTATTCTTGTCTGGAAGTTCCTTGTTTCTGTAATAAAATGTTACAAACTCTTTCACCTCCCATCAGTGGTTTTGGGAGGGAATTGGGGGAGAAGCACAGATCAGTATGAAACTAAAGTTGGAGCACTCTCAGATACAAGAGATGATGAAAGGAATATCTTGCGTTGTCCTTCTTTCACTTCATAAGACAGAAATGATGCATCGACTCCAATAGCACATCAACAGTGATTCATAACAGCTGGAGAATCAGCTGCATTAAAAAGTCAAGTAGGCATTCCAAGTCAGATCTGGATTGTAGCCTTTTAGATAGTCTGGTCTCCTCAAAATGCCTGACACAGCAGATCTGCCACAAAAGCCGATGTTTCATGCAACAGCTCTGCCCTCCAGACTTCTGAAGATGAAAATGTCAGCATGAGGAATCCAGCAGCCCCACGGAGTCATGAGAGCAGCTTCCTCTCGGCGAAGGCGAGCGTTCGCCCACTCCCACTCCCACTTCCACCTCATCTGTATCACATTTCATCCTTGTCAGCGCTGGATGAGGTCATGTGGTGACACTCAACACACGGCCACATCAAGTGGAACTCAAAACCAGGCGTCACTTTTGATAGAGCAGACAGCTCAAGCACGGGCCGGCTTCATGATAACGGGCGTCAGTCTGCAAACGAGGAGTGGATGGGCCGAGGCCATCTCTTAAGAGTCGTTTCGTTTCCAACAAACTATTCATCATGGAGCTCCAGATCAATTAGCCTCACGGTCACTTGTACACGGCACCACAGGCCCTGTGCTAATGGCAGGAGCAGCAGTCTGTCTCCTTGTTGTTGGTGCATCAAACGGGCTCAGGTGTCAGCGTGATGCTGGAATGCCTTCTAGTCGGGCGAGGACGGCCGGCCGGCCCGCACAGTGGGCACTCTGTTCCTTTCCTGAGCCGGCAGAACTCTGCCTTTAAACACCACTGGTCTCACACAGCACGCAGAGCCGGGCCTGTTTACTGAGGTCAGGGGGCAGCCGTCCACGCCACATGTTGGTCATTAGCCGGCCGTGAGGAGCGGCAGCGGTGGGCAGAGAGGAGTCGGAGGGGAAGGCCACAGACATGCAAAGTCGCTGCAAATAAGCCGGTCGCCGAGCTCTTTTGCTCCAGGCGTTTAGCCGAGCTGCCACGCCTGCTACATAACTGATCTCCAGCAGCAGGGTGTCACAAGCAGGCCTCTTTGAAAAACAGTGGGGTAATAAAAGAGGGAAAACACAGAGAGAGAGAGAGAGAGAGAGAGAGAGAGAGAGAGAGAGAGAGAGAGAGAGAGGAGAGAGAGAGATGGAGATTTTGATCAAAAAGGGAACGATAGATCCAGCCTAACCTGACTTTGCTCTCAACTTGGTGATTGCACAAGGAGTCATTAACAGCCCTCTCCCACTGACAGAGAACCAGCTTCGTTCTGGTTCACGCTCCAGATGTTGAACCGTTCACAGTATTTCGACCAAAAATAAATCCGTTCCAACTTGTTAAAAAAGCCAAAAAATAGTGTCCTCCTGTAAACTGGAGTAGATGTGTCATTCTACTGTTCCGAGAGGAGCAAGCTAAAAGCATGATTTTTCTCTCCCTATAGCAACCATTGCGACGAGAAAGCAAACTAGTTCACTTGAATTACACAGTTAATCAAGTCTTGTTCCTCTTGTTCAGCAGGGACTAATGCCATATCATTAGCTCTTGTTCATGCATATCATTAGCTCATGTTCATGCATGCAACACCCTCTGTTGATGGCCCATCATTGGTTCTGTTCAAAACCAAGGTTTAAAAAAAATTGCAGACAGAACCGGCTCAAGAACCCGTTCTCTGTTGGTAGAAAAAGGCCCTAAGAGCATATTGGGGAATGCAGAGAGACAGAGTTTAGGGAGTTTTGAACACACTGGCAAGGGGCGATAAATGAGTTTTGACTTTAGCAACAGATTGGCAAAAGCTTGGCAAACTCATAGTAGCAGCAAATTATTTCATGCCCATCTACTGCAAATTTGGCTGCGACAGAAGCAATTGTGAGCCGTTCCAAATCCTGCCACAGTCCCAGCCAAAACATCCAGATACTGACAAATTTGCTTCCCAGCGCCTTGTCAGCACAGCACCAGCGTTCTCACTGCCGCCCAGAAGCGAGTGCATAGCAATCACCAAGAGACCGATGCCTGAATGATGAATGAAAGCATATCTGCACAGTTGTTCATCCATTTTAAAAACAACAAAATCAGGATCGTTTGGGTCTCCATTACGGCGGCAGAGGTAGAGCCCCCGCCCCGGCCCATCAAAAAAAGAGCTCTGACGGGAATCCCTGTGATATCCTGACCGCAGGCTCACACAAAGCTGAGCTGTCACACTGGCAGCTTGCGAGGGGAGCCGGTCCGAGGGGGCTAAACTGATTACTCTGTGAGACGCACGCCGGCTGCGTCCCAGTGTATCTGTCAGCCGCGAGCATTCCTGTGGCCGGAGCCTGTGCTGAGGCAGCAAACTGCACCCGCCACCGAGAAAAAGAGTCTTATCGACACGCACCGCTCCGACGGCGGCCTATACCCCCTGAAGGACCTGCTTTTAATCATCTCTCTCTCTCTCTCTCTCTCTCTCTCTCTCTCTCCCCGTGCGCTGTGTGAGCGAGCAGGGCTGAGGGGCCGTCCGGCGCAGATGCGGAGCGGAGCGGAGAGGCGAGGCGAAGGCGAGGCGGGGGACGGCGTGACGCGGGGGCCCAGGCGCACATGAGGTCTCTCAGCTGCGTCGCAGCCTTCTGCTGAGCACTTTGTGGCTTTCTTGTGAAAGTTAATGAGGAAGGCATTTTGGCAGCACAACTGTAAAGCATGACAAAAGGAGAAAAAATAAAACCATACAGAGACAGACATCCACGCCCACACACTCTCTAATACTAATAAGAAAGCCCTAAATTCAATTATAAAATATTTAATGGCAATTTCCATGCCAGCTGCAAGAGGAACCCTTCCTCCCCCCCATCATCACCACTGTGTGTAGAAAAACATCAACTCCACCACACATACAGACTGTAACATTTTACTGTGGCCTCTGACAATATAACAATATTGAATTGGGTGTATACATTCCCGTTCCCGTTTTATTGCATGCATCAAAACTGTTTGATAACTCCCTCTCACTATGAAATTACATATCCTTTGTGGCATATGATATGAGTTATCCCCTTTTTTACGTTTGAGACTCTACAAACAAGCCAGCTATAATTCACAGTTATAAAATCTCACGTTTCCTCTGTGCATTTAATGCAGCCTGGCAATGTGAGGAAGCAGAAGAGGGTGGGAGGGTGGGGGGGGGGACTGCACACATGATCCAAGGGCACTTTCCAGTAAAAAAGAAAAATGTGCTTGTATAATGGATGCTTTGGTTGCAACTGCACAGCCTGGGTAATTGAATGGCATTTTTCCCTGGGCAGTGGCTCCCACTCACAGATGTGGGAGGCGTGCGGATGGCTGGCTGGCTGGCTGGCTGTTTACGGTGGCCCTGTGACTGTGAGAGAGCTGGGGTGCTGCGTGTCCACGGGCCCAGTCTCTGTGGGAGAATGGAGGGCAGCTCCCCCACGGCAGCACTAATACCCTTGATATCACACCAGCACTCGTCTTCACGTCAACAACTCGCCCTGCTTCTGCAGCGCTAGTATCAGACCCTCGCAGGTGCAGTGAGTGGAAAATGCTGGTGGTTGGCTCTGTGTGGTACTCCCTCCTGCTCCCTGGTTATCCCCCACTCCCTCCCTCCTCCTCCTCCTCCGCCCCTTCTCCTGGTGCTGTTCCTCTCACCCTCTACCCCCCCCCTCTCTTGTTATCACTCTCACTCTATCCCTACATCTCCCTCTCTGCTTGCCTTGTCGTCTGTCTCTCTCACTCACGCCATCTTTCTCTCTCTCTATGACACACACACACACACACACACACACACACACACACACACACACTCCCTCTCTCTGTCTCTCTCTCTGACACACACACTCTCTCTCTCTGATAATCTCCCCATGGTGTCTGATGCGAGGACCTCAAACACCATCTGTGTTGGTAAAGAGGCACACCCAAAACAGAAGGAGATATTCCCCCAATGCCGTGGGTGGGGTGGGGAGGACGAGACAAAGCACCAGGACTGGAATCAGGGCCAGGGCCACTGAGGGGATTGGAGCGGAAGCAGTTCCTCTCCCACTCGCACAAAAAAGGAACGACGTATGTAAAAGATTATATTTCCCCTGGCTTTTGTGTCCAGGTCAGTGTTGGGTTCCTGGGCCTTTTGTTAGACAAAGTACACGTACAAGTCTAGGTTTTGCCATTGAGTTTGGGTGAGACACCTTACAATGGGCCCAATTACCAGCAGTCCCATAATAGCAGTGGAGCTGCTGTGTGAACCCACCAGTGCCGTCGGGGGAAGACTGAAACTCAAAAGGGCTCTCTCTTCACCCCACCCAATCCCTGTGTCATTCAACTTCTGCATGTTTTACAGAAAGCCATTCCATGCCATCTACCAATCACTCCGATACTCCCCCCGATCACGCCCCCTAAGCACACACAGACACAGATGTGCATTCCCACAGTTTTAGTGGAATCACTGATCTCAAGACTCATTCATCAGTCACAAACACTGGTACATAAAGGACATTCCACTTCTCTTGGAGGTAAAGAAACCTGTGTGTTTGGAGTATTGTCCATAACATGGCCAAAGAGGGGTGTGCCTAACACCTGTGCATCAATACACACACAGACAAACACAAACACACAAACACACACACACACACACACACACACACACACACACACACACACACACACACACACACACACACACACACACACACACACACACACACACACACACACACACACACACACACACACACACACACACTTTATGAAAACCAAACCAGTAGGTTCAAAGCACCTCTGTTCAGCCTTTATCCAGTATCACAGCACTGCTACTCAAATGAAAGCACGGCACACTCTGATGACATAACGAGCGGCTGTTTGAGGAAGCAACCTGCAGCTTGATCTGCCTCAGACCAGGAGAGTCCTGCAAGGGGAGAGATAGTTCTATATTTGGACAGTAAACATTGATTTTAATCTGAAGTGTTTATATTGTCCTTAACTAACAGAGAAAATGTAGCTCACAACACATTGGCTGTAAACACGCCTTTGGAATGTTATACAGGCTCTTGTTTACATTTCAACGGAAGCTTGTTTGAACACACACCCTGTGGTGTTAGATGATGGTGAATGTATACACATGAATGTGTTACACACAGGAGCTAGAAAAAGCAGTTAGGCGTTGAGGCTTTTTCCCACCTTCATGTTGAACACTTAGTTGGCTTAGTCAGAACTGAGCCGGGATCAGGCTTGTGTTGTGTCATGTAAAACACAAACTGGATCTTGGGCTGTTGTAGGCTAGTGCACATTTCCCTAATTTTCTGTAGGAAGTAGATGAACTTCTCACAAGGGCTTGATTATTCTTTATCTGGTGACAAGGTAAACGGTAACTAGCTACAGGCGTGAGATAGGGCCATGTTCCCATGCTCTGAGCACGCGCTGTGGCGGCATTGTTGTTTGTGATGACTGATAAGGCCTTCTCATAATAATTGGGACTGTTTTTCAGGTTTTGGTCTTAGCAGGATTTTGCTGGGTCAGCTTCCTTTTAGAGAACAGTCACAATAACATCTAAAGCTGAATAACAGACCTGTAGAGTGCCTAACTACAATGTCTGCTTACGTACTTATTCCTTTAGACCGGCAAAGCATGAGGACCCGATGGAGGATAAATTATGATGAATGAGTTACATTTCCAAAAGGAAAATAGAATTACTGTATATAGTCTTGTTTTGTTATTCATATCCCTTGTACTGAACACTTTATTTCTTTTTTCAAACATATAGATTCTGTTGTAAACAACAAGACTGAAAAAGTCAAGAGCAGCCATTTTGTCATTAAGATTATTGTGCATAGGTTTGTGACAAAGCATTACAGGCCTGTAGCTCTAGGCCAGCAAGACATTCCCCATTCCCCAAAGTGAGCCCTTTGCATAAGTCAGTTGGAAGTTGCCGGTAGCAGTTTGTATAATGTAATCCCACTGTTTTTCTAGACCTGCAATCTGCACCGGTCAGTACTTTATTCAGGGCTTAAACTCAGCTACTATCATGAAATTCCATCATAGGGAATAGGAAATTGAAGGTTTTTGCCATGCATCACATACTGAAAATGCCAAATATGAATCAAACTGTTCTCTACATCACAATCTGTTTTTGTCCCAGCTTGTAATAGAAACTATGTCTCTTTGTCTGACCTATCTCTCTTCTGAGTTTCGACTGGCCTTCCAACCAATGTTTTGTGATTCTTTCGGAGAGATATGTATCTCGAACTTCATACACTAAAACCCGCCTTTATCTGACAAGCCATCAACACATCCTTGTGTCCTGCTCGTGCATCTCTTCTCTTTATCTGCCACGAGTGGGGCAGCACAGTTGACTGCCGTATTTGCATTGCAAACTTTGTACTGGTCAAACAGCCCCTTCTCACTTCCCCCTGAGTGCGCAATCGCAGGCACTTGTCAACAGCGCTGTGTGTCACCGAGAGAGATGGTGTCCTGTTTCCTGCTCGCTGGGCGCCCGTGCTCCCGAGCCACCGCGCTCCTCATTGATAAGGAGAGGGAAGTCGGCGCGGCGGTCTGCTGCCGAGTGTTGAGGGGAGCTGACGGGAGGCGGCCTGCTTAGTTGGAGCATTAGGATAGCACACTGCATGTGTGGCTGGGATTGCTTTGTAGCTGTGCCTGCCCTAAGTCTGTAAGGTGAATGAGAGCATGCTATCTAAATCAGCCAATGCCAATTCAAAGCCTGCCAAACAGAGTGCAACTGACCTGGTCATTTTCTGGTGTGTGCGTTGGGGGGGCGGGGGGGGGGGGCGGTATTAAGCTACAACTGCACACCGAAACACTGTTAACTGTGCAAACAGCAAAAACTATGACGTAGAAACCCATGTTCCCTTTCTGATTGGACCTTGTCGGTCTCACCTCTCCATGACTCAACTTTCACTACCAGCCTGACAGCAGTGAATGCAACATGGAGAACCAAACACAAACTTTACTGGCCTTGCTGTCTTTGGTCTGTCTAACAGCTATAGTGCTGTGGTCAAATTCTTCATTTTACAATGCTGACAATTGTGTGAATGGACATGTGGTCTGTGCATCAGGGATCCAGACAAGACAAGGTTCCGGAATTGCACATTTGTGTATGGACAGAGATCATATTCATTTTGAAATGGCGGAATAGTTTAACAAACCGAATAGTGTGGATGTAGCCTTAGTAATACCACTGACCTTAAGTTACCACCTGCCACCTTGATGACCTTAACAGGGAAAGTAGACTGCTCTCATTAAGTTTATGACTAAGTCCTAAAATGTTGGTCATTGTGGTCCCATCAACATTATAGTTCATTATTGTGACATGAACTCAGTTTACTTTCCCCATAATGCCTTTGTGGCACAATTTTACAGCTTTGCAAAAACTCAGCTAACATGTGCAAGGTGAGTTGAGTGAAAAAAGAAAACAGATCACTTGTGTGAGAGAAAAGTTGTGTGATTCTTGAGAAAGTGGCAAACAATGTGAAAAAAAAAAATCATGTGTCAACCATTACAACTAATGATCTTCCCCCTATTGTGGCAAGTGAGGTGAATTGTGATTGTAGTAAGCAGAACAGCCTGAAGACAGTTTACCAACTCCCTGGATTGTATTGTGATTTGGTTATGTCATACTGACTCTGGGAAGAGCAAAGTTAAGCCAACTGTTCAGCACTGACAGGATGTGGCATATCATCTTGGCTCTTTGAACCTTTGAACCAGATTTATGCTGACGTCATCAACAATATACTGCACAGTGCCTGCAGTGTGAAAAAGATGGCATTTCTTTTTGAAGCTGAAGTGGCCTTGATGCCATGTGGACAGAACAACCAAGGTCAGGCTGGGTATTTATACAGCCAACTTTAGTCAGAGAGAAAAGGGGAAGATAAAAAGCCTCGGGATGTAGTAGAAAGGACAGAACTACTTCCACCTTTTGTTAAAGTGTCTGTTCAGTTAACATTCCATAAATATAAATAGACCAATAATATTCAACTCCTCATAAAGGATCTGTAATAACTGGTGCTAAGTTAATCCTTTTTGGCATACATGAAATTAGAATTTACTTTAAAAATACATCAGCCTACTGATAAATGAAATCACATCAATCATGACGATGAAATATGTCTGAGTAGCCCTACACCGAAACTGAATGACATTAGGCAAACTTCCAAAGATTCAAACTGTCAGGCAACTTCTAAAAAACAAGTCTAATACCGAAACTCACTTCGTGTGGTAACACTAAACTAAACAGTCTGAAAACATAAGCGCTCTCCCGTATCCAGATTACTGGATAGCTCGATGCACGAAGTTATGCGGTCACTGATCTTGGCTACTTGGATATTCAATAGGCTATCAAAACTACCCAACGAGACTACTTTCCAAGACAAAACATGGTACCATCACCAATATCGCCAACATTTACAATAGACCGTTCTGACTGCCTTCTTGGATGGGCTACTTCCGAGACAGCGACTTTTGAAATCCCTCTATCCATTGTAAGCAGCGTTCTTTGTAAAGATGTTGCGCCCTAACTGGCACGAGCGAAGCTGCTATATGTGCGCCACTCCTTTCCCCTTACTTCAGGTCTGCCAATGAGATCACCATGGAAACGACATTATTCCCAGCAACACGAGCCGAAATGCTTCTCGGAGAGTAAATTGCAGTAGAGCATCTCAGAAAAACCAGTCCTTTAATGACAATTAATTAGTCAAAAGATGACATGCTAATAAGAAGCATGTTTAACAAAAAGGCCAAGAGCACGTGCTTAACTCTACCCTGCACAACGCTGTTCAGAGCCGTGAAATGAACCTTTTTATACAGCATTCCATTTTATATGGCTTTGATTTAAGCCGGTCGCCCCTCCCTCTCCAGTCTCGTTTGGCAGACCTAACAGGCGACTTAAATATTATTCGTTTATCCTATTTATTACGTAGTATATACATACAATTTTCGTTTAATTACATAGGCTACTGTCTCCTCCAGCATTGTGTCATTTGATTGCCCAACCAGGCAACACTTATCGTTTTTGACTGCCAATATTTGTAGGCTAAGGCTTATTCAAATGTCATCAGACTATATTGGTTTGCCAGTTTTCCAAGCATTGCTTGCGCATCATACCAGTTCTTAGATACTTAATCTGCTGCACCAATTTATCAGGGAAACGTAGGCAAGTGCTTTCACATTATGGAGGATGAAGCCTAGACTGTGCGTGCGCTCTTATAAGATGGTATCCTATTGGATATGGAGAGAAGTATACATTTTAAATCAGTTCTTCATGAAACATGTTGTGTGGACATATCAAGATTAAATGCATTTTTCTCTCTCGGAACGCTGCTAGCTCGTAGACATTAGTCCATGAAAAAACTGACCGCACTGAACAAAATATATGAAAATTGGCAGAAATCCGCACCAGGCGTGTGAAACAGGCTATTGAAATGATGGAGGCTTCGACAACAATCAAATGTCAATTAAAACACTAAGTGTCATGCTAAAACATCATTCGTGAACCTTGGGCAGTTTCTAAACTCGGAGTGAATGCTCAGTGTCAACAGAAGTATTTAATCATACATTTCACTGGAGAACCAAGTTAAAATGAAATCCTAATAGGCACACACTGCGAAATTGAAGTCAAATTGCTGAGCCAGAAACGTGCACCAATAAGTCCTCTGTCAAGTTATACTCATTTCCTTAATTATTTGTTGCTGATGCTCAAAATATACGGGAAAAGACTAATCAACATTTCCCATAAATGTTCTTGTTAAATGTTGCCTCGACAAGTTGATTTTTTCAGATTAGCAACAATCTGCTCTACTCCATTGTTCACTCGCTTTCTAAACCTCGCCCCTTTTCCGTGCGAGCCTTCTGATTGGCTCTATCTGGGTGCGGATGCCGTCATCGCTCGGAATGCCCATTCATCTGTGCACTTGGGCGTTGGACTCCGCATCTTATTAGCAACAAGGGAAATTTCTCCATTTTCCACCCTGTCTAGAGCGACACAGCCACAAATCTGGGATTTTTTTATTACTTCTCTTCACTTGGCAGTTTTTTCTGCGTTTTACCCAATTTGTTGACTGAGACTGGACTTCGATTACTCTTAGAGTGAACTTTCCAAAGGGGAGCATCTGCGAAGAGCGTGCAAATAAGAAAGGGGCTTGTGGTCTTTGTTCGTTTTTGGATCGGTTGAGTTTCTTTGTTGGAGCGAAAGCATGGGAGCGCAATTCTCCAAGACCGCTGCAAAAGGCGAAACCGTGGCAGAAAAGCCAGGAGAGGCTGCTGCTTCACCTACCAAGACTAATGGACAGGTACATTTTAAGTTTCATTGAAAATGTTTTTCTATTCATGTTATTCATACACAGAAAACAGCGTCAGTTTCTCTGTGCGTTATTGTTGGACACCGCATCCAAGCGCAAGCCGGGTTCCAGCGTAATGGTGTTTTGACTAATATTAACCTACGGCAAGAAAGTTTAAAAACAGTTTTGTTGTCTGTCAATAACGAACTATTCCAAAGTATTTATATTTTACTTGTTTACATGTATTTTAAGTCGTTGTCTGGTCCAATGGATATTTTCAGACCACTGTTTTTTGGGCTCAGGGACCAATTTGCATTGAACGCCTACAAACGATGGCCATGTGTTTTATTTATCAGGCTGTGTAAATCCAAATATCAGTTAAGGCTCTCGAGAACGTTTTGCAAGAGAAACAGAATCAAGTATTTTATTTCTGTGAGAAAATTGAGAAGTTTGGTGTATGATTGAGATAGTGGCGTGGTCGTAACAATGGCTCGCTTCGATGTGGCTCCCCTTACCACGCCTTTTGTTACAGATGCTCACAGAGGGGAGACGCTTTACTAGCACAAGGAGTGGAGCAGATAGCTACTCCACTTTAGATCCAATACGGTGTAATTAACTGTGCGCTATATGGTGTGGTTTTGAGTGAATAAATATGAAGTTTTAAAACTGATTGAAGAAAAAGCTATTTTACAAATATTAGCTTTTGCTCGTTTAAAACGCTGCCCTGCGTGATCCGGTGTATTAATGAGCATCTGCTGTTTTAATGAGCATCTGCCTCAGTTTGGCGCTTCTGCCCGGTATGGACTGTGTAAGGCGCACATCGCCGCCTAGCGTCAGATGCTTGAAATGACCACGGTATTTCGGAGATTCGTTATGCCCGTGATTGAATAAGCCCAGTTGAAATGTTAAATAAATGACATTTCCAGTCAAGTTTGATTTGACGCTAAAACTCACTCTGATAAAAATCCTGGAAATATCAAACATGGTGTTTTCAAGCCCAAAGATGGCTCCTATCATGTCTCCATTTAAAGTCATGGTGTCTGCTGCCCCTTGTGTCACTATGTGGCAGTGCACTGTATGGGTTTCCAACTACCTGTGCACCGTGGTTCTAATGTCCTCCTTGTTTCCTGTAGGAAAATGGGCACGTGAAAGTGAACGGGGACGCGTCCCCTGCTGCTGCAGAGGCGGGTAAGGAGGAGGTGCAGGCCAATGGCAGTGCCACCGCCGAGGAGGCGCCCAAGCAGGAGGCCGAGAAGGCTGAGGCTGCTGCACCTGCAGAGAAGGAGGCCGCCGAGGGCGAGAAGGAGAACGCAGAGGCCGCCGCTCCGGCCGCCGAGGGCGAGGCTGCCGCCAAGGCCGAGGACGGCGCCACGCCTTCCACCAGCAACGAGACGCCCAAGAAGAAGAAGAAGCGATTCTCTTTCAAGAAGTCCTTCAAGCTCAGCGGCTTCTCCTTCAAGAAGACCAAGAAGGAGACCGGCGAGGGCGAGGGCGAGGAGGCCGCCGCGTCCACGGAGGAGGCCAAGGCCGAGGGAGCCGAGGCCACGGAGGCAGCCGCCGCCGAGGAGGCCAAGCCCGCCGGAGAGGAGGCCGCTCCCGCCGCCGCCGCAGAGGAGACCAAGGAGCCCGCCGCAGCCGCCGCCAGCCCGGTGGAGGCCAAACCCGAGGAGACGGCAGAGAAGTCGGCCGAGGAGGCCAAGGCGGCCACTCCCGCGGAGGAGCCCAAGGCGGAGGAGAAGCCAGCGGAGCCTGCAGCAGAGGCCAAGTCCCCCGAGCAGGAGGCCCCCAAAGCAGAGGAGCCCGCACCTGCGACACAGGAGCCCGCAGCCTCCAGTCCAGAGGCCCCCGCCGCCGAGGCCCAAGAGTAGGGCCCCCAGCACCAAGCAGAACGGAAGAAATAACACCAGAAAAAGGAGAAAAAAAGATAATCAAAGAACATTTTTCCCTGTTTGTATGTTGGAGTGGTGCCAGTTCCTGGCTCTGGAGAACTTGTCTACAACCAGGGATATTTTAAAGCTTTTCTTTTTTTTTCTCTCCTCCCTCCCCCTTCTCCACAAAACCCATCTCAGCCCATTGTTACTACCATTCCAGCGGGCAGAGCGAGGTGGGTGGCTTAGATGAGTAATACAGAAGAAATCACATCCACACTCTGACATATATTTTTTTGCATCAGTATTAAATGTTTTTGTTTGCCTTTTTTTTGTTTTTGCATTTTTATACAAAATGTATACTTGTCAAAAATGTATGGACATGCCCATGGTATGAAGGAGAACTGGGGTCAAAGTTGAGATGTACATGAAGGGTGCCTGGGGGAGGGCAGTGGGGGGGGGGCGGGGCTGGATGGAGAGGGCAGGGGGCAGGAGGTGGAGGCGGCACCTTTGTGCCTGGGAGCGGTGCCACAAACAGACTATGACATTTTAAAGAGTAGTCTTAAAAAGGAAAAAAAAAACGACCAACTTTTACATACCACAAGAGTACCATGCGGTTTACAACACTAAAGTCATATTTACTGAGGGATAATGGTAACAATAAAACAACAACAAAGATTTCAATTCCCAGAGCTAGGTTTAGAAAGACATTTTTAAAAGAAAATCATAGGAACTTTTCACTTCTCTCATTAGCTGTACCAGTCATTGATTCAGTAGAACTACAAGTTGTATAGGCATTATTGTTTATTGCTGGTTTTATGACCTTAATAAAGTGTAAGTATGTATAGGCGGGGTGTTTTTAACTGTGATTATTGTACAAATGAAATCTTGATCTCAAGCACATGAAGTTTGCAGCTCTCTTTTCCACCCTGCTCATTTTTGTAAGATAACAAAAAACAACGAAGTCATCCTGGAAGACCTTTTAAGCAATTTTGAACTCAACCAAGCTGTGATAAGTGGAATGGTTACTGTTTATATACTGTGGTATGTTTTGATTACAGCAGACAATGCTTTTTCAGTGGTCTTTGACAAATTTAAGGAATCTCTATCAGATGCAATGTTGGTGTAGCATCTTGTCTCTCTTTCTTTTCTTTTGTAAATACTGGAGAAGCTTTGACCAATTTGACTTAGAGATGGAATGTAACTTTGCTTACAAAAATTGCTATTAAACTCCTCTGCTTAAGGTGTTCTAATTTTCTGTGAGCACACTAAAAGCAAAAATAAATGTGAATAAAATTTCAGCAGACCCAGTCATGTCTTGTTCTACACAACACACACACACACCTGGTCAACCTTGCGGCATCTTCCAAAGTCATGACCGAGCAGCATAGGTAATGATCACACACTAGGCTTTCAGTTAACTGCTGCAAACTGTGCTGAAGCACTACAACCTTCACTGACATTTAGCCTGAGCTGGCTATTAGAGGAGAGGGATAATGCAAACTTGACTTTTAGAAACTGAGTATGGCCTCAGGCTTAACCATTACAGGAGTAACTGACAGCTATGGGAATTCTTGGGTGGGATTATAGGATTGATATTTACATTGCTTAGAGTTCCCACACATAAAAGGCCACTGAGAGCTCATAATGTGGCTCCTAATAATGTTTTAATACTGTTGACAAGTGAGCAATTGATTACACTTTAAACTTCTTTGTGCATTTACCAAGCTAGTAACGATCTTGTTGACACTTTTGAGCCTTATACAAACCTGTTGAGTCATGTTCCCTAGGTGACCTTTAAAGTGCAAACTAGGGGCCTGTCTTACAATGGAAGACCTTTAACGTTGGTGGCTGCCCTTCTTGGGGAAGTCCCACCAATGTCATGCAAACTCTACAAGTGGCATATTCTATCTAGGCAGATAGCGTGTCGCAGTGAGATATCACCAACTACAAAATATTATAATGGAGGGAGAGGATTTTGGATTAGGCATTTTGTGGGATATATATGCACGACACCCTACATTTGGGCACTCAGAGGACAACCATTAGGCCCATATTGTGGCGACTACATTATTCTGACATATAAGGCCTACACCAAGCCTACAGCACATGGAATCTTCAAGTTGGCAGAGGGAACCATTTCATTTTCATGAGCAGGTCCGGGTTTTTGGCCTCATCAAATCTGCACTCATAAAAGTGGGGTGAAAAAGCCCGATGTTGTGTTGGGCCCCACCTACTATAATGCCTTTCCAGCAAACATTTAGTCATGCTTAATGTATGCCTTCAACATGCCAATTACTACTACTTTACATGATTCTAGAGTAGCCTAGGCCCTTAGCGTCAAATTTAAATAATTGACGTTATGGCACTTAGCATATTTTCGACAATACACTTACACCGTCCTATTGAAACGTCACATATGTTAATGCGCAGTTTGCCTCAAGCCCGAGAAGTAATAATGAAACTCACCAATAAGCAGCAGTCCATATCGGGGTAATGAAGTAACATCACGTTAAACAGGCTTCCATTCCATAACTTGAAGAACGCGGCTCCTCAGGCTTGGCAAATAAAATATGGACTTGCAAAATAGCCCGACACTACCCTCCGCCGGATGAACTTAAAATTGCACTTTGGATGACAATTCTCCCAAATGTCCACATTGCGGGTCACGTCACGTCGCGTCACGTCTGTCTAGAAATCAGAGTAAACCCACGTGGCTGTAGCCCAATTTTGCTTAGGTTATTTTTCTATTTACCCACAACTACTGCAATTTTAATTTACATTAGATTTATCCAGCTAGGTGGCAGACATAATGAGAGATAAAATGTTTTACTGACTGATTCATTTATTTGAATAATCATTATAAATGCATCCTCTTGAATCTTATGACAAAATCCAAGGACAACAACAAGTATAAAAAACATTTTAATACGTAAATGCAAAATATCAAATTTGAGACAAACATGAAGTCAATGCAGGTTTCATTTCTAACAACCACATTATTCTCTCTAGGACACATCAATACAAACAGACAGTTCATTTCCAAAAAATAAAAAGCCTATTTAAAAACATTTAGCTTCCAAAGGGATAGACAGCAAATTCATGCTGTAAGCGGCAAGATGGATTAAAAAGGACCGTCACAATTAACCAAAGACAATGGAATTACAACCAAAGAGAGAAAGAAAGGGAAAGAAAGAGAAACATGAAACAAATCCAAACATGTATCTATGACACACATTTTAATAATAAATATAATGCTTGTGGGCATCGAGTCTGGTATGTGAGGCACCGCTGCCATCAAGCCTGCCAGTGTGGAGCAGTAGTCCCCCTTGTGGCCACTTCAGGCACTGCTGGTCTGTTCGCTCTTCACGCTAAACAGAGAAAAGCCTTGTCACACAATGATCAACTACACCGTATGCCTTAACTGCAAACATGTCCATGACCCCATCCTGAGCTGGGCCATAAATACAATCAGGCAAATTTGGTGTCCATCTTGACTACCTATGTCCATGACGAGCAAACGGCAGACTTCATTTTGGCCTTTGCCCCAGTGTCTCACACACTAATGAGACTACTGGACGATAGCCACTGAATACTGAACATCACAGTTTGGTTTATTAGTTAGTCAAAGATCTGTATCCCACTAATGTTAGTGCACACCATGTGTGTGAGGTTAGAGGAGCTGCCCCTGTCAGACAAGATGCGTCAGTCAAATTGCAGCACCACAGACACACACACTTGGAGCAATCCCCTTAGATATGTTTCAACAGGCAATTGGGTTTGCAAACGTCTTCAAATTCATGTTGGTGGGGGTACATTATCATCATATATGGTTCCCACTAGCTGGCCAAGAAACTCAGCTAAACATCCTGCAGAAACGCAAGAAAAGCTTTCACAGCACTTTATTGCCAACTCTATCTCCACAACACCCAAAATAGCACATTAAACTTTTATCTAGGCCAACTGGGCTGTTGAGGCTGTTGGCAAGGTTTGCAAAAGCCATTTAGGTAGTTAGTTCACTACTTTAGACCTAAACACCTTATTGTGGTTTTCTATCAAACTTGTCTGCAGACACAGGAAATGAGCTCTTACAGTAGTTCCTCCTTGCCTTTAGCGGCTTCACTAAATGATTGGGCTCCTTTTTCCACTGCTGCATCTGCGCTGGTAATTCAGTCCAAAATGGCAGCTCTTAAGGTAGTCTTGGCTGCTCTTCGTGGCGTGCGAGGGAGGCTTACCTTTTTGTGTCCGTCTTCTCTGTGCTAGTCTCCTTGGCCTTCTCCTCCTCCTTCACTTCTGTAGGACAAGAGCGAGAGCGAGAGCAGGCTGATTTGGGCTGACTTACATCTTACAATAGCACATAAACAGTTAGAAAAAGGAGTCTCTGACAGGAGCATAAGGGGTGGTGGGGAATGATCTCAGATCAGTGGGGAGTGATCCCACACGTGGCTTCACAAAGGGACAAGCATGTCAGTGCTCACCAACTTTCTTCTCCTCCACCTCTTTCTTGTCCTCCTCCACGCGGGCTCGCTTGGCTCCTTTCTTGTGATTGGCCACGTTCCTGCGGCCGCCCTCTCCCTCGTCCTCAGAGTCGGAGAACTCCTCGTCACACGCTATCCTCTTATCAGACGCACGGACTGGGAGAACGGGAGAGAAGTGGTCATCATCAAATGAAAATGCTGCCCTTTATCTAAACTGTCCATCTCAAGACATTACGATGATCCATCTCTATATAATCATACGGCGTATGACACACTTAACCCCAACATGCTATTGCAAGTGCTACAGTAAAAACTAAAGGCCATAGTAACGGTCATTGAGATGTTGCTGGCCGTCTGCATTCTTACTGGACAAGCGCTTGTCGGGGTCCTCGGTGTCCTCGTCCACGTTGTCGTCGGGGATGCTGTCCTCTGGGATGGCCTGCATCTGCACGCCCGGAGCGTGGGGCAGCATGCGCAGGTTCTCAAACAGACGCTGCCTGTGGGCCACACACACACACACACACAGCTCATCAGAGCAGAGCAGAGCAGAGCAGAGCAGAGCAGAGCAGAGCAGAGCAGAGCCACCACACAGTCTGGGCCCCTCACTGAGCTCCATCCACAGCATGGTCACACACAAAACGCCTGCCTGCTGGCTTTTGCATTTGCCTAAAAAGATCAGTGCCCGCGCATCACTATTTCCATGTCAAGCACGTCCGGTGACTTACTTGATTTTGTCCATGTACTCGTTAGTGTTCTGGTTGGTCATGTTGGATGGACTGATGTGCAGCTTGAAGTCTGGGCCAAAGTACTCAAAGTAGTCATTGTATGGAAGCTCTGGAGACACACAGAGGAGACATATTAGCAGCGTAGACTATAACATTTCCCCATTCACACTTTTTCTGAGATAGAATTGGTGGCTAAAATGCTGAGTAACTTTTTAAAGAAATAATGTAATGCCATCACAAACTAAAGTGATGAGACCATCAGGGGGTGTGAATCTGTGTGTGTGTGTGTGTGTGTGTGTGTGCACGCGTTCCCCTCAGAGATCCACATTCCATTAAGCAAGCGGCGCGTCTGACAGGCAGTGGTAATGTGCCCTCGTGCACACATTAATACTCGGCTACTGTGACAGAGTGCTGATTCGGCGCCCTGTCAGGCAGCAGTGCTGGGCTGGCCATCCCTCAGCGAGGAGCTCACCGGCCCCTGACACCCAGCTACAGCTGACACACAGGGGCTGGCGCCGCTGCCAACGCGCTGTGCCAACATCACCCACCTCCGCCAGCGCTACCTTGAGAGTCGCAGCATATTTATAGCGCTTCCTCTTTTCAGTTATTTATCTCCTTGTGATACTATATGCAAAACCCCACCCCTAACACCCAACTTTAGACACCAAGGCCATGGATAAATCCTACTCAGGACTGCAACAGATAAAACTAACATTGGGACAATTAGAACTTTAACTTCTATAAAGGTGAGCGTATATCCAATAACTATTTGAAACACCTTCTGCAAAACTTTGATGTGTTTGCGTGTGGGATATCTATCCCAATATGTGATGTCATTGTAAACACACAACTCAAGCTTTACCAACTTTTTGACCGCACTGAACCTAAAAAGTGTACACACAGAGACAACTCATGGAGCTACTCTTAAAGGAGGTCAAACGTAGAGCAACGCTGCCAGACAGTCAGAGCTGGGGCACGGGACAAGCGTGACATGTGCTCGTTCAGATGAGTGTGCATGTCACCGGTGGGGACGTAGGCGTACCGTCAGGGATGTCAGTGTCCAGGGCGACGGCGGTCTCGTAGGTCCAGCAGCGGGCCACGTTGCGGATGGTGTAGCCGCCTCCCCCCAGCATGAGCAGAGGCAGGTTGAAGGACTTCATGTACTCCACACACTTGGCATGGCCTGCACACAAACCGCCACAAAGCACTCGGCTCAGAGAAACACACAAGAGAACACAGCACAGCACAGCAACAGCAACAGCAACAGCAACAGCAACAGCAACAGCAGAGTCTGTCTCCCACTGTGGCCACACTTTCAAGGAGACTAAATGTTTCATGATGCAGAACATTTCAAAGCATCACTGAGATGCACCCACTTCCTGTTGTGTTAAAAACAAAACATTTCACAAATAAAAGGACTGTTGTTAAAACTGGCCAAAATTGATCTGTCTCAGAATCGGTGCTCAGAACAGGACTACACCATGTCTTGCTTCTCATGACTTCCAAAGTAATTCATCAAAAACAAATTCCCATAACCATTTATGAATGGAGAAAGTAACATTCATTCTCGCGAGGTTGGTACGAGCCAGTTGTACACACTGGTGATGAATATATGAGGACTATTTTGAGGAAATCACCTCAGCCCTCAACAAAGAGTTGCAGGAGGTTTTCAAATGGATCTCTGATAACAAACTTGTCCTGAACATATCTAAAACCAAGAGTATTGTATTTGGAACAAAACACTCATTAAGCTCTAAGCCCCAACTCAATTTAGTACTGAACAATGTTGCGGTTGAGCAAGTACAAGAAATAAAGCTCCTGGGTGTAAACTTAGACTGTAAACTGTCATGGTCAAGGCATATAGATTTATTGGCGCAAAAGATGGGGAGGAACATATCTGTAGTCAAAAGATGCTCTTCCTTTTTAACACCTCATCTGACCAAACAGGTCCTACAAACCCTGGTCTTGTCACAGTTAGACTACTGTTCAGTGGTCTGGTCAGGTACCACAAAAATTAATCTAGGGAAGCTTCAGCGGGTACAAAATAGAGCAGCAAGGCTTGCCCTTAAATGCACACAGAGAGCCAATGTAAAAAACATGCATGACCAACTTTGCTGGCTGACAGTTGAGGCGAGGTTGAAAGCATCGCTTCTTTCTTTTATAAAGAACATTAATACACTAAACAAACCAGACTGTTTGTTTAGACAGCTCACACTTAGTTCCAATGTTCACACATACCCCACTAGACATGCTACTAGTGGTAACTACACAATTCCACTAATCAAAACAACACTGAAACAACACACAGTGCTATGTAGAGCTATGGTTGAATGGAACTACCTCCCAGATCAGATATCAAAAATCCAGAGCAAAGTTAGTTTCAAAAAACAAGTAAAGCAGCACCTTATGGTTGATTGCACTAAATCCTAGTATGTACAGTAGCCTACTGGTTTTTATTAACTCACATGCACTTTTTCCTTTTTGTCACTTCATCTCTTGTTGAGGTTTGTCTGTGTTGTGTGTTGGTGGCTTAGTTAGTCATTATTTTTCTGTTTTTCTTTTATTTGGTTTTTTTTTGTTTGTTTGTTTTTTTTTTTTATATATATGTTGTCTTGTTGATTTCTTGTTTGTTATAGTGTGTGGACCCCAGGAAAAGTATTTTCTTTTCCTGTTTTTATATCTGTTGTGTTGTATGTTGATTTCTTATTTGTATGTTGATTTTCTTGTCTATTATATGTTGTGTGTGGACCCCAGGAAGAGTAGCTGGTGCTTTTGCATCAGCTAATGGGGATCCAAATAAAATCAAATCAAATTTTAAGCACATTCATTACATGTTGTTGATAACTGACTAAAAGCAAAGGACAACTCGGGTCTAAATTCCTAGGGTCTATTTTTGGACGAGAATCAGTGTAAATATTAGTCTATGACCAAAACAGCATTCATCAGTAGTTTTGAGTAAACCCAGCATATGCACCTACAATGCAATAGCATATATTGATAGCCTTGGGGGCAAGCTCGCTACATCAGAGTAAATTGATACTTTAAGCCACTGACTGAAAAAGGCTGAACAAATCATTACACTTCTGTGATACTGTGGAGACAACTTGCACTCACTCATGATTGGGATGTAAATTCAATAACAGCTTTATGATCTTCTAACTGCAACCTCACCAAAATCCCCTGATTATTGGAATATAGGGCCATATATAGCAGTGTTTCTCAAAGTGTAGTCTGGGACCACTGGTGGTCTGCAAGCTATCCCTGGTGCTCTGGGAGCAGATAAGGTAAATATCTGCTCGTTTTCTAAAGGGATATTCCGCCATTTTTGGAAATAAGCTCATTTTCCACCTCCCCTCGAGCAAGTTGCAAACGTACCATGGGCGCAGTGATATCACGCACCATCTGAAAACAGTCCCCATAGACAACAAGCAGTAGTGCCTGATATCACTGAGCCCATGGTACATTTGCAACTTGCCTTGATTATTACGCCAGATGAGAGTGTAGTTCCATGTCAAATCAGCCTAGAAAAACACCAGGTTTCATTTTCAGTTGGTCTTATTGCACTTAACTTGAGAAGAGACATGTTTTAAATGGGAAAATTACCGGAAATCTTAGTCACTTTTAAACATGATGCTAGTAGGCGAGATGCTACTGGTTTAATCCGATTCAATGATCTATGCTAGGCTGAAGCTAAAAGTTGTATTGCCAGACTCACAGAATGGCTGGATGAATGGGAAAAAGGTAAATATCAATTGTTTTGCTCAAGGGGAGGTGGAAAATGATCTTATTTCCAAAATGGCGGAATATCCCTTTAAAATGCCTAGGTGTGAGTGCAAAGCAACGGACTGAGAGCCACATAATTTAGGTGTTTAACACTGATCTTGCACGTAAATCCAAAAAATATCAAGAGTTTCCTGTTTATTAGTCCTGACAGACTTCAACAAAACAACAATTTTGCCTGCATAGCTACGCCACTTTACACTTTAAACTGTACACTAGAACATAACTAGTTTTAGTGTAGGTGGTCTGTGCGTTTAGTGCAGGTGGTCTGTTTTTTTAATTGGTTAAGAGGTCTTTGGTCTGTGAATGTTTGAGAAACACTGATATATAGACAATAAAATATAACATAGGTCTTCCAACCTGTGTGGAAGTGGTTCCCATGTTCAGTAATGGCAGCATTCTAAACTAATCCACTGCCTTGTGAAGGTGGAACAGCCAGGAACAGAACACAACTCATGTGAAGGGAAGCTGGCATTCACAACCGGATTGTGACTAGTGCAACTAATCTAGTCAGAAAATTACGCTACACGCCTTCATGTAGGACCCTCTGAACTTGAGATTCTGTGACAAATGCATGCACCAAATAATCGACATGACTAGCAGTACGGGGACAAGAAACAATCTAAGAGTTAAAAAAAAAAAAAAATGCCACACTAAGAGTTTTGAAGAAATCCCTAATTAGGTTAATTTCATCAACAGTTCATGAAAAATGAAGATTAAGAGATTATTTTCTTAATGAGTTTTAAACAACAGAGTGTGCATTTTCAATGGATTGGCAATGAATAATGTGCAAGTCTTCCTTCCTATCTATCTACCCCTGATTACCAGTCCATTTTCATAGTTCATACAGATGGGGCAAGCGAGATTTAAGGCTTTTTCAGTTGCACCAGAATTCAATTTAAGGGGGTATTCACACCTGCCTTGTTTAGTTCGATTAAAACGAACTCAAGTTCGTTTCTTTTTTTTTTTTTTTTTTAAAGATTATTTTTTTGGCTTTTCATGCCTTTAATTGGATAGGACAGTAGAGAGAATGACAGGAAGCGAGTGGGAGAGAGAGCTGGGGTAGGATCCGGAAAGGACCACGGGGCGGGAATCGAACCCGGGTCGCCGGCGTGTGGTGCAGGTGCCCCAGCCAGTTGCGCCACGGCTGGGGCCCAAGTTCGTTTCTTGCTTGGTTCGGACCTTTTTGACTGGTGTGAATACAATCACTCGAACTCTAGTGCGGACCAAACAAGCGGACCGAGACCCAGCTGAGGAGGTGGTCTCGGAGCGGTTCCTATCGAACCCTGGTGCGGTTCGTTTATGGTGTGAAAGCAGACCGACCTCGATCCGACCCAGTTACAGAAATCTACCTTTTTTGGATTTGACGAGCTCCCGTAGTTTTTGCGCATTATGGGAAATGTAGGATAGCTCCGTGACGCACAACAGCTGTAAGCAGCAGTGGGCTAACGCTTTTTTTGCCAACAATAATTTGATTTTGCATCTCCTACCCGTTCCGTCTTCCGTAGGCCTGCTGTTAGCATGTTGGACACACATGAGAGCTCTTCTCAGCTGTTTTGTTGCACGTCTTCGTCGTTGCAAAATTACGAGCATGATATTGTTAAACTTGCATCAAACAGTCTTGACACTCAAGCACTTCTGCAAAGCTGTAACTGTATAAACTATATTGCTAGGATAATAACGAGTACAGTACGCAAACATAGTATTTACGTGGGCCAACTTTGACTTTGGCTTCCTATTCTTCACCCCACCTACACGTTTACCAGCCAATGGTTGAACGACCTTAGCACATGTGCTTTTGTTTATAAATTCTGCTCCGGTTGCAATTAATCACGGTGTGAAAGCGAACCGCACTAAAAAAGAAAAAAAAATTGGTCCGGACCAAATAAGTGAACTAACGGACCTTCCTGGTGTGAATACGCCCTAAGACTACGCTCTCTACCAGTTATAACCATGAGACAAAAATTGGGTTGTAGAGCCAGTTTCACTTTCATTAAATCTGCACTTCCCCACTCTGTTTGAATTGAGCGTTTACAGTAGGTAGGCAGCTAGAGTTTGGATGACAGGGCGTTCCGGTCCATAACAAAACTGTAGTTGGTTCTGCTCATTCTGTCTGGCTGATGCAAAAATTCAAGACAATCAGTAGACAATAAAAAATCTTCCATTATATTATCAGACCATGCAATGGAAACGTCCAATAAACTGAATTGTAATCCTAATTTCATGCTTTCCAAGCTTTTAATGGCTATTAAGTTCTTGTTTGCAATCCATGGTAACCTCGGAGTCTGTGCGATTTATGCAATTACCACCTTTTTCCTATGCTATGTCTCAGAGATGGATAGATGCACATGAGTAAATGGTCTCCACAGTCTAACAAGCACTTTAAGAGAGGAAGTAAAGGAGATCACAGGATATGTCTGGTGCAATAAGGAGGCTTCTTACCACGGATGGTGAGGTTGAAGCAGCCCAGCCTGTCTCCTGACAGAGAGTCTGCACCACACTGCAGAACCACTGCACTGGGCTGGTACATCTCCATCACCTTGGCCATCACCTGCGCACAAACACACACACACACACACACACACACACACACACACACACACACGTGTGACCACGGACAACCTCTTAACAGTCTTGCTTTGTAGTGCTACAGAGCGCTCAGATTCCTTTGCTAAGACATGGTGAACTTACTGGCTTGAATATCTGCTCGTAAGATTCATCATCAATACCGTCTCTCAGGGGGAAGTTGACCGCATAGTACTTGCCCTTTCCAGCGCCAATATCCTAAAGACAAAAAAGAAATACATACTGAAATGAAACTAGACAACACTATTTCCCATAAAGAACAAACAGCTACATCCTACCTGTCACCCCAACAGTTAAGGTTATTTGTCAGGGCTGAAAGTCTCCTCAGTCTACACAATGTCTTCTTCAAACTGCTGTGTGCAAGTCAGACCCTTGTCTAGGTCTGAATTAAACCAACACTGCGTCCCAGAGTGGAGTCTTACCCTGAGGTCTCCTGTCCCCGGGAAATACTCTCCGTACTTATGGAAGGACACGGTCATGACTCGGTCAGTGGTGTAGAAGGCCTCCTCCACCCCATCACCATGATGGATGTCGATGTCAATGTAGAGCACTCTTTGATGATACCTGGGATTCAGAACACAGCGTTAATCAGTCAGTACTGCATTTAACTTAAGACTCACATCCCGCATTTTAACTTATCAAAAACGACCACAACTAGGCCAAAGAACGAATGTCCAATAACATCTCAGACAACGAGGAGACTAGCTTAGAGCCTTACTTGAGCAACTCCAGAATGGCAAGGACAATGTCATTAACGTAACAGAACCCCGAGGCCTCCGACTTCTTGGCATGGTGGAGACCGCCTGCCCAGTTCACAGCGATGTCCGTCTGCTGTCTGTTCAACTTCACAGCTCCAGCTGTGCAACAGGAAGAGAGAAGCGAACACATTGGCATCTCCTCACAGGTGTACAGGCATCACGGGGACAGCATAACTGCCATTCAGTATTGCCCAGTTACCTGGCAGCTAATCTAATCAACAGGAGCAGAATATGTGATGCCTTCTTGTACAATGTCCGAATAACTGCCATTGAGTATTGCTCAGTTACCTGGGAGCTAATCTAATCAACAGAAAGAGAATATCTGATCTCTTTGTGTACAACAAAGAGATCAGATGGGCAACAGTGGGCTATGCAAATGACCCTCTCTACAAACAGAGTGAGAAAATGCAAACATATTTGAACAGACACATCCAGAATGTGTGTCCATTAAGCAACCGTCACAAAAGAGGGGAGATGTTTATGGGACTTGTTTGGGTGAATTATGTGTTTGGAAACAAGCATGGGAAAACTTGGCATGGCTGGTTTTCTGAATCTGAAATATGTCAGACCACACCAATGCCTCGTAAAAGGAAGGTCAGGGTAGTGTGGTAGACTCAAAATGGAAAACAGCATAGGTGGAGGGTTCTTTTATCAAAATGCCGCTTTCCGATGCAATTCACCAGTAAAATTTAGAGGAGGTTGTCAACGACACTGTGCTCTTGTCATGTAAGATCATCATTCATGTGGTTCTTTTCTAGTGCAACCTCGCTTTTTTCACAACATGATAAATGTACTAGGAGTGATGAAGATGCTCCCTACATTCTTTATCAAAACAACAAACAATGAAATAAATTTCACAACACTAACTCACCGGCTGAGCCACCTGTGGAGAGCTGGCAGAACTCAAACAACCCATCGAACACTGGGCAGTCCTCCCCAACATTGACTGGAAACAGAGAGAGAGAGAGACAGAGAGAGACAGAGAGCAGATATGACAGACTGACTAAAGCTGGGCATCAACAAGTGCTTCAGGCAGATACCGAGTCCAGCACAGGTCTGTTTAACTATGCTAACATGTACAACTGCATTGATGGTCTGAGTTAGAAGGGCCCTTACAGCGCTGCATCTGCTTGCTGAACTCTGACATGTTGTCTGGACGAATGGAGCGCAGAAATTTGATGTAGTCATCACTGTGGTACTTTGTCATTTCTTCTGCAGTGGCCTTATGTGGCCTCTGGAAAGCACAAAAACCCAATGAGAGAGAACAAATACAAGGACAAAACCAATACAACTGTTAGGACAGATTGTTATCTGCCATCTGTGAAGTTCATGGAAACAATCTGCTGTACATTCATTTATGTAAAACTATAATCAAACTGTGACTTATACTGATCCTTAACAAACCTTACTTCAGTAGACAATCATTTCCATGTCAGTCTAACACATCCACCTACACAACTACTGCTGTTAATAAATACTACAACTCTGTCACTGAACACGGCCCAACGTCTGTGTGTCAAGCCTTGTTTGCTTTGTGCATTTGTATTTGTTTGTATAACTTATGTTATTTAATGTGTACAGTAGTGTCCTCTATATTGTAAAACATACATCTATATCTTAGATGTACTTTTTAACAACATTTAAAAAAAAAAGTTATATTGTTTTTATTGTGTCAATGTTATTTTTTTACAACGTGGTTCTCAAGAGACAACATTTTAACTCTTTCTGAAGTGTGTTCATAATTAGTGTATATGTATGTATACACCAGGGCTGTAGTCAAGACCACCTTTGTCGAGTCCAAGACAAGTCCAAGACCAGGACCGGTCGAGACCAAGTCAAGACCGAGTCCAAAGAGGTTCAAGTCCAGGACAGACCGAGTCCAACAGACTCGAGTCCGAGTCAAGACCGAGTCCAGGACAAAAAAAAACAAGTTGTATGCATGACAGTATAAAGACAATCATTTTGGGTTATTATTTGCTGATCTAAAAGCAAAAACAGTGTCACAACACCCAGGATTTTTAAGTATAACCATTCCCCTTGGTATCACATAAATTAATTAAAGGGATAGTTCGGATTTTAAGACACGAAGTTGTATGGGTTCCCTGTCAGCAACGTAGTGCATCAGCACTGACTTACCCCCGACAGCGTCCTGTGAGCCGAGATCCAGCCGGTTTTAGATCGTTTTTGATGCTGAAGAAAGTAGTCCGGCAAGTTTCTGGGGTCACGAAAGTAAAGTGTTTTTCTTCTCAAAACCATATGCGTTCAACAGAGTGATATATTTGCACCACAAAAACGTTGTCCAGGAAAAATTCAAACCTCGTTATCACTTACTTATTTTTCGCGATTCCTATCACTGCGCGCTACTGACAGCTGGACAACGTTTTTGTGGTGCAAATATATCACTCTGTTGAACGCATATGGTTTTGAGAAGAAAAACACTTTACTTTCGTGACCCCAGAAACTTGCTGAAGAAAATAGTCCGGCATCAAAAACGATCAAAAACCGGCTGGATCTCGGCTCACAGGACGCTGTCGGGGGTAAGTCAGTGCTGATGCACTACGTTGCTGACAGGGAACCCATACAACTTCGTGTCTTAAAATCCGAACTATCCCTTTAAGTTACAATATAGCTTCACTCAAGACATAGACAAGAATGACCAGTATTAGTGTACTCCAGGGCTCAACATTAGCTTTTAAAAGTGGTTGCCAACTGGGCAACCAGGCATGAGCATTTGGTTACCAAATACAAAAAAAAGGTTGCCCCATTATTAAAGGCCTCATATTTCAGTTTACTCTGTGCACTAAAATAAGGCATACACTTTAATGTCTTGGATACATACTGTCAGTATCTACAGTAGCCTATGTTTAATGTGGTGTGTAGGGCTAATTGAGTACACGTTGGTTGTGTGTACAGTAGGTGTAATTGAGTGCCTGTCACTTTAAGAAATACGTGGTGAGAGTAATTCGCTTACACAGTCTACACTAGTGAAGTTGAAGACAATCTTTTTGGGATCATAGAAGAGATAAGTGTCTTCTAATGTTCACTAATGATTTTTGTGACCACTACACGACTGACATACATGACCTGAGCTAGCGGCATGGCAGGAGCTCTCTCCAGATGTAACAATTTGCCAAGGTTGCGTAGCCTTCTAAACGTTCTTCTTGACGTTAAACCCAAAAGTAAATCTAAACTAAATCCCATAGCCTTGATAGGTTAGCAACACAAATTTGAGAGATGCAAGAGAACAAATCAACTTGATATTAGCCTATTATTATGCGTTATAATCACTCAAACTAGCAGCCGTTTCGCTGTTTATGGCACTGCTCCGCATACGTGTGTGTGAGAAAAAAAGACGCACAGCCACAGGCTTCTGGGAGGGGGTGCCTTGCGCACACGTATGTTTGGCTACTTCAGAAGGCTACTGGGCAACCGTTATTGTCGAGCCCTGGTGTACTTCCCTTGAATATTATAACATGATAAAGACGCCTGGACTCGGTCGAGACCAAGAACCATATTTGGCAAGACCAGTGGCCGAGACCGAGACAAGTCCAAGTCAAATACCAGCGAGTCCGAGACAAGTCCGAGACCATAAAAAACCGGACTCGAGTCCGGACTCGAGTCCAAGTCCGGACTCGAGTACTACAGCCCTGGTATACACACACACACACACACACACACACCAGTGAGTAAGTAATGAAGTGAGTTATTATGGCGATATTTAAATCAAATCACTCACATATATCTCCATTTTCCTGTACAGTCCATAGTTCAACAGCAGGTTGTGAGTCATGCGAATCCTATGGGGTTTCATAGGGTGCCCTTGGCCATAATAGTAGTTCCCAATATCACCTGAAAAGACATGCAAATAAAGATTTCCATGTAAAACTTAACGATTTGAGAATAACATCATAACATGTCGGCATCATACTGCATGCGAGTTGCATCCACCAGCGACCATACATAGCCAAACTTTATTATTTTTAAGAATTGGAACATGCGCATTGGATGCTACCCACGGGGTCCTATCCATCGGTACTTTTGGGCCTTGGCGGTAATGATGATCAACTTCAAATAAAATGGAAATTGTGACACGTGACAACGATGGTTAACTTCGATCTTCAATCTGATTTAATATAGAACTTAAAATTATTAAGTACAAACTTAAAGCTTATACTGCGCTTGTGTTTAACTTGCCAGCTAACGAGCTCGCTAAGGATGGAGTACAATGCCCACAGTACATCCACGAGTGGTTGTTAGCATGCTATCATGGCTAATATTACGCCAGTGTTGGTTGGT
This sequence comes from Sardina pilchardus, assembly GCF_963854185.1. Lineage (NCBI taxonomy): Eukaryota > Metazoa > Chordata > Actinopteri > Clupeiformes > Clupeidae > Sardina > Sardina pilchardus. Next base: position 3,162,412 of record NC_085005.1, on the reverse strand, counting down.
TGGTGGTGTCTAGAATTCATTGATTGTTAGCAAAGGGTCTGCGCAAAATCCCAACATAGGTAAATAATACATTATGATATATCTCAAGAAGTCATCAAAATGCCTCACGCATCGGGTTTGTGACAGCGTACAAGAAACATGCTCATATAATTTAACACATTTGTTTGCTAGCTTGTTAGCCATGCTAGCTACTTAGCTAGTTTTCGGCACTGTCTCATATGCTCTGCAAGACAGACTCCAACGTTGCTGTAACCATCACCGAAAGAAAGGACCCGATATACTACCTACCGTCATAATAGTAGCAGACCTTCTTTTTGGTACCAGTTGAAAGCGTGTAAGCCATGTTTGACTACTTTTCAACAAACCGTGCAAAATTAGAACAACAGAACAGGGTCTAGCAGTCGGTCAATGTTGCAAAGAAAAAAATAGGGCAAAGTGGGTGGAGCATCATCAAAGATTCGGTGGTGTGTGCGCGTATACAGGGGGCGTCTAAATAGATACAATAATGTAACAATGCATAAGCAACGACTATACATTTTACATATTTTGTATCTTTGACTTTGACTTGCTTGTTGGTCGTCTATTTGAAAGATAATGTAGAACAACAAAATATTTATGAGTCAGTCAGATGAGTGTTTGAATGCCTGGACGCAATGTTATTCCAAGTAGGTTATCAGTATTGATAGCCTATCTGAAGTCATATAGCCTAATATGGTGGCAAAGAGTTTCTAAATGCACCATTCAGAAGAAAAAAACACTAATGCGGCAAAGGTTGTGATGTATCCTGGCTTTTCTTTTGTGTGCATCAGATTAAGTGTGGTGGATTGTGGATTAGATATATAGGCACCATCACATTTCATCACATCACAGGGTTTTGCCCAGACTGTCAGGCACAGTTATTCTACCTGAGGTGATTAATGACTAAATTCTGCAAGTGTGCCCTCAGAGTTGGCCATTTCTTTTACAATTAACCAAACTGCATTAACCATGATAGATTACAGATCCGCACTGGACAGTTGTGTGAAACAGGTTAATTACTTTGCTGTCTGCAGTGATTAATTAAAATTGTTCGTGTTCATTCGCCTGCATGTGGGGCATTAGGCAACAAGACACAACAAACATTGCAGGTCACTGCTTCACTGACCAAGAGATAAAGTAATTTCTATGTAAAATGGCAATGCCTTTTTCAAAAGGTTTCTTGAAATTATATGATAAGGGTGTGCATTGCATGTGTCACAGTTCTGTTTTTATTTATTTATTTGTTTATTTATCTGTGGTTTATATCAGCATTCTCAATAATCACCCACAATGCACTGTTAATGTCCCCTACGATAAGAGAATCAGTATGCCCGTAATGCATCATTGATATATCCTACAAGTACGTTGATCTTTACTTTTTTGTCAGTGAATAGGTCTGAAGTCAATTCTTGGGTCTGCTCTGCTCCACAAAGTGAGTTCTTATTTAATGCTTTGCAGCCCCCGTTTATAGATGGTCTCATCTAGCGGCACAGTGTGGAGTGCCATCATTCACTGAGATTAGGCTGTCTGCCACCTCTGCCCCGCATTTCCAGGCCTACTAGCACCAAGTGATGTAAGAGAATACTGCCCATGAACCTGCAGCCATAGCTCGCTGTTTAAACTATCAAAGAATAAAAAACACATTTCATGCTGTTTTTAAACTAAAGTATGTCGTACGTATGCAGCACTGTCAAATGTTTCCATATTAAAGATGTGGTTGTTTGTGCATGTGAGTGTTGTGGTAAAAACAAAACCATGCAAGGGTGTTTTAAAGTTATTTTAATTAAATCCTTCTGTCACAGAATGAAACATTTATTATACAGTGGTATGTACTTGTAAATGTGAAGAATCGGTTACTTAGAATGAACCACAGGTTTTGTTTAAATAAAATAAAACACTTTGATTTTCTGTAAGCATATAAAAACAAATGAAAAAAAATAACTTAAGTCTGTTTGACCACTATATTGTACATATTAAATGCTTCACTGATAATTCACATATCTTCTCTTATCAGGAATACAACATTGGTGTAAAATATTTGCTCTTTTAAGCTAATCTTACACTTCCACTCACATTAGGTTACAGAATGGATACAATCACTGGATGGCTGTTGATTAAAAGTAAAGAGGTGCATAGTTTAATTTGAGGACATGCTCAAAATATAAGACACTAACACTACACCATGAACTGTAACTGCATTGGTTTTAACTGAAAAAAAATAGCACCTGCATAATTTCATACGGAAAAGAATGAACCTCCTTTAACATTATCTGAGCCTTGGTTCCTCGACAATGTCCTCTTTATTACATACAAAAGTAATGAAGGGACACATACTTTTGTAATGCATCAGTTCCACATTCAGAGGTGCATTTTACCCCAATAACAATATAGCTATTTATGGTGTGTAGGATGGTGCTTACATTTCACTATAGAAAGTGTGGGATCCTTCCATATGGTCATATGGCCATTTCACAAATAATCTCAACGTCTTCAGTTAATGCCGGGGTCCATACAGGATAGCAGTGAACATATTGATTACAGTGGGCAACTGTAGAGCTTGCATCAACAGGAATAACCGAACAGTTTAACACACATTTCAAAAATCTTTTTTTTTTTTTTTCATTGGCTTACTTTTACAGACAAAAAACATGTAGTCAATTACATATTTGGTCACATTTTTTGTTTGCCTTAAGTTTCAAATTCAAGAAAAGTGCTTCATTTAAATATCAGTATTTTTGAGAGGCAGTGCTTCCACCAAAGGAGTCTCCTCAGGGCCAGTTGAAAGTCCTGCCTGTGATCTGGTAAAACTTCTGATTGAACGGGTGGAAGAACTTCCTTAGTTTGGCCACCACCGCAGGGTCCACCTCTGGGTGAGTGCGCCCCTTGCTGCCTGCCAGGCACTTGCTGAAGACAATGTTAAAGCGCAGGCAGTAGAATCCCCGCGTGGCGTTAAAGTACAGGTTGTACTGGCTGATGCGCGAGGGCAGGTTGAGGAAGCGCTCCACCAGCTGCAGCTCCGGGAGGGGGTCCGTGATCAGCCGGTCCCCATCCACGATGTGGAACTGCTCCACGGGGAAGTACTTCAGCCAGCGCTCCAGGTGCTTTGTGTAGATGCTGGTGCGCACCGCTTTGTACTTGGTGTTCACCTCGCAGGTGTTGGCGTCGATGGCCAGCTTCTCGAACTTGTGGTAAGTCTTGTTCTTGCGCTCCTTGCCCTCCAGCACCTGCGTGTAGTCGGACACGGCGCGCGTGGTGGGCTCGCGCACGATGATGAGCAGCTTGATGGAGGAGTTCATCTTGAAGATGCGCTCGGGAACCTCCTCGGTGATGAAGTAGGCCGGGCTCTTCTCAATGGTGATCTGGTGGGGGAAAGAAAAGGGCATCTTCCCCCGGTACCAGTCGATGCCGCGGGCGTAGTTCTGGTCGTTGTCGAAGAAGTGGATCTCCTGGGAGGCCTTGACCACGGCCGGGTGCAGGTTGAGCATCTCCAGCAAGGCCCTGGTGCCCCCTTTGCGCACCCCAATGATGATGGCTCTGGGTAGCTGCTGCACCAGGTTGTGCAGGCGGATCTGCTCCTTGGTGGCATTGCCTTTGCGGAGCTCGTGGAGCAGGCTGCGCTTGTACTGCAGGGTCCTTAAGGAGATCTGGTCTGCAAGGCCAGGAGGGGCCAGTCTACTCTCAATGGGGCAAATTGGCTGTAGCCTACACAGAAGAAAGACATTTGAAAGACACACATTCATTAATATTTGATAAGAAATTCAATAAGCCATACACATTAGAATGGATTGTACATATGTCCTATGCCTGCTACGTGCAATTAGTACAAAAGTGTTGAAATTTTAATATACATTCAATTGAAAATGAATAATTCATTGAGCATATATTGTTGCTGACATGTAAATCATTCATGCGTGCGTTGCACATGCCATTTAAAATGTTGATTTAGCATTCTCAAGGCGTCACACGTGCAACAGTACCACTGACCTATCCAAGGTCCCAACCCTGGCCACTAGATACAGGAGACTCCCAATAGCAAGGCTGCCCAGCACGAAGAGTTTCTGTCTAAGCAACACCTGCTGTTTGAATAGCATGGCCCTCCATCAATCTTCAGGACTGCGTCTTCAGCCTAGGGAGAGCAGAGCACATAAAGCACTAATCACTCGGAGGCAAAGAGACAGCGTAATGTTTATTAACGCACACTCAATCAAGTCTTACAAGTGATTAAGCCACGTGGCGCTGGAGCTGCAAAGTGCTGCAAAGGCATTAGAGCACGGACGCCCCGCACTTCCTCCCTCCATTTATTTACCCTCCACTTTATTTATTTATTTCTTTATTTTTTATTTATTCTCGTCGGTGCGGGGAGTTGATTTGATGGAAAGAGTGGTGTGCCATTCCCCCCCATGGGAGCCTGTTGATGGCATCATTCTCATTTTGTCAACATCCGATTTGGAGGACACAGTCTATAGAACTCAGAGTCACATTTTTTGTTTTGCATTTTTTTTAATCTCCAAGACGGAACAGTCTGTCAGAGCTTATGTGCCAATTTTGACAGGGCGTAGGAACATTATTATTATTCCCCCCCTGTGACTATTGCACTATTCACAACATCATAAGGATAATTTAGCATTTAGCAATATCTCAGGAGAAGGAACAGCAAAACAAAGGATCCATAATTTTGTTGTTGAGGACATGTTGCATTTGTTTGCTTCGCTGAATTAGTAATGCCCAAAACAAACCATTTAGGAAATGAGAACTTAATGGCAGTAGTAATTTTATTATCCCATTAGTTCACATCAGCCCTCACATTAGTGCAATGAGAGAATGAGGAGTCGCTACTTTGTGACACCACAAAACAATGCTCCTTGACATTCCATCTCCTGTCTTTGGAGAAAATGGCCTCTCTGTGAGTTTGAATGGCTGAACTGCATAGGATGTTGTCCTTGATATGTATATTTAGGCAGCTGTTTGATTTCACTGAAGTGTTTTAGAGATTCCATTCCAAATCTACCATATCGACACGAGTCACACATCCCAACTCTAGAGTGCCCTTGAGTTGCATGGTGATTCTCTCCATGTGCTGTTCAGGGGCCAATCATCAGAGAGAGCACTCTGTGTTGTTGCTAACCCAGTCTGATCATTATTAATGATTTGCTAAAGCACGTATCTCTCACGGCCATTTACATGCAGGAGCTGATTACTATATATGTCATGTCCCTGACTCCACTGACCTTCTGCATCAAACATGAGACACACACACACACACACACACACACACACACACACACACACACACACTCACGCACGCGCACGCGCACACGCACACGCACACGCACACACACACACACACACACACACACACACACACACACACACACACACACACACACACACACAGACACACACAAACACACACACACACACACACACACACACACACACACACACACACACACACACACACACACAGACACACACACACAGACACACACACACACACACATTGTGGATCAGCCAACAGGGGGCAGTGTTTTATCATTCAAAAGCACTCATCGCAGCCCTTCCCCTGGACAATGTAGATGATGATTTCATACTGCTCTCCGGCTTTTTCTCCAGCTTATATCCAAACAGGCAAACATACATACAGAGAGCAGGGGGATTTACCTGTCACCTACAAGCCAGGGGGCATGACTTTCATGGGCTATTCATATATAGACAGTAATGTAAACACATTTTTATAAAATATTTAGTTATGGTATGGAATATCATATCCCACTTCTTAGACATTCACAGAAACATAAACATGCACATAAACACACAAAGACACACTGGTATTAATGATCCCAATAGTTTTTACAAGTGTGTAGAAAGGCAAGGTGGTCACCAGTGGAGTGTCTCACAGCTGTGATCAGGCCATGCAAGATAGTCATGGCCAGCAGCACCATTTTCCATGAGGCAGAAAAAAAATGTCCCCATCCTAAACCTTCAGAAGCGTGTCAGTTTAAGACCACTGGAAGTGTTCTCTTCTTGATGCTCCAGCCAAAGCACATTCCATTGCTCTCACACCATGATCTGTTTAAATGTGATTTAAAAAAAAATAAAAAAACAGACACAACTGAATAAAAGCTACAGCAGATGGCTAATGTCATTTCAAACACTGTACTGGCATGGCTAACACAATATCTTATAGTCCTGAGGAAAGGGATCTTAGAATCGGCTTGTAACCCAGAAATATAAAGAATACCGTTCCTACAGTGGCTATTGAGACAAGAGTATGAAAGCTATTTCAGTTTTTTATCAGTGCCCTGTAACAATAGGGGAATATAAAACCATTTATCCAGTAGCCATTCCTTGTTTGCAATTTCCCATTTGGAAATGAAATGTTTTTTCATTACAAAAAGCATTTCTGTGAGACTGGGTAGTCATTTAGAGTCCTTTAGAGAGACTTTCCATTCATACTGTGGTTGAAACAGGGACTCGTGAACAAGCAATAAAGTGTTTTCCATGGAGCACTGACATTTTTTCTCTACACCCACACTGACTACTTGGTGCACCATCATTGTGTAGACACGGACATCATCTGGATCAATAAATCTAACTTTTCAGAAGCTAGTTATCTGCTACGTCTCTGAGCTTCTTCTACAGCGCCGCGATCCACTCGCACTGCACAATATCCAAGGTAAAAACGATTGACAGAGCCTTCACTTTAAATAAATGCAGAGGAAGACAGCCAATTAAATATATTTCTAGACACTCTCTCTGTGCTCCCCATCAACAGCTGGGGATATTTTGAGCACCTTCAAATGTCTCTCATGACAGACTCCCTGCACTGTAATAATAGCATTGTACACTACCTTATTTTTAAAATGCATTTTCTTAAAAAGCAGTTGTTGAAGTAAAATGTCTGTCACTGTTTAATCTAAAAATAGTAGTGACACTAACCTAAAATGTTACCTCAGCTTCACAAACAGCATTGTCACTGTTGTATCATGTAAAGGATAACAGTTCAGGCAACTGCTCTTGCCTAACGAGCAAGAATCTCACAAAACATTGTGAAAATACAGCATTTTCTCCCGGAGGCAATTCAGTTGCAGGGTTGGAGAGTGAGTTTGCCCAATACCTAATCATCCTGTGTGGTGTAGTGGTGTCTGCACAACCAAGCCAAACTGGGTGGGTCTCCTTAAGACAATATCTATCATAATGGAATCAGGAAAATGCCTGCAATATATTGTAATGCAATTGCATATGTTTTGAGTGCACACAGATTGGAGATCTGGGGGCATTAGCTAGTCTTCTGCTGTTTGTGCTCACCATTGGGTTTCAAATACATGCTCAGCTTCTTGAGTCTTTCGTCACTGTGTATAGGCACCAACTGCCCAGAACATGAGGGACAGAAGAGTGTACTGAAAAAAAATGCAATTGTAGCTGGTGGGTCACCTCTAAGTTGAAACTGCTGAGCTTGTTTTTCTAACTTGCCACACCACTGTTCTCTTCATTTGCCAGTGGATCCAAGTCATCATTTCAGCTGGAAATTTACACTGCAACTTAAATCTTTCCATCAAGGTGTTAGAGCCACTGTTCCTGGTAGGTGATATCCTAGCACGTCAATTTTGCAGACAAAGACAGAAACACCTCAGGGTGTGTCTATGTATTCAAAATTAGTATGCCTGGCAGAACAGAAATATATAAATCTTACAACTCCTGAAATAACTGAGAACAGAATTATGAGAATAGATTTGGAGTCAGGACTGGAAAATGCATCATTACAAAGTTTTCATCAAACCATTCCGTGCATTTTATGTCAATATGCAGGTTTCATTGTTGAAAGACTACAGGCATTAACATGAAGGCAGACAAGCCTTTGTGAGATTAATCTGACAGTTTCTCCTGGCCGACTTACATCAAAGCTCTGGATATCCATAATAACTTATTTGAATATTTCAGTTCTCAGCAGTAGAGCTTTTGAGTACTGCTGAATTTGTCTCACTGTTTCAGCAGATGCCCTTACATGTCTGAATGAGTTGTCACTCATCAGAGGCTTACTCTGCAATAAGTTTCACTGATCTACGATGATCAATGCGTCCAACAGAGCCGACTTCATCTTCACTGGCGTAATTAATGAAATGCATTCTGTTTAAAAGCCAGAAAAACAAGGTGCTAGAATGGAACAGGCAACTAGTCATTTGAAATAATAGGTCATAAGGCAATTATTTCAGAAAGGAGTCACAGGATCAGGAGACGAGCAAATGCAATACTAACAGCAAAATGAATTACTGCCACCAATCCACCAACACTATAGTGAATCTACTGCTTTTACAACTGCAGATGTGTAGGATTACCGTTACAATGGGCTGTATGACCTTCACAAATAAAATGCGAAGAGTCACAATGTAATTAATGTTATTCAAAGGAATATGTGTATCATGGTGCATCTCGTCACAGGAACGATTCCAATGTGAAAGAGTATGCCAATAATCAACAGCGCCTCTGGGTCTGAACCAAATCAAGATGCTTGTAACATTACTAAGCATGTTCTTTGTCACTGTTTCTCTATCAATCCCATTGTTATTTCTGCCCATTAAACATGTTCTTCCTAAAGGCAACACTGCATATTGTAGATTTAATCATGCTCAATATCTTCCCTGAGTTTCACTGAGCGATGGGGTATTTGTAATACAAAGCAACTTTTCTAACCCCCCAGGCCCTTGCAGGTCTAAAGATAGACTGTTGAAATAGGATTCCATGAGATTTGCATATGATAATTATCAATGATACCACACAACATCTTGTTTACTCATTATGGTACATGCGGCCCTCCGCTAATTATGCCAGTTTTGTTGCTGTTGTAACTCTCAGCGCATCGAGCTGCAGTCACGGAGAGTAAAAATAGATCAGCAGCTCTGCGCTGTCGGCTCGGGCTGGAGCTGTGCCGCGGTGAACGTGTCCCGCGTGCGTGCGTGCGTGCGTGCGTGCGTGCGTGCGTGTGTTCCTGCAGCTCCAGGAGGCCACAGCGGCCACAGCTCCCCGGCTCCCCAAGGGGGTCTGGCCAGGGGGAGGGCACACAGAACTGGACGCCTTGGACCCGGCTGGCGCAGACAGCTGGGGCTCTGGGAACACACACTAACACCGCCGCTCTGCCACCCCAAGGCTCAGGGACGATCCATTACGCAGGGAAAAGGAGAATAAAGAAAGTATATCAAAAAAATAAACACCTTGAGTACTGTCTGGATTGGAAGAGGTGGGCATAAGCAGCAAGACAAATGAATCCACCGGATTTGTTCTAGAACGATCCAAACAATCCATCTGAGGGCATGGATGCCTCCTTATCGGCGCTGCTTTCACCGCTCAGGATGAATGCGGCCGTTTGTGTGGCGGGAGAGGGACGCGGAGCATGTGGAAATACACCGCAGAGAGGAAGGAGCGCCATATTTCTCCTCTCCGCCTCTCATTGTTCAAAGCCACTGGGCTCCGGGCTGATTGCAATCTTAATACCTTCCCCGTCGGCCCGCATCTCACATGGCCCTTGCTTTGGGAGCGCTCGTACGCCGCGCTGCGTAGCCACAAATCACAGCGTCAGGGCGTAGTCCGCCGGGATCATTAGCATGAAAGCATTCCTCTGTGGCTCCTTCAGAAAAGCTAGGTGTCGGAAATGACTGTTTTCCCTGAAGGAGTGGATTTATGCTTGGCCTTAAAGAGCATGTCTGACAGGGTAATTGGCTTTGCTGATAGAGACATGAGGAAGTGGTGTAAAAAAAGATGCAAACTGTACTTTGGCCAGTGTCTCTGTCAACAGCAGGCAACCTATCCTGGAGGATTTCCATAATAGAATTGTTATGGCACATTTGCTTTATGGTATTTCCTCTTTAATATGACAACTAATAAATGCTGTGAAGTTTACAGGAGCTGACTGCCTGACTATGGCGGACCACCCCTGCAATCTTCCATCATGTCAGCACAGGACAGTAAACTGCATGCACAAAGCATCAGGGTAATTAAATCAACTACAATCAATACTACTACTACTGCTGCTGCTGCTGCTGCTGCTGGTACTGCTACTACTACCACTACTACTAACTTACAACTATACTACAACCAGGAAGAATAACAAGAAGAGGAAGAGGAGGATGAGGAGGATGAGGATGAGGAAGAAGAAAAAGTTTGGTCTTAATATCCTTTCATGGAGTCCTTGTGAGCGTGGTGCCCACGCTAGCCCTCCCCCCTCGGCCACATCCATTTGCTGATATTACACCTCCATTATTTATGGCCGTCTGTGGCTGCTCCTTTGTCCAGCCTTCATCTGAGTATCGGTCCCCAGCTGCTGCCAGTAGCCCTCCCACTCTCCTCCACAACAAGCCTGTCTCTCCTCTCCTCTCCTCTCCTCTCCTCTACCTGAGAGCTGCCTCATGCTAATGCTATCACTTTCATGGACCCATGGTATCCTGTGCAATGACATATGAGTGGGTGATTTTCATTGTCCTTGCTGATTTCCAATCCTTTGTTTTTCTCCCATCTTATTTTTCTACGATACTAAAGGATGTTCAAATCTGAACATCAGACGAGCCAGCCAGACTTTCCAGACAGTAAGAAATCTTTTGTTGTACGCACTGAGACACACAATGCCACACTTGGCACACAGAAGTTTTCTTATCAAAGTGAAACCCGTAGCATTTTTTCGGGAGACGATCCCTGGGGACGCTTGAGAACAGACACGACTAATAACAGCACAGGCCCCTTTTGTGTGCTCGTTTTCCTGCTGGAGCTGTGGAGATACATCAGTCTGGTTTCTGTGTCGCTGTTCCTGTTTATCCCCCTGTCACTCTGAACTGTGCTGACCTCCCAGCTTTACAGTCAAGCTCAATTAGTCCAGCTGAGCACTCTATGAATGCCAGTTCTCCCTCTCCGCCTCAAATTAGCTGTCAACCGACCCATATTACAGCTAAGCAAATTGAACACAGAAAACCTACATTAATAGGCATACAAAACACACACACACACACACACACACACACACACACACACACACTAGCCCAGTCACACACATACTGCACAAAGAGCTGACATGTGGAAGGAAACAAAGTAGTGAGCACAATAATAAACAGCAGGCCGGCACTGAACTCAAAAGACAATATCTGCTTTACTGCTGACTGCAGTGCGACCTTGAGGCTACAAATAAGATGAAGCTGCGATGCAATAAACTCACCGGCCAGAGAGCAGAGACAGAAAGAAAGAGAGAAAGAGAGAGAGAGGGAGAGAGGGAGAGAGAGAGAGAGCGAGAGAGAGAGAGAGAGAGAGAAAGAGAGAGATCCTCCAGGCAAATGAAAACTGCACAGGCTTTCTTAATGCAAGGTATTTCTCTAGACCCTACCCACCCCACCCTATCCTGAACAGTGTGATATGGCTACTATACCTAAAGATACCATGGCGCTATCACACCAATACACAAACATATGTATAATGTATAAAGCCAGTGGATGAAATGCTGAGCTTTATCTTGGCCAGCCTGAACATATATAAAGGCACTGCTGGAGACATATTTATGTGACTACATGACTGCTCCCTGTAGCACACTGTAATTGCTCCAACATAAATTCCAATACTGACTTTGATACCCCTCTCTCCCTCTCTCTCTCTCTCTCTTCCCTACTGGCTCCCACAGACCCATGGGAAATAGCATGCTATTTACACAGTTTAGGCCACAGGAGAGCTACCTTTAATTAAGCTCCTCTGTCATAAACCTCCTATGAAAGAAAGCAAAACAAACAAAACAACAACGCCCGCCTCTGGCTGATGCTGTCAACCTGGCGTCTACTTGGCGGCCATGTTGTTTTTCCTGGCTGCCTCGTCTCCTCTCAGCACAGGCCATGAGGCTGCATCCTCACGGCCACTGACAGCTAAGTTGATTAGGCAGGCAGGCCTGTTTTACCTTTACAGTTACGTGCACTAATGGGACTTGGGAGAGCGCTGGACACGTGACGCTGCGCTGCCACTGCAGCTCGGCTCCGGCTGCCTAACGCCGACGCGTGTGTGTGTGTGTGTGTGGGGTGTGTGTGTGGTGTGTGTGTGTGTGTGTGTGGTGTGTGGTATGTGTGTGTGTGTGTGTGTGTGTGTGTGTGTGTGTGTGTGTGTGGTGTAGGGGGGTAGGCTGAGCCACATCAGGCAGAAACACCTGCTGTGTGCAGGGGCTCTGGAGCAGCTGTGTTCCCTGCGTAACAGCTGCAGACTCCTCCCTCCTCCGGGGGGACAGTGTGCTGTCCTAACAACCAAACCCTCTGCACCAATGCACCCTCACAACCCCCCCACACACACACATACACACACACTAACACACACACACATCGACAGCCCCCTCACCCCACCCTCACACACACTAACACTCACCGACAACCCCCCCACCCCACCCTCACACACATACAGACCAACAGCCCCCCCACCCCGCCCCAACACACACTAACACACACAAAGCGACAGCCTCCACACCGTAGCCCCAACCACCTTGTCTCTGCACACTAGAGTGATGGAGGCGCTTGTTGTTGCTGTGATGGTGGAGGTGGTGGGGAGGCAGGAGCGGCGTGCGTGTGTGTGATGGCGTGTGTGTGTGTGTGTGTGTGTGTGTGTGATGGGGTGTGTGTGTGTGTGTGTGTGTGATGGCCTGTGTGTGTCTGTGTGTGTGTGTGATGGGGTGTGTGTGTGTGTGTGTGTGTGATGGCGTGTGTGTGTGATGGCGTGTGGGCCGGGCGTCCGTGCTCGGTGAAGCGCTGCCCGCTGCTAGCGCTGGGCATCCAGCGGAGTGGACGCGTGTGTGTGTGCGTGTGCGTGCGTGCGGGCGTGCGGAGCCCCTTCCTGCCTCCCGGGGGCGGCAGCCTGCTGTCTTTTATTCTGGCACATTCCGTCCCATTAGCGTCCGCCGGCTCTGTCCCCGCAGCACCGGGGCCTGGCGCGCTCGCACTGGCAGCTCCGTCGCACCGGCGCTCTGCGCCCGCTTGAGAAGCACGGCAAAGTCACGGCTGTGGGCAGAGTGGGCACCGTCACTCAAGTTACATTTCTCCACCGCGCCAGCCAGACGTGACAGTAGGACAGATCGCACAGGATAACATCTCTAATACGCTAAGCCTGCACTGGCAGAAACTATCAACTGTAAGAGTCAGTAGTGTGAGGGGGTGTGTGTGTGTGTGTGTGTGTTCGTGCAGAGGAGCTAGTGTGAGGGTGTGTGTGTGTGTGTTTGTGTGTTCGTGCAGAGGAGCTAGTGTGAGCGTGTGTGTGTGTGTTTGTGTAGAGGCACTAGTGTGAAGGTGTGTGCGTGTGTATGTGTGTGTGTGTGTGTGTGTGTGTGTGTGTGTGTGTGTGTGTGTGTGTGTTGCGTGCAGAGGCACTACAATGCCCCCATTGTCCTCCATGCCATGTATTTGTTGCTGTCAGCAGAGCAGCATATTCTATCTTTTGCTAATCAGCAAGTGGAGGTGCATTAGCTCATGCTACAGTACAGCACTACAGGAACAAAGGCCAGCGCAGAATCAGCGCGCGTTCCACCCGCTGACCACGCCGGAGTGGCCACGCCAGCAGCAGATCACATTGGACCTGGTGCTAATGGAGGCATCCAGAGGAGCGAGAGGCCCACATGTCGGGGGGGAGAGCCATGGGCCAAATGGCCGTTCCATTTGAAACAGCTGAGCGATCTCGGCCTGCTCTGAGCTTGACTTCTAAAGCTCCTTGGGGACGAGTTGGGAAGGAGAGCGGCGCATGGGTTAATGCTGACTAATGCATCCACGGCAGGAATCGCTATCATGTGCAATGCAGGGTGTTTGTGTGTGTGTGTGTGTGTGTGTGTGTGTGTGTGTGTGTGTGTGTGTGTGTGTGTGTGTGTGTGTTTGCGTGTGCATGTATTTGTGTGTGCGTGTCTTCTGTGTGTATTTGTGTGTGTCTTGTGTGAGTGTGTGTGTGTGTGTGTGTGTGTGTGTGTGTGTGTGTGTATGAAAAGTGTGGGTGGGGGGCAGGCTGACAAGGTGTGTGACAGATCTCAGTCTAGTGGAGGATCAGCACATCTCTCTCCTGCCCACAGCGTCTCAGCTGCCGTTGAGATGCAGAGGAGCCCGTCCCCGTGGGCCTGACAGGCCTTGATCACTCTAAAGCCTACGCTCTTAAGCCAACACACACGTAAGGGGCCCCCGACAGCCACAAGAACACACTCTCAGATGGCTAAAGGAAGACATTTTCCCTCAAATGACTTGCAAGAAGTCTCACTCAATATTCTAGTTCTTTTTTTTGTTGTTGTTGTCAAGTCTGTTTACAGCTGCTAGTAACAAGTCACACAACAGCAAACGATTAGAGCTGTTCTTTTCTCTGGAGGCATGTTATTACAAACTGTCAGATGCCATTTTATTCTCCACATACAAAACAATATATATATATATATATATTATGTGTATAGTATACTACTAATAATGAATAATTAATGAAGAACCACTTGCATCTCTCATTCCTTCCCTCTCATGCTCAGAAAGATGTCCAAGTGGCAGTTAACACTCTGACTAGTCTTACACAATAATGTTACAAGAGCACACACACACACACACACACACACACACACACACACACACTCCATTCCCCAGCCTAGTCTGAAGTGTGTTGGTGTGTTTAGCGGATGAGTCTCATGGTGATTCCCCGTGAGGGCTGTGGCGTCCCCATATAAAGCACCCCTGGTAGGTGTTTAATATTTGATCCTCTGCTCCCTCCACGGGGCACGCTGGCTGCCTAGCGTCTCCACTGTTGCTTTGGCCTGTCAGCAAACAGCGCAGCTCAGCAGGAGGCCCTTATCAACATGCTTAAGCATTTCCCCCAAAACCACAACACATAGTGGCCACCATCCCTGGAGACACGGATCCCCTGTCCCCCCACTCTCTTCCGCAGATGTTACTCCCCACCACACACACACACACACACACACACACACACACACACACACACACACACACTGCAGCCTGTGCATTACTAGCCCTAACACACGTGTCATTTACAGTACAAAGCCAGCGTCAACCACGTCAAATCAATAAGGTGTTAGACACTTTTCCATTTGGATGTGGAGAGACGATCGCATTTAATCAAAGTGGGATCGATGGGCCTTGGGATCCGGAGCAGTGCGCTGTTATAATAGGGTATCTAAATGGAAATGGACAAAGGGAGATGGCACACACAGCGCAGTTCCCACCCGCCAAGGAACGCCGATATGTAGTGACAATGAGGCCATCATGGATCTGCTGAAATTTGCACTCAATTGGTTTCTTGTTAAGGAGTGCAGCATTGCTTTCCCTGAGTGCTGCAGCTGGAGAGGGCTCGGCTGGTCAAGGCAAAGCAGCCCATAATAGAAAATACTATCATATAAACGCCGCCGCCGCCTGCTGCCACTCCCTGTCTGTCTGGATGGCGTGCCTCTCTCAGCCTCCACACAGCCCGGCTGGATGCATAACTGGGGCCAGAGCTCTGGCAGTGTGGGGTGTTAATGGAGCATTGTCCTGAGGAGTGGGGCCACTCCCAGGGCTCTATGAGAGAGCCAATGACGCTTTGATTCAGAGGCCGTTAATGGACAAATAGCCCGTGTCTATGAAGTGTCCTCAACCTCCGCGACCGCGGTGTCAATGTGTGTCTCATGCTTAGTCTGAAGAGACGTGCTTTTCAGAGCTGTTGAGAGAGACAAACAACTGGCAACACTCCATTTTGATGAGCGCTGGAAAAAAAAGGAAAAATGCCGCAGAGAAAGAAGGCAAACAAAGTGAGGGAGAAGAACAGAGGGATACAAAGAACAGAGTGGAGAAAGTATAAATCAAGAAAATGTATTCACCTGTGAAATGATCTGAAGCACTCACCGAGCGGCTCTTCCCTGCTAATTGTCCAGCCTGCTGCTGAGAGTGAGGTATAAGTGCTGATCTGGAGCCTGCAGGACTGCGGCGCCGCACACTAATGGAGTGTTTATTGTACACAGTTGTAGGACACTTGATGGGACCTAGAGAAAGCGCCCACTAATAGTGTCATTGGTCAGGGCGTCCCTCAGACAATAACGCTCTCCACAGGAGAGTCTCAGGAGGCTACTCCCACTGGGCCCTACTCCAAATATGAATGCATTAAACACTGGTGCCCTTTTAATTATTCATGCCCAACACCACACTTTGTGTTTCTATACACACGAGCACTAATGAAATATTCACTCTGTTCTTTTAGCACTTGGGACCGCGCTTTGTTCAGACGCACCATCCCGAGGTTTCAAATGTTCACTTAGTTGTAGAAAAGAAACGGAACAATTGGTGATGTATGGCTGGGAAGTTCAAGTCTGGGCTCCATTACCAGACCATTTCTCTACAGTAATTAAACATTTCTTTGAAAAATGGCTAAAGGGTATATTTTTTTTACCGAAGAAAATGTGTAATTATTTTTTTTTTCTAAAATGAAATATCACACAACTTAAGCATAATGCAGGTGGCAGTAACTCACTCATTAACCTCTACGTGCCTCCAATCCTTAATGGGTGACTCAACCTATGCAGCAATTCCTCTGTCCTCTGCCACTAGCACACTGGCGACCAGAGACCTGTTATGAACATCATTAATCTCGGGGAGTTTTAGTCCTTAAACACAGAGAGGAGTACATTTGAAGACCATTATTTATACAACAGAGAGGTGGATTTCCTCTGCAATCAAATCTTACGGCAGTTTCTTTACCCCGCAGATGGACACCACAAAGTGGACTCGCAACAATAGCCTCAGAGAAGCCATTAAGGAGCCAGGGAAGAAGCAGATGATTTCTGATGTAGGCTTGTGCAAGGGAGATGGGCTTGGCCATATTTCCCATTATAGGCTAGCAGAATGGCTTGACCTCTCTTTTCACTCTTCCCCTCACCAAAGGCATGCATAGAAACAGCCTTTTCAGGTACTGCTGATCTTCTGGAGGCACGTTGACCTGATACAGTATGCAGCATATGGTGAGTGTGAGGTAACACAGACACCAGCTCCGGCCCCCACAACAGCAGGGCTCTCGCCTGCCCTGTTAGCCACCCACTCTGGCCACTGCGGTCAGACGTGTGCTTTTACATGGATGTCAGGGAGAAAGGGCCATAAAACATCTGACTGGGCCATGCCACTTATTACAATTAATAATTGATACGGCCACATTAGTGAGGAGAAAGCTAGTGATTTCACAGAGAGAGAGACTGCACTGGAGAGCCAGAAGCAGATGGAAGCGAAAAGCCTTGTTACACCAAATGAAGTCTGTGCAGAGTACATGGGCCATGAATAATGGATTCTGTAGGCTGGATGATCCAGCCCCACCACCCCCACCACCCCCACTCCCTCAGACCAGCCAACTCACCAAGCCCGGGTTAGCTCGTGCATTTACCCCATACATGATCTCAACCACTTACTGGATGATGATCGTTGGATGGGTCCAAATCAAATCATAGACGTGAGGCATAAATACAACTCCCTCCCCATCCCCTCTTCAGCTGCCCGGAGCACATCACAGCACAAATGGCACAAAGAGGGAAGAATTACATTTCCAAAAGTGGCCTTTGGGCCTTTAGTAGGTTGGTCATTAGGTGTAATGCAGTAGCCTAATGGGCTTTGGTTCATTTTTAAGGTGAGAATAAAATGTCTCAATTTAGTTATTCTCCTCATTAATCTCAGGAAAATTTAAAATCAGGAGGTGTAAGGAGGGTCCTTTTTTCTCATTCGATGGTCAAAACAAATCAATTTTGGGTGGTCTCCGTTTAATAGCCTCTGTGACACGATACATGGAACCCTTGGTTGGACTCGGCTCATCTGATGGACTCTGAATTAATAATGTAAGCAATCGCTCACATGCTAATGTCCTACATATAAGAACCCAGGAAATGGACAATTACTCAGAAACATTTCATTTATTTTAACAAATGAATGTTTAATGCAATTTGACAAGGGAGTCCTTCTTCCGGGCACTTTAAGCCAAAATGTAACAGGTTCACTTCATCATATAGACAATTTCCGCTGAACATCTTTGCTGCCATTGCTATTACTGTTTAACAGTTAATGCCAATCCCACAAGAAGATCCTATTTAGTGAATGGTGACATTTCATGAGCGCAGATGGCGGCCTTTAATTATGTTCATTCTTTATCCCTGTCTCCATGCACACACTATAACCTCGGCTGAATCTTAAAAATCACATTATTTTGCTACACCGTCTGCCTTATGGATGTACGCGACTTGTGTTTCCAGCTGAACTCAAATAACGTGTGGTAAGCTCTGCTACATGATGAATCCTGTCTCGCTCACAGATGCACACCTCATTAGCGAATATGTGGAGGACTGTGGAAAAGCTACCGAGAACATTCTCCGGAGGACCTTGAATTCCTTTGATTATTGGAATCAGACCACAGGCAGTCTCAAGTCTACCTAGCACTCTTCACAAAACATTCGTCGGGGATCTAAAATCAAGCCTTTTTTTCTGTCAAAGGTCACTTAATAGAATTCGCAATAATTTCTTCATCAAATAAACAGCGGCACTGAGAGGAGGCTGAAGGGAACAATATTGCATTATGTGCCGTGGTGTGCATTCAGACAGAGTGGCGGTTCCCTGCCACGCTTTGGTCCGTGACCTCCTCAGGCACACGCCCCTGAAGGAAAATGATGGCAATAACCTCTAAACTCAATGCAATTATGCCAATCTACTGAAGGCACGGACTTGCTTGAAGGGCACTGCTTTATTTATCTCATTTGCCACTGTGTACCCTGGCGGCAGCACTTTATCATGTACACAGGGAAGGTGAGCGTGCTTACAGCAGCGTGTCATTTGGGCGGCCGCGTGGTGTGCGCCGCCACTGACCCCCCTCGCGTTCCCTAGTGACTTACACATTGCCCCTGTCTTCTAATATCAACTTCAATTACGGCCCAACGCCACTGGCTTGCCTTACACCCAACACCACACCATAAAGCCCCATCGCCTGAAGCAATGGCCCTGAATATTGCCTCAGCCTGGCTTTCATTGCCACTCTTTGGAAATTTATGATGCTAGCGAGCTTACTCTCGACTGAGGAGGGTGATTACAGGCTGATCATTGACCACATGAGCTTGGGGTGGACTGGTCATTTTGAGTGGCTGGCGTGAGTGCTGGGAGGTGGTTAGCGTTTGTTAGAGGACTGAAGGACTTCAGTTTACTTTTCAAGTGCCGGAATTCCTTTGAACATTCCGGTAAAATCTTCCTTAGTTGCTATAGCGACATACTAGTAACCTGCAGCAGGAAGCGCTGAGCAGAGCTACGTTTCTTGTTACTAGGATCCATTCTTTAGGAGCTGCAACACGACTGGTGAAATGGTGCCTTTCATATATTTCATAAGACTCCATGGCCATTGTGCAAAACAACTAGGCTACTTGTCAGTGAGTGTGAAACTCACCACTGAATGAGAACCATTTCCCCCCTAAAAGAGAAAGACTAACCCACGTAGTTGATGGGGGACTTAAGTGATTCTCTAATTACTGGAGATGAAGAGGTATTGTTCGGCTTATCTTGAATTAGTCAGCAGTAGGGAGGCAGTGAGAGCCCTGTCCTACGTCATGAAACTGAAACCATGCAGTAGGATTATGAAACAGCTGTGCAGCACAGAGCAGTGCATTGCTAATGAGGACAGGCGCTGGGCGGCTGGGGTAGAGACATTCTATCAAATAAATTACAAACAAACCTCTAAAATATGTCTATAAAGTCTCCAGAAATGCTACAGGCTTCTTTGTACAACACCCACCATTAAACTCTATTTGTTTGACTCTTTCAGCAATACACGGTCAATCAAACAGAGCTGCGTAATACTGATTGCATTCTAAAAATACATGTGTAATAAAGTAGTGAAGTCGATGTTCATGTGGACACCAGTGCACGGGCAGAACGGCCTCTGACCGCTGCATTAGTATGAGAAGTAAGATTTGCTCACCGATGAGAGACATCTTCCCTTTTGGAGGGCACGTACAGAGTAATTCTCTGCTTCTCCAACCTTTAACCAGTCTGCCGTTCTACATGGTGAAATACACTTAATTATTGGGAGCAGAGCTGCTCGGGCTCCCATTGCGTTGCGCCGAGAGCAGCTATTGATTTCAGCTTGTCTTCTGCCTCATTAGAGCGTGGCAAGAGCTCTGCCCTGCAAGCTAAAAGGGAACGGCGTCGATCCATAAATAAGCCGGCCTTACAATATCTTCTATTGTGCTAGGATGAAATATTGCAGAGCCTGAAGGTGAGAGCGTGTATGTATGTACGTGTGTGTGTGTGTGTGTGTGTGTGTGTGTGTGTGTGTGTGTGTGTGTGCGTGTGTGTGTGTGTGCATGCGCTTGTCTCTCTGTGTGTGTGTGTGTGTGCCAGCTTTGATAGTTTCTGTGGAAACATTTGGGCCACAACAGCACACCATTTGATAGGGGGAATCAGACCCTTTCGGCTTAATGTCTGTGGGAAGCATTTGCATAATATCAGTGGTAATGGTTCAATTACTGTCAGTAGCATTGGAGTGCCAAGGGGCGACATTGTGAACGGTCATTTATTTGTAGACACTGCTAATGAGAAGGTAAGATAGTGAAGTTTATCGCATTTTTTATTATTATTATGGGTGGAATGGTTTTTGGGGTGTCAGCAAGTTGCTGTGAGAACTTGCGAGGCGGAACTTTTAATGAAAGGGCCAAGACGGAGCACGGCAGAGAGGTGAACGCCGCTGGCCCGGGTCTCGTCATCGACTCCCGCCGCAGCGCGGCGCAGTGCCGGTCGCCGAGATCTCCCCTCTCGTTTGCACCTCTCCAGCTCAGCGGCGGAGCGGAGGATCATAAACGCGTCGGGAGCGGCCGGGCCATCATTACCCCGCTGTCCTTCAGACGCCGCCCACGCCGGCGCTAATGAATGTGCGGGCGCTATTAATGATGTCCATTTCTCCCTCACCACCATCAGCCTCTATCTGCCGCCTCGCCTCAGCCGCAACGCAGGTCAACAGCAGGAGGAGCAACACATCTATCCTCAAATCTAATGTGGTGTCATTTAAATCCTTGTTTCATACACCTCACTATAGGGATTACTTTGAGTGGGGGGGGGGGCGCAAATTTATGGTTGCAGTGTCTCTAAAGTGTTGAGGCAACTTGCTGACTATATTTAGGCAGCTGACATATTTCTTGGCATTGTGCATTACATTACAGGCGTGAGGTGAGATAAATCAACGTAATTTCAGGAAAAAACACTAATAGGAAGGCCAAAGCCTGACAGGAACACGTGCTATATTTTACCCAGGATGACAACCAGTGGAGGCTCGGAATGATTTGACTGGGAGATGTGAATATTTAAACTCTAACCCCCGCCCTAGACGCTGACTAAATCTGCTCTGACGGGTGATAATTCAACATCACCTTCTGAAGGGTCTTGCCTGCGAGAGGAACTGGGTGAGAGAGAAAAAAAAATAAGAGTACGGCAGAGCTTATCCCGTGTCATTTCCAGCAGACTCCAGCATACGCTTGTGCGAGAAAATGAACATCATGCATATGCAGGTGAGGCCAAGTGTGAGCACTTTCCCACAGCAGTGTGGCTGCCTCTCCTGAGCTGTCTGGGGCACAGCGGGGCTGCGGGGAGCTAGCGCAGGATAAGACTCCACTGGGAGACTCGCTCCTTCCTGACTCCCCTCACAAAGTGCCTCAGTTCCCTGCGGTTGCCAGGCTCTTCCTATCGTCGAAACTTTCAAGTGCTCCGGAACATAAGGCGCTCTGCGACTTGATAAAGCCTCAAAGTAAATAGATTCAACACGCCGACGAGCGATGCACAACACCAGTAATGGGAATCGCAGCAGAACAGGGGCGGATAGAAGTGAAGCAATCTTCCACGCCCCATACTTCTGACATGACAGAATCTTTGCCTAATGTGATAGATGTCAGCGTTTAGTTTAGGCACAAACAACAAAATGCATTCTGTTTCGCCGGTAGGCTTGTCAGTCAGTAACCAGCTAGTGGACACCCACGGAAAACACTGCTTACATCTAATTTATGATATTGATTATTTCCCCCCTTGTTATTTACACAGGGCCCTGTCTTAATTTGGTGATATTTTAGCACAAAAGTGTCACTTGGTTTTAAAAGTGGCCTATAAAGCAGCCGGTGTGCTGACACCTCGGCAGAGATATGAGAGGTGGGATTAATCACGCCGGAGAGGAGCTGTGTAAACACGCACATTTCTCAGCCCTAGCCAAGCTCTGGGGGAAGGGTGTGTGTGTGTGTGTGTGTGTGTGTGTGTGTGTGTGTGTGTGTGTGTGTGTGAGAGAGAGAGAGAGAGTGAGAGGGCAGCCTGATGGATGAGCGCATGGGAGAATTTAGAGTGCTAACCAATGCAGAAAACTGGCACCCCAGTTCACAAACTGTGCCAGAGTGGCAGAGGTTAGCGAGAGATTTCCTTTCTCAGCTGAACCGGTGACAGGTGAGAGGGACAAAGTCACAGCCAAGGACAGGTAGCGGAATGCACCGTCCGCCGTATGAGAAATGACTGCAGGCCCGTCGGAAAGGTCAGCTTATCCTGCTCAAATATGTCACACCTGTTCAGCTCATGGAGCTGCATAAATACCTATGCAGTGACCACAGCGTCCACTCTGAGGCCGCATTGAACGCCATAAATTAGAGCAAACAAACTAGCTCCTCTTCTTGTCATCAACGCGCTTATTTTGGTTCAGTAAACAGTGTGCTCAATGGCCTATATTTACATGCACACATTACACATGCCCCCCCCCCCCCACACACACACACTGTAGGTATAGCTCCTATGTAGTTGTCCTTATCTAAGAGTAACAATGATCTGCATGCCCCCATCACAATTTTCCCAATATTCCATTGGCCTCTGGTCAAATTTCCTGGCTTGTCTCACTCGGAGAGGTTTCCCAGAAGACAGAGGCCAAGAGAGCATAGAGTGAGCTTGCTCTCCTGTTTGGTTAAATGCATAAGTTCTTCCAATCAAACAGGAGTTATTGGATTACCCTGCAGTTCATTAGAATAAACAGGAAAGGACAGGATTTATACATGAAACTCTGGGCACCAGCCCAAATCATTCCCCACATTATGACAGAGCCGTTGTCCTCGTAACTTCATTATTAGTTTTTTATAGCTGCCGTTCTGCTCACTGAAACAATCTCAGCCCACAAAGTGGCTGGACTCGCCAGAAAGGAGGAGCTTTTGATTATGATTAAAACCTGACATTCAGAAGCATTCAAGTAAACAAATCGGGTCCCTTGGCCGGCATCGGGAGGATTGGGTCTGTGTGATTACTGTGCCTCTCACCTTAGATCCACACGAGCGCGACGGGGGCCGTCGACTGCCCCAGACAGAGGGACGAGAGGCTTTTCTACAAGAGACTGAAGGGCTTAAGGGGAACACAGATATGAGATCCTGCACAAATGCCCCTGGAAGAAAAAATAACTCACAGACCTTTCCCGCCGTATTATATATTGATTGGTTGCTTTAAGCCTCTCCATAATTTATTCCATGCAGACTGATGCAATAGGACTGTTCCTCATCAGGAGAGTATTATAAGGGCTATTGTGCGGGAGCGGTGGGGAGATCAATACAAGTCATACGGCTGCTCCATCTATTTCCCCCACACATAAGGCAGCAGGCACTAACACGGATGAAGCTGGATTGGTGAAGAATACCAATCGACAGACATGTCAAATAAGACAGCCAGATGAGACAAACAGACTTATGCAGGCAGACAAACAGAAGGAGAGAGAGAGAGAGGCTGACAGACAGGGAAAGACATTGTAAGGGGAGACAATCTAAAAAATGAAATCTACAGATAATAAAATGTATGATGTCCATAACTGATGCCAGTGAAAGTGAAAGTAGGAGGGCAAAGTGAAAATGGAAGTGGAAATCACTCTTATAACCAAATCAGATCCTGAAGGTTGGAGACCAAAGAGTCATTGCCTGATGAGTAATATACACAGCTGGAACAGATGTACTACCTGTACAAGTGGCAGGGGATCTTGTTACCTGTTCCCCTTGATACTTGCTTTGGCATCTGCAAGTCTGCAAGGCTATATCCCATAGTCCATGGAGCAAACAGACCAGCATTCTCTGTGATGTTGCAGACTAGCCATGCAGAATAAATGCTCTTTTAACTTATGCAAATATGCCCAAGTTCTGAGTCATTTCAATAATTAACGGATGACTCCAGCCAACACAACGCTTGTGCTGGTGAACTTGAGTCTTTCATCTCCACTAATGACACAGCGCCGAGTTTGGCTTTGAAAAGAACAGACCGGTCACTTAGGCACACGTGCCCGAATTTGATAAACGATATTAGTCTGGTTGCCGTGGTCTAATGTGGACTTCAACAGATTAGCACGCTCGATATCTAAACGCTGGCCGGCCACCTCTCTGTGCTCTGTGTTGAGCGCGGCAGTCACCATGACACTGGATGTGGACCGCAGCCATACGCAGCTGCACTTGAGGCAGCTGATCGTGTGTCACGGAGCCCTTGTCCTCCGAGTGCACTGGGCTGCTGTGGAGCCGTCCCCTGCTGCACCCAGCGCCCCACTACCGCTCAGGGAGAGGGGGAGAGAGGGAGGGAGAGGGAGAGGGAGAGAGAGAGAGAGCTAACGGCTCGCCTGGTGAGGAGGGAGAACTGGAGCAGCAGAGATAAGGGTCTCTGTCATGGCCATCAGGTGTGTACGTGTGTGTGTGTGTGTGTGTGTGTGTGTGTGTGTGTGTGTGTGTGTGTGTGTGTGTGTGTGTGTGTGTGTGTGTGTGTGTGTGTTGTGTGAGGGTGGGACTAGCTGCTGAGGTTGTGACCCCCGGTGTGTCTGCTTACACTGTCTCCACACACAGGGGCAGATCTGACCAGCGGGGCCTCTGCTCTGCTCTGCTGGGGCTGGATGAAGTGCTGGCTGAAAGATGACTCTCACTCGCCGCGCCAGCCTTTACTGCTAATGCTCGCAAAACAAAATGCTTACTTATGTAAAAGCCCCATTCCGAGTCGTTACTATCAGCAGCATTACCAAGATTAATTTGCAGCCGTTTTCTAAAGTTGTACGATGCTTCTCATTCCAACAAGCGCACCACAGAAATGGTGTCTAATGGCTTACGATATCAGACTGTCCTGGCAGGGCTACACATGAGGGAGTCTTGAGATACAAAGCCAAAAAGCAGGACACAAACTCTTAGGCTTCTGGGTGAATATTCTGCCTTTTTTCAACCTCATCTATTTATCACATTGATAACAAATGCTCACAGGGAATAATTTTAAGCACGACCGCAAATATTAAACAAGTAAGAATTCCTACAAAGGGCAACATTTAACTCTAGTTCAGTATTAAAGAGCACACAGACAGTTCCATCGTCAACATTAATCTGTCATCCAATATGTATTATTGCTAACTCCCCATAATCTACAGCCCCCTCTTCATCAACTATACTGTAGAGAATATAGTAGGTTTTCAGGTATTCAGCTCTTCAGCTCTTTTCAGACTTGACTAAATGCTGCACCTGTACCTATAATCTATCAAGCCACAACAGACTGATAGCTTCTTCATTACATTTGCATAATATATTTGAATAGCTTTTTTTTTGCTTGGCTGACAAATAATTAGGGAAAATAAATAGTATCAGCCAGCAGTCCAACAGCATCCGTCCAGTGGGGGAGCCCGTAGTGAACAGAGCTAATGTGCATGTTTGATGTGATATCAAGCTGCGGGCCAGCGAAAACTAATCCACTAATTTATAGCATGATCTGGCAGTGGGCCGGGAGAGGAGGAGGAGGAGGAGGGGGGAGGAAGGGGAGGAAGGTTAGGTGAAAAACTGCAATGTCACCACGCAAGTCCACTTTTAGCCCTCTTGCATCAAGTTACTGTATTTATGTAGCGCGAGCGCCTCAGGAAACAGATGTCCTTGAGTGGACCACTCTAATTACTCACGGGCCAGAGCCTCCGTGTTGCTGTAGGTCCAGCAGCCCACGCGGCCCCCCTGACCACTTAACACCGCGCTGGACGCACTGCCCGCACGCCCGGGCGAGACCAAAGGAAAGGTGAGGAGTACATTTCTCAAGCGAGCTTCAGAGACACAGTAGAACTGGCCATAAATCCTGCGCTTTGATCTCAACAGCGACTACAAAAACCGGGGATAAAGCCATTCGTTCTTCTAATTACAGACGGCCCAGATGTGAGACTCTGCTGTTCTGAGGAAGACAGTTCTCTTAGATTAGCATGCAGACCCGCCGAGAGTGAGGTGTGTGCTTTGAATGTTCACGGGAAGTGTTACATCAATAGGCTGCTAGCAGGGCTCAATGTGGCAGAGTGCTTGCATAGAAACTCAATGATGCCACCCGGCTATACATCATAATGCAGCCAGTGATACCGCTCGGATAAATCGCAATAACCTTTCAAAAACTAGCAGCTTTTAAAAGTATTAATTTCTACTCCACATAATTGGATAGGACACCTAGGTGGCTAGGCAATATTTTTTATTGGATTGCCCTGTCAGGACTCTAGATTGTCTTGGGAGGCAGAGTGATCGCTTAGTGGGAAATGACAGTGAATCTTGGAAATGGGTCTCCTTAGAACATTATTTGCCATAAATTAACAGGCAGAGCCCTCCTGAAGGTCAGCTGTAAAACTGACTGACGGCCAAAATCAAGGCACTACTATTGGTCAAGCTGACATCCAGCAACCAATAAGATACTAGCAGCTAACTGGTTACAGGTGGTGACCAGAAGGAAGTGATCTTGAGGCTATAAAATTCAGTGTCAATTTGATTCACTATAGTGACCCGTCAGTAGCGTCAATTACTAGTCATATATCACAGCCCGTTCTGCAGCAGGACCTCCATTAGGCACTGCACAGCTGATGTGTGTCTCATCAGAGGTGAATTTACCTGACAACAAACGCCCTGTATCCCTCACACCCGCATAACTACACAACATTTCAGTCACAACAGATACTACACTTGTGTACACTGTGCAACCGTTCATCATCTGGTGTTTGTTGGAGGCTAGAGGCGATGAATGTGCAAACTCCGACTAGCCGTGGCATGTGCCTCGTGCTCTGACCCCGCCGCCGGCCCCGCCTACAGCAGGACGCGATCCAGCCGCTCTGAGAGACGAGACGGAGGCCTCTTCACAGTGAAGCCTCCCTGCAGCGCCGCGCTCCTCCTCTCCTCCTCCAGCCACAACGTCCATGTGGCACCACGTCAGACAACAGTGATCCTGTCGCCCGCATCCCCACTCCCCATGCCAGCAGAAACTTTTCTCCCCCCCCTGCCTGCCTGCCTGTCTCTGTCATGCTGCCCCCCCCTCCCCTCCTCTCCCCTCCTCTCCCATGGCTGGCAGTCCAAAGGCCCGGTGCACAGAGTGTGAACACACGTCCCTCTCCTCGCGCTCTGTCACTGGCTCGCAGCAACTCATCTGTTGCTTGATCCACACAGGCTGCTATCTGTTGACTGCAGATAGTGCGCCTCTGGAACCCCACCATCAGCTGCCTCTCCAGCTCTATTCTCTCCTCCTTCAGCTTGCTACCTCAAGCGTTGCAGCCTGCACCTCATGATTTATGGTAATAAAATTGTCTAACATGTAGCCAATCATAACATAATTATGCAAATACACTTGTGTGTTTGTTGGTTGCTCGCTTGCTTGGATGGATGAGCAGGTTGTGTGCATTCTGTTGATTGCAAAAGTTTGTAACATGTAATTAAACGTAGAGCAGTTAGTATGCCTTTCTGCCATATAAATCCCTACATCCTATTCCCCTATCTCTACCCCACCCACTGCTCTGTGTTTTGGAACCTGGACTACAAAATCGTTATTTAAAAAAAGAATCTGCGAGGCTTAAGAAGACAAGCATTTTAATAGCCTTCTCTCAAGACCTGGCTTAAGCTGTTTGATTTCCCTATAGATTCCGAGGACAGATAAATGAAGACACAGATCGTGTCAGCAGACTCCGGCTAAAGGAAGATGGGATCAATGCGCGCGCGTGTGAGATGTGACTGATAAAAGCTCCCAGCGAGCTCTCAGCGGCGCTGTGATAATTACTCACGGGCGGAGAGACGATCGCTCAGATCCCCCCTCATCACGTCCAACACCACCTCACCTCAGCAGCACCACCAGCAGCAGCAGCACCAGCCGAGATGTGATGACAGCGCTAACACCACCCACTAATACTGTCTGCAGATCCAGCACATCTCCATCCACACGTGCTTTATGCCTGCCTTTAATCAGCACAACACATGCCCCGTGTGGATACAGGTTTCCATTTTGAGGCCCCTGCAGTGCAATCCTAGTTTAGAATGCACCAATGTCTATCACCTACACACCTACGCCTATAAGCCCTCCATGGAAAGGACCTCAGAAATATGAGTCCTGAAATCCCAGCAGTGGGGAAGAAATACTGAAGCATCACTAAGGGCACACCCACATCAAGCCTTTAAGGAGATGAATGTATGTGTGTGTGTGTGTGTGTGTGTGTGTGTGTGTGTGTGTGTGTGCGTACGTGTGAGTGTGTGTATGTGTGCATTCCTCTCAAACAAATGTGAAGGCTTCCACGGGCAAGTGTTCATTAGAGATAAGACAGATTTTTTTGTGTGCCAAGGTAATTACCCAGCCTCTGTGGCAGACTGTGGGTGCCACTCAACTATTACTATCCTATCCAAAGGCTATGCTTCTCTCTCTCTCTCTTTCTCCCTCTCTCTCTCTCTCTCCCCCTCTCCTTCTTCATTAGGCATTCATAACCATTCGGTTGTATTATGACTCAGCAGCTCCTTTGTGATTCTCCTGATGCAGAGTCCAATAAATGCCATCTCACTACGGCTTCAAGGGGAAAGAATCATTCAGCAAATCAACACCCCCACCATGGAGGCACAACACTGGAGAGAATCATCGCCACAGATCAATGGATTCGGTGTTTCTTCGCTCAACACAATATTTACTTGGCAGACTGGTGCCAATGTGTTGTTAGACCAAACGAGCCCCAACCCCAGAGCACAGGTGCTGGGCAAAACTGGCATATGGAAATCAGGTGCAACAGCTGCTGTTTTTGTGTACAAACTCATTTCAAAAATTGACACTGACAGAAGAAGTTGCGCCATCAATCATTCATGCTCCATTGTACCAATTTCTTCCTCCTGTAATGTGCTCTGAGTTTAGTGTCTTGGCGGTATTTAGGAATATCTCTTCATCTCCCCATCAGGTATGAGCAAGAGGTCACGCTGGAGAATGTTCCGGAATCTAAAATTGTCCTCCATACTGCCTTTGATGTCGTTTCATGACAGCGAATACATCATAGAGCACAGGGGCCTCTCCACTCTGTCATTTGAAATCCAAATCACATGCTTTCTCAGGCGTATCTCTAAATAGCAGGTTGGGATTTCATGCTTGTGGTGACTGTGCATTGACCATGTTGACGGAGCAGACCTTTAATGTGTGCAACTATTCTCCATACATGTGGCCAATCTTTCCAATCAGGAGCAGATGGTGTTTACGTGATAACCAATAAACAGACATTTGCTTTGATATAATGGAACACAGTCACTTCTCTTAGAACTTTGGGGAGCGAAGGCCCTTTTTTCTCAGAGTTCTCTGGGACTGTGGCTCCAGCTCATTTGCCCTCCCATAAAAAGCACAGCCACCTTCATATGCTGGAGCTCCACTGGGACTCTGCTGGCTTTGCTGTTTTTACAGCTGAGCTGCTACAGGACATTGGTCAATTTCAAAGAAAAGCTGAAAAAGCCGTGTTCATTGATCTGAACAAGAACACTGACTGTTTTATCCAGTGAAAAACCACCTCTTAACTAAGTAACATTTTTTAAAATGACTGTAAGTAATAATCTGACAGCCTGGTAATTACTTTTACTGACACACTAGAATCCGCTTTGAAACCAAAGCACATATGAGAAAACAAACACTGGGTTTGAGGATAATGGACACTGCAGGCTCGCACATCTAATGAAAAACATTTCTACCATAGCAGCTGACGTTTTTAATGTATTATTTTTGGATGTATTCCTTTGAACGTGTTCGTTTTCGGGCTGCCAACTCCGCTTTCTATTTTAGCAAAAAGCAGCAGACAGACTCTGGGAGCAGATGAAGCCATGGGCGGAGTGTGCTGGAGGTGGGCGCCAGCGGAGCGGCTGCCAGGAGAGCAGAGCGGCTTCAGACTCACGGGCTCACGCTTGTTTAACTTGGCGGCCGCTGAGGCGGCGGCGGAGGAGCCTGGCCCGAGACGACGTTTCCACTCGTGCGGCGGCGGACGCGGGCCTGCCGAAGCTGAGGCTCCCGCCGCTTCTCCTCGCCGCACACCCCCTCAGTGCTCGGGGGATGGGGGGGGGGGGGGGGGGGGGGTGTAGGGGGAGGGTGACGCTCCCCGACCTGACAGCTAAACCGGAGAGGGAGCACCGGAGGGACTGGGCCAGAAATAACCAGGCGGAACCTGCTGGACGGGCGTCCTGATCCACACACCTGAGTTCAAGTGCGGAGCCGCTCATCCTCCGGCTGGCCTCTGGTGCTCTGGGCTGTGGGAGTGCCACTGCTGCAGTGTGGACAACTGCACGCTGCTCCACCTGTCTTGAGGGAGCCTTTGTGAGCGGACGTGTCTATAATAATGGGAGGGAGAGGCCGGCCTGATTGACAAGGCTGCAATGGTTAGGCTGTGCTGCAAACAATCTCCTCCAAGAGTGCCCAAGGCATAAAAACACACCTTTACTAGGCTAGCCTGTCAAACAGTGCCGTGCGGGGGAAAAAAACTTCAACTCTCATTTTCTGTGTACAGGGGTCAATAGTAACAAGGCAGTGGCATGCAGGAAGAGTCTTACATGTGTCTTCTGCTGGAAGGGAACGCTGTTTTTTTTGTGGATCCTAGAGAAGGTTGGGTAATAAGTTGCCATTGTGTTGTGGTGAAGGAAAACACAGGAACTTTCCCCAAGTCCCAGCTGAAGTGTTTTGACAGAGGAATAAATAAAGTATGAAGACGCCATTAATAAGTGATGATCTGCAGTGTTGACAAATAATGAAGAGTGCATCGGCTGGAGACAAAAGTAAATCCACAGCTAGTACAGTTCCCATGAAACAGGACATCTTGAGACCAGGAGATCCAGTGTGTGTGTGTGTGTGTGAGAGAGAGAGAGAGAGAGAGAGAGAGAAAGAGAGAGAGAGAGAGAGTGAGAGAGAGAGAGAGAGAGGGAGAGAGAGAGAGAGAGTGAGAGTGAGAGTGAGAGAGTCAGCATGTCGTTGTACATGTAAACTTCATCTTCGTTTGAAATGTTACGGTGATGGGAGCCCTGTTGGAGGAACAGCAGGAAACAGCTTCCACAAACAATACCAAGGCTCCTCTCAGACGTCAAACAGAGCTTTTGCCTGTCAGAGCGTACTCTCAAAATAAAGGTAGTCTCTTCCCATTCCAATAAGACTTTATGAATGACTACAAACAGCAAGTGTCAACAACTGGAGGCCAGAGACGTATAATGTTATTGTGCCATGCTTCTCTCTTTTAATACGATTCTGTCTGTCTCTCCAGAGCGAGCTCTCAACCTTGAATATAATACAGAGTGGAGTTGGCTTCATAAACTGTGTGCCCTTTTATAGTAAAGTTATTACAGCTTTATGGACACTCATCTAATCATAGCAAGTCCTGCCTCTGCTTTATTTATAACTGAGTGTTAAAATGCATTTCTGTGATCAGAGTGTTCAAATAAAAGTCTGCTTTATAATAGGATTCACGATAAGCATCAATTCCCTCATGGCCACGAGGCAAACAAGACAACTTTATACTTTCCCGAGATGAACGAGACAAGAAAAACATTTCTTTCATGCCACTTCACAAGGCCATATTTTGTCTCCCTGCTACATTGGGACCCATTGTCCATATGGCTAAGTATTAAATACTGGCAGAGTTTTACCTTGGCCATGGCTTCCTTGGGCCTGGCTGGGAAAATGTATTTGCCCTGACAACATGGCCTTCATCAATCTTCTGCTACATGTGACACCCTCTGGCTCACGGAGGGCACACCTTGCTGGCTCCTGCGTCTGCGGGCTCGTTATCAATAATCTCCTGCTCTCCTGGACACGCTATAGCCAGCCGCAGCCCCGTCCTCTCACACACGACTCCGAGAGGCAGATCCGTTCGGAGACGCCGCCGCACGTCTCTCACCAATTGAATTCCGCTGAACAAATAGTTTGATGTAGCGTTTCGCCCAATACAACGCTCCTGCAAAACAAACAGATCTATTTGCACAGACGACTGCTGCCACTAATGAGCTCCAAGCAGCTGGCTGGTAAAACAGCGGGCTGAGAAGCTCCTGATACGGCTAAGATGACACACGCCTCTGTGTGATTACGGCAAAATTACACTCCACACACACAGCTCTATTATTACTGGCAGCACTGTCAACTACACAACTCAGGTGAGAGGATTAAAGCATATTGCAAAAATGTGTAGTCACAAAGTTCTCTCTCAGCTGAAGAGCTGGCTGGCAACAGCTTGGCAAAAAAATGGCTGACAAACCCTAGGAGTTTGTGTCAGAATCAGGACCATGGACAGCACCACAAAATATGTCCTTCTGAGGATAATTACACAGCCCTGCTGCAACTTTGCATCACCCATAAACAAAAGTGTCTTTCACATCAGTGGTATGTGGAATTTGATTAAAGCAACTGATCATTTTTACAAATTCAAAATACATAGCATCTGGGAACAATCTGGCTACATTTTCATGGATGGTTCCAGACCCAGCTCTGTCTGGTTGTGTTCTAGGGTATCATTTAGTCTCCAATCACTACATTCAACCCTATAGAGAAAATAGTTTGGCATTATCTAGCCTAGTTCTAGCCAGCAGCAAGGCAAAGGCACATACATCACGTGAATACAATACCATGATGTACAATTTAAACATTTCCTATGCCTAGATAAAAAATGAATTCATTTACATCACATTTACGCACAAACTGCGATGCTTGTTTTGCAAAAGTAAATGAAAGTATGCTGTATGTAGGCTGGCTAGAAACGTGCGCTAACGGAGCAGCAGTGTTATTAGTGGGAGTGTGAGGAGCAGCGTCTTGGCAGGGCTAATGAGGTCACAGGTGGGGTCATTAAGTGGAGGGAGAAGGTATGCGCTGCTCTGACCACAAGGACGGTCAGTCAGCCAGAAAATAAGCGGGCCTGGGGGACGCTGTTGCTACAGCTGTACTCATCACGCCGTGCACGCCGTCGCTCGCCGGACTCACGCACAACTGAGAGCGGGCGGCTCCCGACGAGTGGGGAGGGCTTCTGGGTTCATGGTCTAAGCGCTCCCTCCACAACAAGCTCGTAAACAAATGAATTAAACAACCTTGGAGTGCTAAGTTTCCTCTACACTAATTGGGCGCTTGCACTTGGATGTCACAGGAGGTTCACGTACTTGTTATTCAAAGTGGAACTCAGTCATTTTCTGACAATTATTTCCACACTCTAAAAGGCATCAGTGGTATCGCACTGTGTATCTACACCATTTCTGCGCTCCACTCACCCCTGCAGCATTCAGTCCTCGGCACAGCCCTGTGAAGCAGAGTGAGCAGATGATGTGAACAGGGCGCACGTGACAGGTCTGTGCTCCGTGGTGCTGGGGGGGGGGGGGGGGGCGGAGCAGGATGAGCCCCCAGGGGCCTCCGCTAAAGTGCTCTCACTGGCCAGCTCCTGCCAGAGGAGGGGAGACGACTACCGCAGTACACGGGCTGCCGCTGGGGCCCAGCGGTGTTATGGATGTAATGTAGAAATCTATGGATCTAAGGCGGATGACCTCCTGACCTGCCCCTCTCCCCCAGCGCTCTGCCCGTGACCTCTGACCCCGCATCCCCACAGCTCATCTCCGCGGGACGTGCGGCGAGGGCGGAGAGTCTAATCAGGAGATGCGCGTCCGTCTGGAGCGCGGAGGCGGCGGTGCCGGGGAAGACGGAGGATGCAGGTGACCTGTAAATGTATCTGCTGACCCGCGGGGTCACCGCCGGCCGGGTTCAGCACAAACTGTTATCAGAAAGGCCTCTGCGGCGTCTGCTTTTATCTCGGCAAGTCAGGACAGGGAAGCAAAACATAATATGCTTACAGGCGTGTGCGTGCATACACACTAGTCATACACACACACACACACACACACGTGCATCTTAAGCACTCATACTGATATGCTCAGTTGCATGCTCACAGACAACCATTACCTCTTATCATCTATCATGGTTTAGAATATTTGTCAAGCATGGATCATCTGAAATATTATGCAAAACAATCAAAGCGTTATCAAATAATCTGAAGAAAAAAAACACCTTGCAGTATAAATAGCCTTGGAACATAGTGCAGTATCTGATGCAACGTTGTCTGCAGTAAACCTGAAAAAAAGGGGAAAAAAACATAGCAGCTTTGAGGACAAAAAATCCCCTGGTCCCATAGTGTCTCCTTCAGCACTAATTGAGACCTCTGAGATTCTCCCCAGTCCAGGTAGGGGCCGAGTGGGAGTCTGATCCTGGCCCACTTACAGTCTCACGCCCATGGGAGGACACCCTCATCAGCATCCACAGTCACATGTCAAGAAACAAGAGCTCCACAGCACAACCTACATTCAGTGTTTAAATCTCAAGATATAGCCCATCTACAGCTACAGTGCCCATCTACATTTATTTCTCAGTGCTTGAGCCCAGCAGGCGAAGCCTTTTCACTACCTTGACAATGTCAGAGGTGGCAGAGAAAAGCATTCTCCTGTCCTGTGTGGCTGAGAATGAGAAAATGAGAACATTTAGGTTGCATCCCAAAGGATCAGGCTTAGCAGAACTGTTACCAACTCTCTCTCTCTCTCTCTCTCTCTCTCTCTCTCTCTCTCTCTCTCTCTCTCTCTCTCTCTCTCTGCGGCTACATAGAATATGTGGCCACTGTATAGAAATATATTAGCAGTGCTACATGTGAAAATGTCTCTAGCTCCTGGATGTTTGCTTTGCACCTCTGTGTCTGACTCTGTAACACAAATAGACTTGAGCCCACATCCATATGGCTACAACTATTTTTTGGAGATTTTAGACTTTTTACTCGTCTTTACCAGGGGTGCCAAAACATGTGGAGGGCACAACCGCTGAAAGTGTTTTGGCCCTGACACACACTTGTTGTGCTTTGGTTTTGAGCCGATTGGGTGGATCATCTGTTCAAAAGAACCTGGAAACTGATTCAGCGGCCGAGCCAAGTGAACACTGGCCTGCGACAACATCTATCTCTACTGATGAGAAAGAAATTAATGGAATCAATTTTTCACAGTCGGATTGGGAGGGGGTATGACTTTCGGAGGCAAACTGAGAGTCTCTTCTTTCATGATGGCTTAAATGTTCAATGAGGTTTTCAATGAATATTTCTTGTGTTAAAGGACAAGGACATGTAGTCCTAAAAGAGTTTCAAAACAGCAAACTCCTAAAGTCATTTAGAAGACACTTTAATCTAAAGGGACATAGAGCATGGTGAAGCATGCCCTTTTTATCACACCCTGGCTTTATCTCATTTGAGGAATTTTATATTGGGCCAGACTTGAAAAAAAATGTAAGAGTCACAAGAGACTTCAGAGTGGTGAATAAAAATATTCATATAAAATATTTGCTCAATGAAACGCCAGACTTTCTCCCTATCTAATTTACTGGTGCTGTTAAGCTGAGGATGGTATGGCATAACGCAGTGCCTGCATGCTCATAGAAACTGACAATCTGCTGACTAGCTGGGGACTGAGACCGGGTTCTCAGAAGTCCTGTGTTGAGTCAGAGACTTCAAAGGCTGCTTTTCTCCTCGTGCGCACAGGCGGGGCACGTAATCTCCTTCTGCGCTTGCATTATGCGCTGATGTGCAGCAGAGCGATGGGCTCAATGCAAATGCTCTCCTTAGCTGCATGTTGGTCCACGCCGTGTTGTCAACAGCTGTGATAGGTAGAGGATATCAGACAGGTCAGATTAATGGCTGTCTTATATGGACCAGGCTCTGACGCAAGCTGGCAGACGTGCCAGCCACCATGACTGTGACACCGTTGGATAATTGATGACAAAAGGAAATACTGTTAAATCTGTGGCTCGCTGTAGCGGAATTTAATATTAATGGGATTTTCCTATTTTGACGGCGGAAACTTTTCCAGTTTCTCACCCTGCCTGGCCTCTGACATCTCCCTTATTACAGATCCTAAGACTATTAGAAAGCAGACCTGAATACGGAATCAGCACGGAGCCGCTCTTTCCACATGGGCAGATTGTGAGGAGTAGAGTCTGTACATTTCATGCCATTGCGATTGCAAGATGAAAGTAAACACGAGTTAAGTATTTATGTGGTGTAAAATGCCGCTCTTATCATGAGCGATCTCTGTAATCAGAGACAGGTTGAAACCAGGAGTGATAAGGCGACGTCCTGAAATATGAATGTGGTTACACAATACAAGTGCAGTAATATATACAGTCAATATGCACGCATGTTAAACCCACCACTAATAATGTGTGCGGAGTGACCAGCCTTAATAGGAGGCATGCAATTTGCAGTGAGGACCCATCACAGATATGTGCAGCACTCTGCTTTGGCTATGCTAATGATTAGCTCTTCCATTAGGGAGAGGAAAAAAGGAGTCATCGTCTAACATAGCTCCATTTTGAGCTCTCCCACATCCACAGCCACCAGCGCAGCTGAAACGTCTAAAAAGGCTCCATGATAGCTCTCCTCCCATTCCTGCTGGTCAACATTCACGGGGGCTACTGCAGCAAGGCGGAGATCAAAGAATGCATAATACAGGAGATGATGAAACAGTTAGCCAGACACTGTCGTCCTGCCGCGACTGTAAAACACTCTGTGTCTGTTGACAGGATGACAGGCCCAGTCTTTGGGCAGCCCTCAGCCAGGTAATTACCAGCCACTGTCTCTCCTCTGCCTCATCAAGTCTCAATTATTAATGGGAATAAAATCTTTAGTATGACCGACAGGCTCGGGCGGCGCCGTGCATTTCTTCCCGCAAACTTTCCACAGAGAAGGAAAAGAAAAAAAGCAGGAGCATGCCCTAAAATAGTGGCAGTAAATGATTATCCTGCCAGTTTCACATCACTATTTTACTCCAGCAGTTTCGGGAAAACATTCATCTCTTTTACTGTGTGAAAGTGCTAAAAAATGAGAACGATAAACTTGAGCAGGCCTTTGTCACTTGGGTAATTTTAATTTTTCTTCTCCTTTGCACATAAAGGGTGAGGGCTAAGTAATTGTGTTTTGCACTGAGTTCTCCCTTGGTAAACGCATCAGCTTAAAGCTTAATTACAAGGGGCCGTCTCCATCAGAAAAGGGGGTAATTGAATACAGTGTGGGTCATCACATTTAATAGTATGACTCATCATTAACACTCTGCAACAGCGATCAATATGGCCCAAGTGAAAAGAATACTCGAAAACAAAGCGCGACTGGCAACTAAGTGCTCTCTCAGATGAATGTAAACTATAACTCACACCAGGGAGGGGAGAAGCACGAGATGGTGTTATGGGGGGGGTGGAGGGGGATGTTTATCCCTATCTGAGGCCAGCTCAGATTACTCCTCATCAGCGTCGCTTTACAGCCGCGGCTGAACAGAGGGGACTCTCCAACCAGCAGCTCTGGCCGGCGCAAAAGCAAACAGCATCTGCTGAGGCAAGCAAGGCGAGAGGAGAGAGAGAGAGAGAGAGAGAGAGAGAGAGAGAGAGAGAGAGAGAGAGAGAGAGAGGAGCAGGAGAGCAGGCCAGGCGGAGAGCGGCAGATGAAGTCGGCCGTGTCGGCCTGACCTCCTCCGGCCGACGGCCGCGGAGTCAGCCAGATGGACAACAGGCCGCCACTGGGGTGCCTGGCGGTCGGCGGGGCCACGCTGGGGCTTGGGGCAGCAGTAAACTCAATTACCCTGAACCCGGCACGCCGCTGCCCGCTCGCCAACACAGCCCTGCACCACAAACCTCCATTATGACAAGGAATCATTCAAATGGCCCTTGCTAGAATGACACTTGGGGAAATATTTTTTTTTCCAGAACAGCATAGTAACAGACTATTGTCCAGAATAACATGGTAACTGTCTGACTAGTTATGCTACTGAATTAATTGTATTTAATTAGTTGAAATTCAAACCCAAAGTCTGTGAGCCTAAAGACATGACAGAATGTAAACACTTTCCTCCATTACGTCGGAGTACACTGCTATGAGGAAAACATACATTTTCCCTTCCGTTAAGATCTGCTCAGCATTCAACTTGGGTTCTGAACTAAAATAGCCACAGCATTAAGCTTCAGAATCAGTCCAGCCAAGAATCTAGGTCTGCAAGCACATCAACACACTTGCACACACACACACACACACACACACACACACACACACACACATTCACATCTTTCACAGCGCCAGCTAGCCTAAGTATTTCATGCTTATTGTTTCTATCCCTGGGCACTCCGGCTTGTGAATCTTTAAAATGGTAGCTACAGTGTAACAGTAAAACTTGCTGCACTCCACTTGCCTGCAGGGAGTGCAAACCACTGCCAAAGATGCCGGTTACCATGGTAACGTTCATGGCACCTCCTATAAACCCTGTTAATTGACAGTGAGGCAAATGCCCTCAAAATTGCAGGCACGTTCGCCATCACATATGCCATGTCTGGGTAAGACCAGGGGCATATGCCTCCCTGAGATAGCACACTGAATGGGTCCAGTGGGAGGCTCCCCCAAAACCGGGATCTCAGCTGACTGACTGGGCACGTCCAGACAAGCTCCACGAGGAGACTGATGGGGATATTGGCATCATCTGAACACTGCATGAAGGGCCATCCAGCTAAACCATACAAACTATCATGACAAAAAGATTCTACCTCTGGAGCCACTTCAACTAGGCTACCACTGTAGCTAAAGCATGGGACTGCCTACAAAGCAATATTTTTCACAATTGGTTATGGTTATGGTTATGGTTATTTAGCAGACGCCTTTGTCCAAAGCGATCCAAAGTGAAGAGTACTAACATGCATGCCTCAGCCTTTCAGCCAGTCTCAAATCTGTGGATGCTACAAAGGAAAAGTGTACCAAATTATTACTTACCCTACACATCACTGTGGTCATTGTTGGGGTCAGGCTAACTTCAGTGACCTTAGAGATGGCGCTTCTGGAGGAAGACTTGATATTTGAACAGCCAAAAGGTGCAAATGGCAACACCTATTCAATTCTGATTGACTGCAATAGTGTAATGTGAGTGGGTGCACACAGTTTATGGGGCCAGGGCTGTATAGGTTTTTTTTCAGTGCCCACACAGAATACACTGCTAGGAGATATTTGCTGAAAATGTATTGGCTTAGAATCGCTCGCTATTCCTTCAACTAACTTGGGTAAATGAACTGTGATAGAAATTTCATTTTTGCCTTTGAGATTAATGGCATGAAGTCCAAGTTCATCAACATTCCGTTTTTGTAATTGCTGTGCTCTGGCAGCAGCTAATGCACGCACATAGCTAGCGCATCCTTATGATAGGGGAAGCAAAAGGAGGAGAAGAGCCGAGAGAAGAAAAGGGTTTTGACGTAACTGAGACATATCTCTGAGCCCACCTCTCCTCAGGGAAGAGACACGGCAGAACATCTGCAGTCAGTCAGAGTGGACAACACACACTGCAGCTCGGCCTGCTGATTCGGTCAACACAGAGATGGCCACAGGTAGCCCGCAGCACGGTGCTCAGCTGAGGGGAGCGAGCAGATTGGCTTTGATTTCTAGCCACTGATTTCCAATCATGGGGTGGAAGTGCATGACAGAGCCAAGGTGCGGACACCATCAACTGCTGTAATGAAACCATCTGAAAAATAATACAAACACTGAGCTCTACATTAGGGAGATAAACGTGCAGAGCAGGCAAGTAATCCCATAAACAGGATCTCAACACAGTACAAAGCTCAGAAATCATTTGTGGAAAATACAAACTCCATACCGGTAATCCATTAAGTCAAGTCAAATCATTCCGAGTAGTTGCCTGGTTCAGCCACTTTGCTTACCATTTTGGTAAATAAATGATGTATGATTAAACTACAACAGACTTTACAGTCCCAATTGTACACCACCACGCTGATATGAAATGGCAGCCCCACAATATGCATAAAACAGGTCTCATTTTCATGAGTAAAGCAAACAGACATAACAAAAAAGTCATTTCTGGGCGAACAAATGTCATTTTTGGAGCACTACAGTCTCTCTCCCCTTCCTCTTTCTACTGGATTTCATTGACAGCTTCAAAGTCATTTGGATGGTAAATGAACTTGTAATAGGGAGAATAGCACACCTTCTCAGCTGTGCCCCTCTCGTCTACGGAGAAACTGCCTTGCAACTTTTCTCTTCCTGACCTGGAGAATCACAAATTGCTTTACGGCAATTGTTCAATTGTTTCTAATTCAGTATATCTAATATCTAAATATCTAAAAATGTACATATTCCGCAACTGTAGGGGGAGCCCAGTAGCAACCCCTACTTCATTGGCTTCCTTTAACTGAATACTGTAGCCTCAGTTAGCTTAGCTATTCAGTTTATGCCAAATGCCAGAAGGCTACATCAGAAAACCTAATCAAATCACATCGGCCTATGGAGTGGTGACATTGATTGTGACAGTGATTCAGTCAACTGAAATACTGTTAACCTGCGTTTTAAATTTCGTTTTGTTATTTGTATGTTATTGTTTTGTGCAAAAGCACACAAAGACATTTTCAACCATCAACACTGATTTAAATATCCAACTGAGTGAACCAGATATATTATAAATGTAGCTAAACATGTTTATTTATTGTTATTTTTACAGTTTATGTGTCATAATCAACGTTATCGCTTGACAAGACACGTGATTAGAGCTGTTTTCCAGTGTATCCCTCTGATGTTCAAGTATGGTATATTCATAGGAAAAGAAGTAGGCTAGACAAAGATGCAATTTTGATGGGTGTTTTGTAATGTTAACATCAATTTATTGTAATTGCGCCTTTATTTGTGAGGAAATGTCGGGTGAATATTAGAGGTCATATGTAGACCTATTACATTAAAAAAAACAATCTACATTTTTTTCTGAAAGTATTGATGACTAAATGAGACAACAAAACAATTATTGGGCTAGTCACAAAGATAACATTATTTTCACAGAACTATGCTATTTGTATCTTGAGCTGAGTACATGCAACACCAGAGGATGATTTGTGCTTTTGGTCTCTTAACTTTTGTTATTTCTGCACCATTTTTAAGCATATCAATTTATGCAACAGCGAATCAATTAAATCAATTACAGTTTCAAGAAACGTCAACATATTCATTTTTTCTGCTAAAAGATAAAAGGCGCCTTGATTCACCTTCTTTAATGTCCACTAAACTAGGAGGTCATTTTAGATTTATTTGTTCTAGTGAATAATTGAATTTCATATTTCAACTTTAAACTGTAGAGCTAGTAATAACTAATGCTATCTACCTGCTATAAAGCTGCAATACTAATTCAACACACTATTTGCCATTGAAGTCCTCCTCACTAGGTAGCTAGCACTGTAAAAGGTGTTCTGGAAAAAATATTCTGGATGTGCAACAGGGGAATAACAGGAAAAAACAAACAAAACTCCCCCCCTAAGACAACACCAATATCTAGGCTACCTGTCAATCGTGTCCAAGCCAAAGCAAGGCCATGTACAGAGGGAGAGGCTTTGAGTAGAAGGAGAACACTGTCTGTTGCCTTTC
The DNA here is from genome assembly GCF_963854185.1 of Sardina pilchardus. NCBI lineage: Eukaryota > Metazoa > Chordata > Actinopteri > Clupeiformes > Clupeidae > Sardina > Sardina pilchardus. The sequence continues at coordinate 3,120,706 of NC_085005.1, read as the reverse complement.
AAAATGGCTTCCTCAGTCATAGCATACATCCTTTGTTCAGGGATATCTTTACAAACAATCTCATACATTGGAAAGTGGTGGGATGAGTCAGAAAGATAGAAACATATCTCACTCAATGTAACTATATTTTCAGATTAACTAAAAATGGTAATTAAAGATTAAAAAAAACATATCCTCACTATTACTGTTCATTTAATTGTATGTATTGTTTGAAGCATACATCACTGCCTGGTCATTTCTGACATAAGACTTTATATGGTCATATTATACAATTCTGCATCCTTTTAGACAATTGTGTAGTACCACTGTATAATTCAGAGTATTCAGTATTTAGGTTTTCCTAAAACAAATGTGAAACTAACTTATTATTACAAATATGTGGCAAAATCTATGCATGAATCTATCAATGCATAAATCACAAAGTCACAAGACCCATAACACTAATTTACTTTTGTGTATTACACACTGGTCTGAGAAGTCTTAAAACATGCTGTCCTTTCAGTGTTGTAAGGTTTAACCTTCTCAAATCATTACGAAGAAGCATAACAGAGCACATTTGATCAGAGTGAAACAGAACGGTGGGCTGAGGCAGAGCAGTCTGTGAATAATGATCACGGTCACCTTAGCTATATATCTCCAGCCAGAGGAAGATGACTTAGATAGGGTGTCAGCTGAGAGGATTGACAAATTTCTCTTCCCCATATTGCAGCAGCCTCAACAAATTACCATGCCTTTTCAATACATGTTAGCCCCCTGAGCTAGCAATTAATCCCCTCCATTGTTACCCAAGTATGTCTGCTCAAATTTAGTACTGCTTGTTATGCCAAAAGTAGGGTGATATGATGACAGTAGAGGATCAGTGTCAAACAAGATTGATTATGGAGCTTAATTTAGTAATGTGCTATACACACGTTGCCTCAGAGCAAAGTTAAATGAGCAGTACATTCCTTCCTATGCATTTTAAACAGTTTAAACAGAGGTCAAATGACAACATTCCCACTGTAGATTAAACAGTGCTCTAAAATGTACACATTTCAACTGAAAATCCCTTCAATTGTATGCCATCTCATCTACTGGTTTGTCTGCAATGTCACCCTTATATTACTTTTGAAAAGGTCATATTTATATGTTGTCATACACAAAATGTTTGGTTTATTTTAGAAATAAAAACTGCTCAGACTTTTCTAGCACCATGAGTTTGTTAATAGTCCAGACACAATTGAAAGTGATTCATTTGATGACATTTAGGGTTTTTGGAACAAACTGCACAAGGATTTGACCTGTTCCCATAGCTACTTCACCACATTGTAAAACTGATCAGTGTGCTGTCTCCTCTATAGACTGCTCTCTCTCTCTTTCTCTCTCTCTCTCTCTCTCTTTCTCTCTCTCTCTCTCTCTCTCTCTCTCTCTTTCTCTCTCTGTCTCTCTCTCTCTGTGTGAGAGAGTTTTACAGTCCTTGGCAGTTCTTCAGCCATCCAATCATCACATCAGCCACTGCACAGACATTGTGTGTTTTATTTTGCCTCCCCAAAGGTCAGAGAAGTGTACCTGTGCTGATTCCAGACCCACGGGCGTTTCACCACCCCCCAACCCACTCCAGCCACATGCTGTACCCATTAGGATGACTAAAGCAAATCCGGCGGACCTGAGTAATGCCCACTGTTGGCCACCACCGTGTGCTTAATATCTAGCTTTCTACGGCACAGCGGGCTGCTCCTCTGCCTGCCAGCCTGTGTGGTGAGCGAGGGGGCGGGCGCGATGGCGAGACTGCCTTTACGAGTTTGAGCCTTTACTTATTTAGTGTTTTCTGCCCAGCCTGTGGCAGCTGGAGATGGAACTCTCTGCTGAGATAGCACACAACAGAGGCTGTTTAGCATACCAAACCGGCCAGCAGAGTGGAAATGTCGGGGTCTCCCAGACGTCCGTTCTGTGGTGTTAAGTGTCCAACAGCGTGGTGCAATGTGTAGATGCATGCTAATCTGACTAAATCCGGCTCTGATCATTAATTCAGCATTGATCTGCGTGCTTCATTTATTCAATTTCCAGTGACTGTTATAAATGGGGTTAGGGACTCACTAATTACAAAAGCCCTATTAGATACTAAATGCAGAGTAATGATGACAGCTGGATCTACACTCCAAATAGCATCTGCAGACAGTAATGAAAGCAAATGATCATGAGGAGAGTATAGAGAGAAACAGGGAGGCAAGCCAAAGAACTCACTAAACACACACACACACACACACACACACACACACACACACACACACACACACACACACATAAACAGAGACAATAAAGCAATACACTTGCTCTCTCGTGGATAAAAATACAGAATTTGCCTGATGGCAAATGGAATATTACCTGACATTATATTTTATAAATCAAGAGGAGTGTGCATATTTTTCCCAATGCTTTTCTGTTATCAGCTTGATGGCTTTAGGTTGTGCAGAGCTCTTATGAATCTCTATTGTGGATGGATGGTACATCACACGAAAAACAATCCTTCACTTTCCTTCCACTGCAGAGGAAGCACACCAAGACAGTATGATCCCCTCCAACACCACAACACTACATGTATTTAGTCCAGACAGATGGTTCAGCAGGCTTAAAGAACCCTCAATTCCATTGCAGCTCAGTGAGCACTATTTTAAAAAACATACGAGTATACAGTAAATGAAAGAGTGTCCAGCCAACGGTGTCTACTTGGAAAGTCAAAAGAGTGATTTGAGAGAAATATTATTGAAGTTCCCCGGACAAGGACAGTGTTATTTGCCATGGTAACGTTTCCCGAGGTTTCTTGGGAAAGTATGTGCCTCGGTGTGCCAAGTGTAGGTTCATGACATGATTCACAATCCTTACACTACACAACTTGCCATGGTCTGGTTGCTGTGTTCGTTTTTTTTTTTCACAAAGGACAAAACATAAACAAACAGAATCCTCCCGCCGCAGCGCAGAAGCACAAGCTAACCACGGCAACGACATCATTAGTTTGGAAAGACGAGATAGTTTGCCTCTCGCTGCCAAAGCAAAAGTACTCTGGGAACACAATGCGCTTATGTGTCAGTTTACAAATACACCTACACAAGATACCTTTGTTAAAGTAAAGACGAAACTATACCAGGCGGATATATGACATTGTTTACTAAAGACCATGAAACTGGTTGGTGTGGCTTACCTGCTCAACATCCTCTACGGGTCACAGCTACCCTCTCACCGGCGAAAAGCTCAAGATGTGTGGGCATATGGACAGCACGCTCTTCCACATAACACTCTTTCCAGGAGGAGCTTTTGTTTTTACTGAGGAGTATTATACACGAAGCAAATAGATTTTTTTATCACAGTCTTCCGTCGCGAATTTTCTCGAAATATTTTTGAAATTCCCACCAAACTCTTTTTTAGAGTTATTCACGGCGTAAAGGCATGTACATCAAAGATGCCTCTATTCAAATTACATAAACGACGTATGCATCGGACGTTTTAGAGTCAGTTAGAGTAGGCGAAGCTCTCGGCTGTCCCGTCCTGGATATCGTTTGCTGGTGCATTTGTCACATTGCTTGCTTCCTATCACCCTGATAGCGAGTGGATGCTTTTGAGCTGCAGAGGCAGTGGTTCTGCCCACCGTTGCCCTTAGCCAGTAGCAGCCGACTTGTGACAAACGACTGATGTTGAGAATTGGGCGTGTTACTTGAGGGAGTTGGGTGGTTGCGCGCAAGATGAGCCACTGGCCACTTCACACAGTTGATGGTAGACCCTAACAAGGATAAGTGTGGGAGGGAGTGTAAGCTGTTGGCAATCTTGCACAGTTTTCTAGTTTTCAAATGCCATCAATAAAACCACACGTAGAAGATAACAGAGGGGTTTTTTTGCCCTGAGGAGTTTGTATGAAACTGATTATCTGGAGATCAATACACTCACTGTTTTTCAAATGCACTCTGATACACCTGCTCCATTACTCCTCAGTGTTGGAACTTCAATAGCATGATGGCATCTAACAACTAAAAAAAAAAAGCTTGGCTCTGTGAAACCACAGGTCAGTCAACAATAGCATAGCATACCTATTATCTAAGCTACTCTAATTTTAGAATGTTTTATGGTCGACTAGGAACTTTCCTCCCGAAATTATTTGCAGAGAAGTGGATATTTCCAAGGGCTTTCTGACTGCCAGATGGTTCTGAGTTAGAACTTTAAATTATTCAGTTGTCCTAGAACAGATTGAGTCTATCAAGCGTAAGACAACTTGGCTCACTCATTCTTATGCAGAGGGCCATGTAACTGCTTTGTTGTTTGTAATGTTGAAATATGAAATGCAGAAAAGTTAGAATAAACCTGTTCAAAACCTGAGGTTTGTTGACCAACTTTTAAGCGAACCTATCATGTCTAAGAAGGTGTAATTCATCTTCCCAACATGAAAATAAATTTGTCCCATCTGTTCAAAGTTTGTCTGTATAGTGCTTGATCATCTGTGCCACACTCCAGCTGGAATAGTCCCATCCCCATCTATGCTTTTCATATTCTGTTAGGAATGCTTTTGTGTATTCAGCACAGAAATAGTAACTCATTGGGTTTGCTCAATCTAATGTGGATCCTGGTTGCTCATGAAGGAAATGTCTCAAATTAACGCCGCGTTTCTCTTTTGGTTAATACAATTGATTCAAGCCGCAATGACCCATTTGAGCAACTCATTTCAATTAAACAGTTTAAATTAAGTTTACATGAAATATTCATGTCGCTTAAAATTCATTGTATTTCACAGATTGAGGCATGTACTGAGAGAGGTGGCATTCAGATGTTGCAAAGAATATTGCAGTGTTAATGCTGATATCAGATCATTATTAAAGTCACAGCTTCTTGAAATGAAACATGATTCAGTTGTGCCATAATACAACTATAGAGTGTGACAAGAAGTCACTGACATGGTGATCTGGTTTGAAGACTTTGTGTAATTCCTTGTTTTGTGCTTTATGAACAACAACAACAACAACAACAACTACAACAGCCCATTGCATTGAGGAGTAACCAAGCCTTCCCAAAACCCATCTCTACGGTCTCAGTTCATGAGTCATTGTGAACTGGAAGATGTTGCATGTCATATGGACCTGTAAGACATCCATGTGTTGGCAACACAGAAAACACCATGTCTGCTCTTGCTGTGTTCACACTCTAATCTTGTTTAACATTCACTTTGTCCTCCAAGGGTGCTCTGGACATATCTCCATGCAGAAACTAACAAAATTACTCTTTTTATTGGACCGGTGGTTTTACCACTCTTCTAGGATTAATCCACTTTCACAGGCTTTGGTCATGCAGGAGGGTGGACAGGGGGGTAGTGCACCAGGGTTGGCTGTAATCACCAGCAGAGGAGGATCCTAATGCGATTGCTAACACTGAGTGGTGCTCCACTGGCTTGCTCTCCAACTAAAAAGAGCATTGAAATGAAGGCGAAGAAATCTCATGCGAATAGTGTAATTAGGAATCTTCAGATGGGAAGGATCAATCCTCATGGCATGCATCAGGGAAAGCCATGTGGGTTAAAACAAAAAGCCCCCATTACACATATTACACACAAGCGACCAAGGTTAAAAGAGGAAGATGAAAAATCACTTCAAAGCCCCCATCAGGTAACCAAAATATCTTGTTTTATTTAGTAATACTTTTATCCTACAATAATGGCACACTGCAGGTCTACTCTCCTCACTGCCTTCTACTTGAAAGGAGCACCTTCTCCAACCCCACAGTCAGGTTCTGCAGCAGCATACACCTACAAACAGCATTCACATGGCAGGCCAAGTCCTCCAAGGACTCTGGAATACCGTACACACTGTTGTGTGCTTTTGTTATTTAATGGTGCTGGCGGTTAGCCAGTCTTATGCATTTCAGCCTCTAAATCTTTTGAAACAAGGGAAGGTCATACCTATTCACTTCAGTTACATTGTATAAGACTCCACTGGGAAAATACTGCACTGACCTTTAAACCAAGAAGAGTATTACAAACTCTGACAATACTGTAAGTACCTGATTGGTGAGCAACAGTTATCAAAAAGGGTGATCATTTCTTCCCAATCTTGTCCCAAGGTGCTTTGCCCCTATGCTATAGGACCCAGAGACACAATACGGAATCCCTTGTGTTCCACTCCTAATAGAGAAACACACAGTAACTGAAAATCAAATATGTTGTATTGACATTTGGTAATCATTGTATGCTATCACACCCCTTAGAAGTAGCAAATTGGCACTGTTAAATTGCTATAATTCTGTGTTTATCAATATTACTATGGCTCCACTCTATTTTATTCATTTATTTTGACAGACGCTAAGTGCAAATGCTAAAATTATATAAAGTCATATGCTCATTAAACAGCCCCCATAAACATTGCAGAGTTATATATTGCAGCATTTAGAAATCTGGAGCACGTTATGTAGTGTTATTAAAACATTTCCTGACACATTACCATGTCAGCTGGTTTAACACTGCTTTTTTATCATTGAAGGTAGCACCTTGCTTGGATGAGTCTTCCATCCATATGTTACAGTCACTAATGTGATCATCTCATGGTATCAGATGCAGGCCTGTGACTTTCAGATGTCATCATGATTTATGACAGCATTAAATCCCTAAAAAGTTGTTTATTAATTCAAAATCCCTGGACATCCAAATTGTAATTTCCTTAGCATAATCTACACCCTGAATCCTCGACTTTCCCATGTGGAGTTCAGTTCAATGATTTTAATAACATGCATGAGTGGAAAGACCTCTTTTTTTCCCCTCAAGAGATGAAATAGTTATACAGAATTTTTTTTTATACTTCTTTTTTCTCCCCTCGTGACATAAGGGATCAATTAATGTCCAATTGCCTTTAAAATGGTCTTTTGGAATGGTGCTCAAATGGGATGCCCATCTGGGCATGTGTGCCCATTCTCCCCTGCTGGCCCCTCATTTCCTGCCCTGTTTGGACGCAGCGGAGGTTTCCGTGATAAAGATAACGCTCACTGAGTAATGATTTCCCATTTTGCCCTCACTTGTACCCTGTTATTACGGTGATCGGTGTGCTAGTGAAAATTAATTTTCTTTTCAGTTACAAGGAACATTACCATGATTAATTTCATCATGGCGGGCTGGAAACGGGAGAATTTGGGCCATATGAAGAGTGAAATCAATTTGGTGATGTGAAAGGAGAGCGTGAGTATAGGGTATAAACAAAGATGAAATTACCTTCTCCGTCTTCCGCACTAATAGGAAAAGAAGAGCCAGTGGCAAGGCTCTTTGTTTGGGAGATATGACCCTCGTGTGGCCCTGTTTATTCCTGATGAAAAAAACTAGAGTGGAAAAGAATGGAATTCTTCCCATTTTCAGGCTATTAACTAAATCTGTCCTCAGAGTGGTCGGGGGACATTTTATGGAGTTAGGGGAGAGGGAATTAACATTTTAGAATACAGGCCATTTGTTGTGTCACAAAATAATGATTTGGATGTTCAACAACACTGTGATCAACCCTATTTATCTTTGTGAGGTGTGCTTCACAACAAATACTTATCAAACATTTGTCTGCAAGATGGAAAGAATACTTCTCATTGTGAAGGTTGGTGACTAGTTTTTGTTACTGATCTATTCAGGGTTCTCCAAGGTTTAGTCAAGGTTAGAAAACACACTTCATATTCACAGCCTGCAATCTTCAAACATTCTTTGACTGCATGTAATCAGAGGGATTAATTTTAAACTGCCAAAATAAAATGGCAGAAATCCAACATTTAAAAAAGGAGGTATTCAACAAATGATTTAAATGGACAAACAGAATTAAACTACTCAATCCATTCATGAAAGTTCTGAATGATTCAGAATGTCAGAGAGGGGATTTAAAGCTCATCTTTAAAATAAAGTGTCTTGTGGCGTGAGGCACATTACAGGCTTCTTCATAACAATATTTTGCTCTCTTTCCCCTCCTACTGTTTCTCTGCGGTACTACAGCAACGAGCACCACCCCACAGCACCAGCAGGCAAGTTCATCACCACATACTATATTCCCGCTGGCTAGACAGTCTGTCTGCCTACCAGTCGCAAACCTTGAGTATATTGCCTCATGGAAATTTGCATAGCATGCACACATGATATTAGAAGGAATTATGGATCTCAAGGCTTAGCACGGACAAGTAAGGTGGGAGCTGCTCCCAACCCAAGGGATGACAGATCCCTCCTAATTGCTTAATTAAAGCCATTATTTGGACATGAAGTCCAACCAGGCGATTAATCAGTTACAAATTAAAAGGTGACTGAGAGTGCACTGGTCTTCAGGGCCTGGAATCTCTGCTTGAGGAGAACAATTCACATCGCTGACTGACTCAAGGAATATGCAGCAGATAATTTTGCTGTTGTGACTAAAATAAATTTAGGATTTTGTAATCTCTGTAGAGTTTACTTTTTTTTTTATCTTTTACAAAGCGCTCTCATCTTCTTTTTGGCGGAGGTGTCCATTTATCCAGCTGATGTCAGACGGCCCCTAATGGGATCAAGAGGAATGGCAGAGGGGGCTTCTCCAGACAAGTCAACACCAAACCGCAAGAGCAGCCGCTGATGATGACGGATGGACATCTACCTGTAGTGGCATCATCTCTCAGCCGCGCCAGCGCTGGGCCGGGGGTGGGCCGGGGGAGGGCCCGGGGAGGCGGCACCGTCCTTGGTCACAGCCGGACAGTCCGCGTCGGTGGCTGCTGGGAAATGGAATCAAGACGAATTGGAAGGCTGTGGCGGCGGCGTGCGGCGGACAGACCTGCAGTGCCCGGGGAAGAGCGGCGAAGGCCTCGCCCGACGCCCCATGAAGACGGATGGAGGCTGATGGAGACTGATTTGGGGGTCGCCGGCCGTCATCCTTCACACACCCACAGAAGGCAGGACCACCGTGGGGGGGGGTCTGAGGAGCTGGCGTCCTTGGGCTGGACGAGCGCAGTGGTCAGGCGTGGGGGAAGACCTCCTCTGACTGATTAGGGGCACAAGGAGCCGACGCGCCGTCTGGATTTCTCATCGGCGGGATCGTGCCGGCGCACTGATGGATGACCGCGCGTGGACGCCCAGACGCGTGCGAGGGGGTTTGGCGGATCAATACCCCAGGAGCCCGGGCTGGTCAGCAGCACCAGAGCCGAGCCGCCAGACGGCTGCATGCTCCTCACATACGTGGGGGGGAGCACTTCAACTTTCATCAATCCCCTCCAGAGATGGACCAAAGTGGCTGGCAGCATAATCACACGTGGAACACATGTTCCAGGGCTGAAATGGATGACCCATCAAGCGTCCGGCTGGTGGACGGACACAAAAGTGAACGCCTCGGTAGTCACCAGCAAAACACACCCACACACTTCCCACTGCACGTTTCCCACTAATAGTTTTATCAGCAGGCAGTCCTTCTCAATGCTTTATATTCCCACTCCCCCACACCATCTCCTGATATAAGCCATTCAATTGAGATGGCAGTGACAGCTGTGTTTTTTTCTTTTCTTTTTTAAATGAATGCTAATGTAAGTTACAGTGGTGCCGAGACGTTTAGCTATTCTCAGACATGAGCGTGGTGCTATTCTGCACAGCCCAAGGGTACCAGCAGATTATGTAGAAAGGTCACCACAAATGCAATGGCTACGATACAGATAGTTTTGCTCATGATGTTGCAAGGGAGTGCTGCTTCATCACTGTACTCAATATGACTGCAATACTACATCTTACAAAACTACATATTGAGAGCTTCTCTTCACCACCACACGTTTGCCTTTTCTCCAGTGAAGCACGTGAATAAACCCAGCGCTCTCTGGACGCACAGGCAATTGAATTTGTGCAGAGTTGCATTATATAATGATAATGTGTGGAACTGGTTGATAAATCAATATTTCAAGTGAAATATAATGTGTCACATGTTAATTTGACAGCATACTTGATATTGTGAGCTTTGTATTTGGACAGCATAACACAGATTGATGCCAATCAGAAATGCTCTGAGGGAGCTGATAGGGCTGATCACTACACCAGGCCTGTTACAGACGCATGCAGGCATGGATATGAAAATCTATATTTAACTGTCTACTTCTTTGAAAGTAATCTCATCCTGTGGCAAGAGCTGACAAACGTGAAGAGTAGAATAGTCATGTGCTATGATTATACAGAGACTGTTCTTTCCAATAACAGTGGAGATGTTGCTATGGAATGCAGAGGGGCAACTGTCTTTATGATCGCATATCAGGAATGCAATACAGAATAGCAGTTCTTCACCTCAGGACAAACATCTAAATAATGTATGGTCAAACATTCTAGTGGAACAACATCTTCACCAACATTTCCTTTTCTGCTGGCCTGTTGGGACAAATGATCAGTTTGTAGGGAATCCTCTTACCAATTGGGCTGAAATGATTTGTTACCTGACAGTCAACACATCATCTTTCTGGTGTGATAGGGTGTTTTTTTTTATAATGCATAACCGTCATTTATCATATCAATTAATATTATTCATATCACTAGCAGTTCATTTAAAGCCTCAACATGCTGACTCCTCTGAAACATCACTGCGTCAGTCCTGTTGGTGGTACAGATTGACCAGAAATGACGATGCCAACCACTGGGTTAAAATGATGAATACTAACATGATTAAACAGACTCATTATGGGCATAATTACAGCCATAACTTATTAGATGCCACCTTCAGGCATGAATGCTCTTGTGTTGTGTTATGTAACTCTTTCTGCCTGAGATGGCAGTCACCATAGTCACAGTTTGGTCAGCATTGTCGCTTTAATCTGTCTAAATGTTATTGATGGGAATTTAAAGATAGAAATTAATTACAGGCTTCAGTTGTTTCTGCATTGCGTGCTGTCATGTCTGGTACATCATGTTCCACGCTGCTGGTCCCTGTCACTTGTCCCTCATGAGTTATTGACTCTTAACAATATTAGAGAGAAATACGACGGAGGAAATTGGTAGTGGGGAGACAGAGCGTGACAATCAAGATCCATTCCTTTCCACTGTGGCCTTGTATACCAAGTAGCCTCTCCTCAATGCGGTGGGTCTCACGCCAGCCCAGTGAAAAATGGCAGAAGGAGCCTTGTGAGGTCCATCGCTCTCCCTGCCCACACAACGGACTCCCACCCCCCCAACCTTCTCTTTTCACTTTGGGATGAGCACTGAAAATGAGTATAAAACAGAAGCATTGTTAAAGTGTCAAAAGCCAAGCCTTGGCGAGGACAGATTGCGTCTACATTCTTTCCAATCTCCAGACCTGTAGAATGTCAAAGCGCATGAATATGATTTAGCTTTAGCCAGACGCACTGAAATAAAATTACAGGTAAAAGGGTCAATGGAGGACTATTCCAAACTGAGAAGTACTCAGTGTTGTCGGAGTGTTCCACCAGTAGCATCTCCCTCAGGTAATCAAGTTAAGCCATGTGCTGTGCTACCGCTGCAGGGAATTTGTCCATTTAGGAGCAGATCAACTTCAGCTATTTGGCTCTACGGAAGAGCCGGCTCTCTAAAAGATGGTAAGTAGTGTAAAGGTTTCCTTTTCTAATAAATGTCTAGACTATGTGCCATCCATATACACCAGTTAGACCTGTCAGTAGTGTGGACAGTGTGGATGTATAGGCCATGCCCAACAAACAATATTATGGGAAAATAACACGGTCAAAAAGTAGCACCTGTACATGAGGTGCTTCAATGTGGTTCTGTTGCATTTCTTTTATACATTTCTTTTATACAGTCTAATATTGAATATTTTCCGTATTGTTGAAATGATTTTGCCTCTGATTAACTGTGGATAGAATGTACACTTTTAATGAGCTCTGAGGGAAAGGTCAGAAGCGACAGGAGCTGAGGTGAGCTCTCAGACTCAGAGTCAGAGTCAGGCATGCTGCTGAAACAGTGCACACAAAGCTTTTCCATGGCTGCTCAGACTCCGCTAGATTCGGACAAACTGTTTCTACTGCCCACTCAGAGTACTTGGTATTCTCAATGCATACAAATACGTCAAAGATATCTGCGGTGGCTATTGCCCTCAAGGATCAGGAGTATGACAGTTTATGTCAACTGTGAAATACGATTTTTGTTTTACAGAAGACGTATGTGTAATTCCTATACCTGTATCATAAAAAATAATAGAAATGACACCTCTATAGAGAAGAAAGCAGCAGATTAGTATTCTCTTGAACTCTGAGGCTAGCTGGTGGGCCAGACACCAAAGGCTAACGGATTTCTTTTTGTCACTCACTGCAAGTGGATGTGGCACAGTTCATTTCCAAATGGTAATTCTTTATTAAAGACAGAAATGGCCAAGTTAATCTTTTGACACCAGGCATATTTAGCATTGCTGTACATGGTGCAGTTTGCATAGCAAACAGTTATTCTTCTCAAATTGAGAGAAAATACTGGATGAGTGAAAATGACAAAGCTCACATCCACACACCCAAAGCTCAACCAGTTAATATTTTCTGCTCTGGTGCCTGATTAGTTTTTGATAATTACTTTGCTCCATCTTGGCAGCCGAACTGTAAACCATTAACAACTAGAAAAGCACTCAGAGAGCGCAGCTACCTCCGCCTGCATTGTTCTTCCTAGGTTGTCATACATTTGAACCTAAACTATTCAGATCGCCACCACATGGCCATACCATGCCATTACATCACTAAGCTAAATACATAAACGCCTCTGGAATCCCTACAGAATTACGGATCAGTCCCACAATTTAATCGTTTCTTCCTTGGGTCATGTCCGACCTTCCCTGAAATTTCATCAAAATCCATCCATCATTTTTTTAGTTATCTTGCTAATAAACAGAAAAACAAACAGACAAACGCCGGTCCCCGATGAAAACATACAGTATACCTCCTTGGCGGAGGTAAATAACATAATCTATCAGCTTTGCAAGTTACATAGCTGTAGGGTGGCATCTATTTTTAGTTCTGTCTTAGCTAACACCTTATTTATACAGTCAATGGCTAACAGCGACTGCAAAATCAGTCCATTCATAAGAACAGTTCTTGTGTTCATGGAGATGTCTCAGACGAGGGATCCGTCCTGTTCATGACACAGCCTGTGGCGTCCCTGTCTCTCTCAACATCCCTACGTAGTGTTCCAAACTTAGACTCCTCGGTCCAGTCGTGTGGAGGGAGGGGGGGTGTACAAGTGTGCACTTAAGGCTGAGCTAATTCTCTGGCTTTGCATATCACCGAAACATCACTTAACATTTCACCTCAACACTTCAACTCCTCAATGGTATTAGAGGTGACACATATTACCTACTAAAGTAAATGGGAGCAGGAAAATGGCCTGTAAATCTTGACAAGCACCTCTTTACGGAAACATGCTGATGAGCCTTAAACTTAGGCCCAAATAGTATGACTCACTCAAGAATCTGGACGGTAATCAACCAAAGTGCTTATAAATGTTGCTGATATTATCAACCATAAAATATTATGATAGGAAATCCATTCTTTCATACTGATTGGCTTTGAAGTCTATCCAGAGTGTTCATGTTTGCTCTGACATTATGCGCTTATTATGAGCTGTGATACCATTTGCGGTCTTGATCAATCAAGCTAAAATGTTAATTATAAACAGATGGTTGTGTTAGTACACTGGGTTGCACTGCCCTTCATTGCTCAGGATTCTTTTTAAAGGGATCTTGTAACCATGAGATATTCAACAGAAACTTTAAAAAAGAGAGAGAGATGGCAATTAGTTGTGATGCTTTCCATTCCACTTCTTGTGGTGTATTTCAACAAAGACCCTTTCAAATCCCACAATAATGACATTGGTTTCTTACAAATGTTGTCACTGATATTAAGCCAATGCCAATATAAATCACTTCAAATGAATCTGCACCTGTCTGGCAATCAATGGAATCCTGAAATGATTCCAAAAATGTACAAGGATAGAAACCCTTCCCAGACTGAGAATTAGGTGCTGCTGTGGTCAGTTCATCTAGCTTAAGTTATGACCAATATTCGCAAAGCAAGTAGGCTATGGTACACACACACACACACACACACACACACACATACACATACACACACACACACACACACACACACACACACACACACACACACACACACACACACACACACACACACACACACACACACACACACACACACACACACACACACAGTATGTTATATTTTTTATAATTTTTTTTCTAAAAATGAATCCAGAGACTAGGTCCATATTGCAGACAGGCATAGTCAAAGGGCCTGCATGGGTCAAACAGAATAGCAGCTGTATGGCTCAGTAAAGCCTGTACACAAACATGAGCACACAGTGAGGCAGGAGCTCAGTGTCTGACGTGTTGGTATTCAGGTGATGTTGGCCAGGAGTGGAGTGTGGGGGAGTGGGCGTGGCTGATGTGGTTTAGAGGGTTGGTCAGGTTGGAAGCGCTGATCAGTGGTCAGAAAGTGCCGAGCAGTACCGACCAGGAAATTGATCTCCTGATATGCAGGCCCATTGTAGAGCAGTGTCTCAAGTTCAACTTTGATTATATTCTGGATTCTGCCCAGAGAGCACATGAATATAGAATGCTCACTATAGAATGTGTATCACTTTAGCTGGAGCTCTGTTCCATGCTTGTGTTGGTCCTGCTCTGCTCCAGGGCTCTCTCAGAGTGGAGTGTTCTGCTGTAGGCTACAGCACACTGACACACTCATTCATATGTACAGTATGTCCACTCATCTGGATATCTAAGGTCAAAGGTATACTGAATGCTGTGCCTAATTAGAGATATTGATTGAACTTTGCCACATGAGCTTCATGGACAAGTAATTAAGAATATACAGTAGCACGGATAACCCCCACGCTGTGCTTCTTCCAGATAATACTTCGGAAAAGATCTTCATACAGGAGATACTGTACAGATTCACAAATGCATTTGTTCCCACAGATATTGGATTCCTAACCACATGTTTATGGTGAAAGGTTGAATATAATATGCCTGTGTGGTGGTAGCTACAGGCATGTTTACACCTGTTTTGTGCCTTTGGCTACTAATTCATTCTACAGAGTCATGGTTTGTATATGTTTATAATTTACCTTTATATGTTTTCATCGGGGACCGGCGTTTGTCTGTCTGTCTGTCTGTCTGTCTGTTTGTTAGCAAGAAAAAGTGATGGATGGATTTCGATGAGATTTTCAGGGAAGGTCAGACATGACCCAAGGAAGAAACGGTTACATTTTGGGACTGATCCGTAATTCTGTCGGGATTCCAGAGGCATTTATATATTTAGCTGAGTCGTGTATTGGCATGGTGCCATGTGGTGGCAATCTGAATAGTTTCGGTGCAAATGTATGACAACTAGGAAGAACAATGCAGGCGGAGGTAGCTGCGCTCTCGGAGTGCTTTTCTAGTTATTATTGTGTTTCATTTTATTTAGTTTATTACAAAGATTATTTTTTTCCTAATGCTATATGAGTTTACTTTAAACTCATATAACAGCTCAATTAAAGTAATGGTTATTGATGTCATTGTCCACAACTGTCATTGTGATATCAAGTCCCTTTAGACAATAGCATCTGCTAAGAACTATAAACACAAGCATTTCAAATTCAGTATAAAACACTGAAAGGTTTAGTTGTTATTCTTTTCCACATGACTGCCCCAATGATATGTAATGCACTCTCTTCAAAAAATGAAAGGGGCTTGACAACCAGTATTTCCAGAGCAGCCCAAGATTTTGATGGAATTTTTCACTACCTTCGTCTGAACTGTTTGGCTTCCTGACAGGGATGCTCCCCTGGACCGGCCTGTCAGATTGATTCTCTGTAGCTTGTCCGCTGAGACACTAGTCACTCTTCTTTCAAAGACACCATGTTGTGTAGCTATCTACTTACTCTGGAAAAAACACACAAAAAAAACACAACAGCCATGGCTCAGTGCCGAACAAGAATAAGATTCATCCACAGATACTCCCATTTTTCATAAGATAAAAACAAAATATCTTCTCAAGTCACAAAATGCTTCAAGCTATGTTCAGGAAGACTACTTGTTTGCCTTGTTGAAACCTTCCTCTCATTCGGAAGTGTGAGATTCAGACGTTTGTTTTATTTCCTGCGTCCGTTACCAGCTCTGGCAGGCAGTTGGCAGGACCTGGGAGAGCTGGAGGAGGACTGCGTGAGGGCAGGAGAGATATCGCCTCTGGCACCGCTGTGGCCCTGGTGTCAGTGCAGTTGATCTCCCCAGGTGATGCCGGAGTGTCAGAATTCAGACAGGAAGGCAAAATAAAGAGACTGAATAAATGTGACCATGGAAAGCTGTCAGCTGCCGCGATTACACTGGGGAAATGTACAAGGTTCACAAGTATCATCAGTAATGGAGGTTTGTCATCTTTCCTTCACAATTTGACTAAACTGCTGCAATCTGTCAGCTTGATTACAGGAAACTGTGGATAGGTATAAATCTGGTGTTGTACTCTGCTGCACATCGTTGCTAGCCTGGGCCTGCCCACCTAGCTTCTTTCGGGGAGATCTAGTCTGGAACACCATAGTTCATTACCGTGTCCCTCAGACAATCTCGGCCAATCAGCTACAAGAGGGGAAGACGAAACCGAAACTGAAACTTATTGTGATAAACAGAAGCAGCAACACCTGCAAACATTACAAAAATGCAGTTGGAAAAATGCAGAAATCTAGTAAAGCAAAGGTAGACCACATTGTTCCTGACTGTTGATGCTGTTTATTGTCAGTTTGTAAAGTTTAGCTGAAGCAGGAAGTAACGTGAGGAATCTCTGATCAATGTGATTGGTACTGTAAGGCTGGACAATGATTTCATTAATGCCCGTTGCAATGTGAGTGCTGCAGATGTCTCCCAATCGACAGTCACCAGACTTTATTCACTTTATGAATGAGTTTGGATTTTTCCAGGCTACATCATTGCTGCAGTATAGACAGATAAAAAATCTGAACAATTAGTCACAGGCATCTGTGAAAATTAGTTATAGAGAAAAGAGAAATAGCTACATAGTCCCGTTGAGCAGAGCTTTAGCGCAAATACAAGAGTTTCCATCATGTGTTGTTGCATACAAAACACTAAACAGAATACTAAATCCAGAGGATCACTCACAGGCTGTTTGAGGACTCGGGTCTTTAATGATTTAAGACTCACACAGTACTGTTTGTCTTTGTCTCTGGATTGAGTCCTTTGAGGTTTGCAGGAGGAAAAATGAACAGCTGTAGAGAGCAGACAGCCTCATGCTGTGAGAAAGATGAGGGAACCCAACATCGCACAAGTGATCCAAGGTAACCTGCGTGAGCAAGGAATCATCCATATCTGTACTCATTTACATTTCTGCCTCCATGGCTGTCCAAGAGTTAGTGTCTCTAAATACACAATAAAAGGCTGTGTCCTTATTCATGAAGACTGTATGCATGTTCAATGCTGTTGGGGCAACAAGGTGAATTTAGAGATTGGCCGTCATGGGGCAGGGATCAAACTACCACATGGTGAGGCTGTAGTTCAGTTTAGTGGCGAAATGAGACCCGGGATTCGCAGCTAGCTCTGAATGAAGCTAAGTGATCTGTGCTTCCGCTGGGGTCAACTGTTCCTTACCATGTGACCCACCTATGCCAGCACATCATATACTCTGTTTATTTGGTGCACAAATGGCCTCTGCTCCTCACATCTTGAATTCAAGATCCATGACATGAAAGTTAGCTGCCTTGTTAAGACGGCTAATAACAATGGCTCTCCAGTCTTTCGTTTCAAAAGCAAGAATGAGATTTTCAAGCATTGATCATCTTGTGTTTGTTTCCCAATTATGGTAAAAAGCCAACTATCTGTCCACATTGCCATTTATTTCCTGTAATCTTTCAAGATGAGGATGGCATAGACAGAGGATGAGCATGTTATGAGGTTAATGTATTATGTGTGTGTGGTTGTGTGAGTATTAGTGTTTTTCACAACGCACACAAGGCTATATGTAAAGTACAGTAGCTCCAAAGTGACTTGTGTGTAGTCTATACTGCTCCCTCACACAGAGTAATTGGCCCTCTATGTTGTGGTAATTATGTCTAAGCAGGTCAGACAGACAGTGCCCACCTTGTAACCTGAATGTAAAGGCATTTCTGTGCGAGCGTCTCGCTGCTCTGCGGTCAGTGATCCCCAGCAGGCCCGCGGAGGGGAGAGAGATGTGGTGGAAGTGACAAGAAATAAACCCAGAAGGTCAGCGAGTCTCCCCGCAGGAGTGGCCCTCTGCTGTCAGGCCGTCTGTGCGCTGTCTGATGCCCTCGGCTTGATACGCGCGCAGTGCAAAATTACAGCCACAGAGGAACTACTCGACTCTGGAAGAGCACAGGTTTATTCCCCCTCCTCAGACACCTGATCTGAATCCAATTATACCAGATGTCTGTGGCTGCGTCTGCCTATGTCCTATTTGTGTGACTGTGTGTATGTGCTGAGGGTGTGTGTGTGTGTGTGTGTGTGTGTGTGTGTGTGTGTGTGTGTGTGTGTTGTGTGTGTGTGTGTGTGTGTGTGTGTGTGTGTGTGTGTGTGTGTTTGTGAGGTGGTGTGTGCTAGTTCAAACCTCTAACCTCTATTCTCACTCTTGTCTTGTCTGTTGCATTCAGATATTTCAGACTTTTTGTCTCTCTCACTTGCAATTTTAACATCACCTTTTCCACCTTGTCTATACATAATAAAGTCTAAAGAATGCATTAGATGGCCCCGGCCGTGGCGCAGCTGGCTGGGGCACCTGCATCGCGCGCCGGCGACCCGGGTTCGATTCCCGCCCCGAGGTCCTTTCCGGATCCCACCCCGACTCTCTCACCCATTCGCTTCCTGTCTCTCTCTACTGTCCTGTCAAAATTAAAGGCACAAAAGCCCCCAAAAAATATACTTTAAAAAAAAAAAAAAAAAGAATGCATTAGATAAATGTATCATAGGTGTTAAACCAAAAGCCAAATAATCAAGTTAGTAAGATGTAACTATGGTAGCAGGTTCACTCTAGTTCTATTGTGTGTGTCCAAAGCTGAGGTTAAAAGAGCACAAGGCGTCAACATAGCAAGAGTAGGTGTCTTTTTCCTTTATGCATGGTAACAGCACAGAGGTAAATAAATCATATCACAACCCTGTTCTATTATAGTGAAGCAGTTGGGACATTTGGCTGGGGCCCTGTTGTATGTTACATAAAAAAAAAACTACTCGGGGAACATTTCGCTTGAAAAGATGAAAAATGAGGAGGAAAAAAGTCAAATGTTTATTTTAGCGATATAGGAATTCCATTCATTTCACTCACTCCTTTGTAAATTGTGATGTATGTATTGCCATCATAACTCTCTCTGATGGTGACACTAGTGTGACAACACCTACAGTACCTCATATCTCTGGGTTTTTTTTATATGGAAATTCATTTCCATTAGAGAAAAAATGTCCAGCACTATACTTTCAAAGAGAACCTTGCACGCTGTGCTAGTGGACTTCATAGAAAAGGCATTGGAATGCATTACCCCCCCACCCCCCTCATTATGGATGGGATGAACATTGCTCAACAGAAAAAAAACACCTCTGCTTTCTGCAGTGTGTGATCATAAACACATCTATGCAAAGATACATTTTTCACCGAGCCTCATCACCAAGATTTATTCGATGCTGGCAAAATGAAGAGGAAAACCTGATCATTTGTACATTACAGCAACCACGTCCCAGTGCACAGGACAAATGGAAGTGGCAGTAGGTGATTTATTCACAGCTGGCCTTCTCGCTGCCTCGTATGGGAACCTCCGCGCCGTGCGGGAGGAAAAAAGACCCCAGCCCTTCTCTTCCTCCTCTCCGAGGATGTGCACTAAGTGATGGATTGCTTCTCATTTCAATACAAGGTGGCATACATTAACATTTATCCTGTCTTTAAAAACACCAATTGTTATTTCCATAAATGTAATCAAACAGGGAACCAGGGACTGGTGGCTCTTTCTCCAGGCTGCAGCAGTCAGCCGCCACTTCTGCCTCTGGCCCAACGACCAAGGGCCCTGGTTAGGCGTCCAACCCCACAGACTCCCTGCGACCTTCATGGGGCCTCCGCAACCAAATGTTTGCCTGTGCACCATCTGGTGATAAACAGCACTGAACCATTAGGGAGGATGGAGCCACCAAGGAGGAGAATGAAATGACGCTGTTCACTGATTTGTCACTCGCACCACTTCTAGTGCCTAGCATCCCGCATGCGATGGCTTCAGCATCAGTTTAATGTCAGGCCCGGGAAACGTCCCAACTGCTGAAGAGCATCTGCCACACCGCAGCTGAGAGGATAAACACGCTCGCTGATGTTTAACAAATGTTGACATTTGTTTTCTATCAAAACGTGTCAATCAACAACACAGCAATTTAAACTGTTTGGGTTTGAAAAGAGAGAATTCATTTCCCATCATGGCAACCAGATTGTCTCCCCCATGGCACGCAGGTGACAGGTTCACAATGGCAGGTGTTGTCTCCTGATGAAATAAGTGTCACATGCTCATGTTGATAGATATGAAACTCCTGTAAACGGGGGAGTCTCATTCGATTGCATCAGCTCCCATCAGCCATCCCTCCATCTGTTAGCATAGCATTGGCTTCATTTGCAGGATATGAGCCTCCTCTGGGGTTATTGCGTTTTGAGGGGAGCGAGGGCGAGAGGGAGAGAGCTGCTGAAGCCATCTCCACTGTTCCCCGGCGAGTTGTTCCCCCTCTTGCTCTTTAAGCCCTGATGACATTATCAAACGGATTGGCATTTCAAATATTTGCAGTGCTCAGCAAGGCCCTGCCCAGTGGAGGTGGACCGCGCCGTTTCCTCTTGATGGAGCCGGCCAAGTCATGTATGTCCATTTAATCAGCGGCAGAGGAATGAGATCAAACGCTCGCCGATCACAGACCTTTGGACTACAGTAAGTCTCCGCAAGAGCACACTGTACTGTATGCCTTCACATTTCACAGTAAATAGGACACTTGTTCAAGTGCTGGAAGAATGAGAAGAGGAAAAAGAGTGGCGTGCAATAACACACATATGGAAATGAGGGATTTGAGAGGAGAGGAGGTACCTGGAGAGAATGCTTTTATGTAATCTTCTGCCGAGTGCCACACAGACCTGCTCACTAGGATGCCTTTCCATATTAGTTAAATTGAGGTCATTCAGTGACCAGGCAAGCTATTTAAAAGCTTGTATGATAAAAGGCAAGCGTACTTTTTCCACAATGTGGTTTCAATTTGTCACCTGTCCACCACTGAGAAACTACGGATTTAAATATAGCATTTTAAAGTCACATAGCTCCTGATGACACCCAGGTCAGGCTTAAAAACTGTAACTAGGCCAACACACAATACACCTGTCACATTCTATCTCTCACTTTAATACGCCTTATCATTTGTTATATCTTGCTTTTTTCTTTTGAAATCCCTGCTTATGTTTTTCCAGCCTTGACACATTAGGGGATTTGTTCAGGAATGTTCCTTGCTGATGCAAAGAAAGGTAAAAAAAAATAAAAAATACAAACAAAAAAAACAGACAGCTTTTTTTACTTCCACTGCGATGAATGACTGACTAAATGTCCATTAAAACCTGCCACTCATCTGCACACACACTCAGCTGAAGGACAAGCCTGTATAAATTATGGCTGTTCCATTACACGCTTTACATTTGTATAGACCAATCTTTTATAGTGAATTTGTGCAAATGTATAGTCATTTCACACAGATTTTTCAGGGATAGAAGTTTAAATTTACATTACACATGGCAGGTAATAGATAAGGCTAAAACCCCAATGACGCAACCCAAAGAGGCAACACCACTAGTGCCTAACAGGGAAGACACACAGCATTATGAACTAATGTTGCCAACACACAACAAAAAGTGAGACAAAGCCACCAAGGATGAACAACCAACAGCAAAAGGTCACTCACCCGTACAAAATGTATCCAGTAACATCCAGTCCTCCACTCAAACCTCGCTGTTCCCTGTCTTGGGGCTGGAGCTGTGTATCATTCCCCTGGCTGTGGTGTGGGCTGTTCGCTGCGGTGGATGCTGGGCTGGTATTTATTCCCGTCCAGTTTTGGGTACAACATGGGCATTGCTCTGTCTTCATCAGTGAGCTTCTGAGAGGGGCTCATGCCATCCCAGCTTAAGTCTCCCACTGGCTGCTGATGCCTGCTTTTGGTTTTTGGAGAGAGATAAATGCTGATTGATTTAAGCAACTTGTCCAATATTTACACTGCTGATGCACACACACACGCACACACACACACACGCACGCACACACACACACACACACACACACACACACACACACACACACACACACACACACACACACACACACACACACACAATATGGTAAATATCTAGACATATAAAGCAGTGTGGAATATGGCCACTGCATAATGCCTGTAGTATACTTGTGCAGTGCAGACAGATGTGCCTTTGGGTGTCTTTGTGAGGTAGTGCACACAAGTGTGTGACCTTGTAGAGAATATGAGGACGAGTGTGACTTGAGACAGAACACTGATTCTCATATTTGTAAAGAACAATATGAAAAACAGCAGCCAGCAGCCCCATCAAGTGAGAACAGATATAGAAACTGAGCAAAGTAATGCATTGAATGTCCCCAAAGGAGGTCAGGTCAGTTGTTGCAGCAGGCTCCCATCCACATTAAATTGATAGTGGGCATATCAGAGCGACATGTTTTTAAAAAGCATATATAGGGGTGTCATGAAACATGCCACCAATTCCTCCTGTGCCCCATCTCCCTAGAGACTCTCCCCTCGGTGGAGGATTGATCAGTTCAGCCCGTGAGTGATCAGAGATCCAGCGTTCTCTCCAGAGTCTCTCTGACACCCTGCAGTAAGTAGGACAGAGGGATGGGCCAGGGGAAGCACTGGGGATGTGATTACCAGTCTCACTGCTCTTACTGCCACACCTGTCTGGTGGACTGGAGATGTTTTAGATGAAGACCATCGCCTTGTTGGAGAGTTTGCTAAAGACCTACAGTATACACATTTAAGTAAAAGTAAGTAAAAGTTCACTTTTATGTGAGGATGGAAGATCTTAGTTTGCAGATCATTTAAAGACTGTTCAATACTAAAGCATATAACAAATGTACATGATCCACCCCCCCCCCCCCCCCACACACACACACACACACACACACACACACACGCACACTCTCTCTCTCTTTCTCTCTCTCTCTCTTTCTCTCCCACACACACACACACACACACTCTCTCTCTCTCTCTCTCTCACACACACACACACACACACACACACAATCACACACACACACTACTTTACTCCGTCTTTTATGGAGTGTTGTTCTGAGTGACAGTAAAAGAGTTATTTTCCAAAACGCTATATATCCACCATTTTAGTGAATTTTCATTTTTTTTTTTTCATTTTGTTTTTCAAGTAATCTCAGTGATTGGGTTATGTTAAGTTGATTTATCTTTACTCAATAAAAACAAACCAACTGCATTTTTATTGATATTTCCTGAAATGCACAATTAAATAACATAATGTTTAATGTTTTAAAAAATGGATTTATAGCGTTTTGGAAAAGAGCTCTTCAATATTATTAAACTATTTATTGTATGCTTTTCAAATCGAATGCCAGAATTGCTACCTTATTACAAGCACAGACATGCAGATGTGATGGGTTTTGGATGGATCAGGTGATGGAAATGAGTCTTAGCAGCAGACAGCCACTGCAGGGCAAACCTGGTCAAGGGGAAGAAGGCTGTTAAACACATGCCTCAGTCGGAGCTGGCCCTGCTCGCCATATTTAAATGGCCTTAATGGGAAGGTTTAAAGAGTGTGACAGCATTATCTCCTCTTCCAGGAGCTCAACCTCCCCCCTGCAGCGCCACAGACCATTGTAGTTTGATGAAAATATATAAATAAAGAAAAGGAGAGAAAATCAAGTTCCCAAGTCCTCGGGCTCTACTTTGGCGTGACACACAGTTATTGTATTTCAAGGCTCCCTGCACTGTTTATTTAGTTAACAAATGAGGCATAGGCGGCAACACCTGATTACAATCGAAGGGGACACATGGCGTGCTCTGATGGCGTGGTGTCTGCAAAACAGCCCCGCAGCATCTGATTCTTTCACATATTAATTAAATATTGCCCATCAAAGAATCTCATCATGCGAAATACCACTTTAAAGCCCAGGACACAAAAATGGCATTTCCCTATGCAATGCATAGCGGAAGCTTTAGTCTGTTGCCAATTAGCAGCAACATTATGTGAAGGGGACATCTGTCCCTGGGTGATGGAGATGGGTGACCAGAGAGCTATAGAAGCAGCCTGCCAGGGGGGCCATGTAGCCTGGCAGCATCCTCGTATTTTAGAAGAGATGCAATGAGCATTACTGTAAACAACGGCATGATTTCCAAAGAATCTAAGAATTTGAAATGCTATAGCTATATTTAGAGTGATCACACACACACTTGTTCTGGGCATCAAAGTTTATTGATTCTTTTATAATTGATTCCTCTTCAGAAGCAGAATGAGTAATACATCGTCATGCACTTGTGGGTTTGAGCTAATTCTGTGTCCAGTGGAATTAGTCTTCCATCTTCTTTTCTGCAATGTTCTCCTTGGCATCATCTCAGCTGGCACCTTCCATGGCAACGCCGGCATCCAGCCTCACTGCTAGACTATACAACTGTTTGGCACCCTCTTCCCAGTGAAATCTGTTAAATCCTCAGTTATCCAGGATGGTGTTGACTTGGATATGGATAATATGATGGACTGCCCATTCATCTAAATGATTTCAAGCGCAACTAATCCAATCACCATTCCTGTACACGTGAAATGATTGATTTCAATAATAAGTCAATTGGAGATTCAATATTTACTTTCCTATGATATTTATTTCTCGTTGTCATTCATCAGATAAATATAGTATAGCTTACACCATCAAAGTGTGTTATAAATAAACACAATTAAAAATAAATAAACACAAATATTTGTTTGGTATAGATAATTTATGTTCCCCAGCATTAAGATTAATTCATTTTTCAGTGAACTGCAGGAGGAGACACTACTGATTGAAGATCCCTGATTTTGTGGAAGACACCAATACTGCAACCATTCAAATCCAGGTGACAACAACACACTTCTTTTACATAGCAAACACACAAAACACATATTTAGCCAGCACATGACAAAACATAACATTCATATACAGCATATACAGTATTCCCCATAGAATCTAAATAATTCCTATTGGGGCTTTCCAGAGCCCGGAACCTGAAGTCCCCTTGAGCAAGCTCAAAGGTAACAGTGACAAGAAAAACTCATAACAGGAAGAAACCTTGAGCAGAACAATACTCTACAGGGAGGCTCCATCTGCTTGGGAGCGGATGAGGAGAAGAGAGAATCAAAATAAGCTGATATATTCAAACATGCTTTGGGATAAAATAACACCCATGCAGTATATGTACCCTCAAGGGCACATCAGAGACTGGTTGTGGACAAAAATGAGAGTCCACATTCAAAGTTGGAGAACAGTTACTGTAAATGATATGCTGTATGATCAGTAATGACATTTCTTTATATTTTGGGACACTGTAATTGATTCTTCACAATGATCAAGATGTTCCCTTTCTGCTCTCTCTGCGCACCATCGGTACTAGAGCAAAAGCAGCCACAGAAAAACGCTGTTAACATGATTGTCATTCCAAAGCTGTGTGTGCCGTTAGCTTCCGAGCCCACAGACAGAGGGCAGCTTATCTGCAGGCTGCTTTGCTCCGGTTAGTCTCATTGATGTCCCTAGTTGTTACTCTTTGCAGTACATTTCGTTGCTTCTCAAGAGACCTGAAAAAGAGCTGGTAATCAAGATTTTGTGAGACATGGTTGTGCTAGCCAGAGGTTTGGAAACAAATCTCTTTGCTCCCCCATGGCTACTCAGCCCACCCAGCGCCTACATGCAGCAATGGAGGCCTAAACCTGAACTAATTGGCGAAAGGAAGATATTTCTGATGGAAGTTTACTGTGTTCTGCATAAGGACAATTATTCACATCCAGATATGGTTTCACATGTTTCAAAAAGCCGATAAAAAATAGAGGTGAACCCAAACACTGACATTTTAAGTGAATTGCGAAGCCCACTAGGAATAGACTAATCCTTTGTCCATATTGTCCATTGTCCATGATGATGATGAGAGGCAGATCTTGAGAGGTGAAGACTGCGCAGAGGAATGATAAATGGGACACACTCACACACACACACACACACACACACACACACACATACACACACACACACACACACACACAC
Organism: Sardina pilchardus; assembly: GCF_963854185.1. Classification (NCBI taxonomy): domain Eukaryota; kingdom Metazoa; phylum Chordata; class Actinopteri; order Clupeiformes; family Clupeidae; genus Sardina; species Sardina pilchardus. The sequence continues at coordinate 3,094,452 of NC_085005.1, read as the reverse complement.
ACACACACACACACACACTTTGAGGCTCATGAAAGTCAGATGCGGAGCTCCAGCCTTGTCCATTTGTCTGCTGACTCAGGCTCGGTGCGGCAGCATGGCGGCGTGGTGTGGGGCGCAGGGAGTGGGGCGCAGGCGGCGTTGTGTGATTGGGCTGAGAGGTGCCCCTCGGTGTGATGGAGAGGCCCTCGGGCGCGGGGGGGGGGGGGGAACGGAGCGGAGGGCCAGTGTCACTGACATGGATCATCTCCCCCGCCACCCGCGCTCATCCCTGTCACACCCCAAATGATGGTTTGCATCACGGCACATTTCAAAGGCGTCGGAGATACGAAAAGGTTCTTTAAGGCTCCTGCAGGCGTCGTCCAAACGCACAGATGGATTCTGAAATCAATGCTTTGTTTACATTAGTAAACAGCTCAACATTACACGTTGGGGGTTCTATTGTTCTTGCAGATAATTGCACCAAAAGATATTGGATTTTCTTTAAGGGTGTAATAAAAACTCTTAATCTTAATGAACACCATAACCACAGATTACTCACTGAGATGCTAGATGGGCTGGGACGAGATACATTGAAAATTCCAATATCATGCTGGCACAGCTTATGTTCTCTACTTACTGTCAACAGAGCTTTAACTAAGGTTGTTGATTGAGTTGTTTAAAGATTACATCCAGCACTGGAAGAGGAAGGTGCTTCCATAGCAAAACGGTGGTGTGGACAGGTGTAGATGTACTTGCCAAATCAGCAGTGCGGGAAGACACTGATGTATAATGCATGTCTAATGGGGGATCGCATTAATTCAGATCTGTTGGGGCAAATTACAATCGTTGTACATGCTGATCAAAACTGACAGATATTGTCTTATGAAGGGAGCACTGCGGTTTTCATAATGCATACCTTTTTACCGATAAACCATGCATAGCACTCACTAACGTTATAACAGTCCTTGTATACAGGGAACATTTAGGGGGAACATTTAGTTAGATATAGCAGACCATGTTTAGAGTAGAGCATTGTTTCACATTTTCACATTCTGTCAAGGCGTTACTGATCATTACCTGTAACAACTGCCTTTCTGTTTTCTGTAATAGAGGCATTTAACTTCCAATCTTCTCACTCAGGACGGTGTTTGTAGTGTTGTGTGCTCAGTGGAGACTATTTGAGTTATTGTTAATGATCTGTTAGTATTGCAAATGTTCTGTTTCCACGGTTCATTCACATCATTAAGTGTAAAAGTTCTCCTTTAGTTGTGATTGCATTGCTTAACACAGTGTACCTGTAGGCTTCATTGTTTCATATCCTTAATCCTTTAACCTGTCTGGCAATCTGCAGCGAGGGAGAAATTAATTGTGTTTGAGACAGAGGAGGGAAGCAGACACCTCAGCATTTGGTGTCAGCTCAGATACTATGAGTGCTCCTCTTTTTGGGTATTGCGAATGGACAGACAGATTAAGGCTGCTTACTGTCACAGCCAGGCTTTCCATGAGGAGGAACAGACACAACGTGTAATCATAGTTGGAGAAGGTCTCCTAAAACCCCAAAGCCCTCGCACCAGCTGATCGCATCTGTTGAGAACCGGATCACATCTGAGATGCTTGCTCATTAGATATGGATTGGGCACGGTGACATTAACAACGAGACAATCCCAGGCCACTGTTTTCTTTTATGGTGGCGTTTATGCGACAGACATTTATTTGGAGGCAACGGTGTGGTGGAGAACGATCCATCACAGGCTGCAGTTAATAAAATTACAACTCGCACAGGCTCACACTTCTGTCTGATTCATCACCTGCCGCCAGCGCATTCCCCTCTCACGCCATCAGTCTTACCCACGCGGCAGCACGGAGAAATGCCACAGTCTGGAGACACAGACTTTGGGGAAATCAAAGGGAAATGGGTAATGGGATTTTGATTAGCAAACACTTTGCGGTCAGCTGAGAAGCACCCAACCCCTCGGGTGGAGGTGAGGCGACAGGCGGAGATGTATGTCCGAGCGCCGGTGCCTGAGACCGCGGCGGTGGAGAGCGTGGGGGAGGAGGAGGAGGTGGAGGAGGAGGAGGAGGAGGAGGCTAGTGCTGCTGCTGCTCATGCTCCGTCGCCATGGCGCCGTCCGGGGGCCAGCCTGTGGGCGTGGTGGGCTCCGACAGCTGCAGCAGCCTGAGGGTGACCTCCAGGAGGGAGCAGCACATCTGTAACGGCTGACAGGCCAATAAGGGGCTGAAGGACCATTATCATCATCTGCAGCAGGGGGTGGGGGAGTCGGGCAGGACACGGCACCGCAGGACTCCCGCCACTAGTCACTCCTCAGGTACACTGAGCTGCATCCTGCCAATAGTGCCAGGGCCACTCTCCCCTTCTGCCCAACTTCAAACAGAGGAGAGAGCCGCAATTGATGTTAATGACTTTAATGCCATTTAATGATGCCTTCATCTGAATCCCAAGTGATACTTATGACAACCAGCTCTGCTCAGCTTTGAAAGGGATACATTAGAGGTTATTAAAGACAGAATTGCTTCATGGATTTGTGGGAGGTATTACAGAGTGTAACAATTATGGATGTGTTTTAGTACTATCAGGGGTACAGGAATACAGAGTGGTTTTCAGAAAAAAAATCTGTAAGGAACATTTCAGTCGGCTCCACAGTTAAATGATATGTCATACATGACTACTGTAACCATATGAAAAGCCGTGGAACTATATTTTTGTCAAAGCTTTTATGCCTAATGTACTGAATTCTGATTGGCTCCCAGATTCCTGTATTCTGATTGGCTGCAAAAGTCCTGCATTCTGGAATCAAGCAATGCGATTGGCTGCTGTAATCCTTCATTCTCATTAGGTTCTGGAATCCTGCATTCTGATTGGCTCCTGTAATCATCCATTCTGATTGGCTACCAAAAAATAACAAATTGTTAGCACCAGCTCGCTTCTTGATCTCACACTCTGTCAATCAAATCGCATAGCAAATGGGAGTAGGGAGTAGACTGATCGGGAAAAGAGAAGTAGACGCAAAATATAAATGGTAAATTGACATTTTATTAAAGACACTATGATCTTTCATTTGTTTGAAAATAGTTCAGCCTTCAGAGAAGGTCTTACAGGCCCTTATGTATATCTGAAATATATCCAGGGCCTGGACAAAAAAAAAAGAAAAGCCCGTAGATGGTGCTCTATCGATATTTTGATATTTTTAAATTAAGTAAGCCGTCCTTCACAACAGTGGCATGAGCCTGGATAATGGAAACACCAAGAGATCATCTGGAACAAAGTGGTTCAAAAGTAGGTCAAGTTAACCAACAATTGAGTTGGAGCTATTACAGGCAATTTAAAACCATATGGTTATTAGCACGATGGCTTGGAAATCCAAACAGTCATCATCGAAATACGTGGTCCTAAAAGCGACTGTTTCCAACCGATTGATTGGAGAGTGTGTGAATATGTGACTTGAAAAACGTAATAATGGAATGCCCATTACCAGGCCTGTTAGCTGAAGGCTTTGGAGATGGCTAAAGAGCTCCCACTTCAAAACTAGCCTTAATAATGCAGCGCATATAAATTGCGTCGCAGAAGTTTTGTCCAGCACCTGCCCTCAGACTTCAAGGAGAATACGATCTTCTCAGCAGTAATGGTCAACTTAAAGGAGGAATCAGGATTCGTTTTTACCTAGCTTGAGCCAATGGTCTTACTGGAACGGACCACCTCTGCTGTGGGCTTGTGTGACTGGTGCCCCAGCCATGCATCCCATGGTGGCTACTGACCACACCTGATCTGGTGCTGACCACCCTCCACCATGCCTTAGTTATGCTGCTTTAGCATTGCGCTGTCATGGACTTCTTATGTGGCATGCCGTACAACTCCTCTTCTCCCCTCTCCCTCTGTCTCTCTCAACTCTCCCTCTTTCCTTCTCTCCCTGTCCTGTCCTCTATAGTGTAGCTTGGGGGGGAGGGTCCCGCGTGCTGTCTGTTGCGCGTGCGGGCATTTGTTCATTCACTGCGCATGCGGGCTTTTGTCCATTTGCGCCGTTTCGGTCATGGGCCTTCCCCGGGTGGGCTTGCGCATCATGTCTGGGCTGCGCGCCTGGGTGGTGTGGCTGGGTGCTCTGGGCCGGTCGGGGTCCGTTCGCGGGTGGCGTTGCTCGTCCGCGGGGGGCCTCCCGTCGCCGTCTGTAGATGGGGGGGGGGGGGGGGGGGGTTCGTGTCGGCTCCATTCGCCAGTGGCTCTGCGTGGGCGTATATTGGCGGTCTGGCTGGGGCATGCAGTCTGATCAGATGTGCACGGCTGTGCATTTAGTGGGATGGGGGGGACGGGGGAGGTGGGAATGCTGGGAGTGGATGGCGGAGGGGAGGGCTGTTGCGGCATTGTATTTGGATTGGGCTCGCGGTCCGGGCCTTCTTGGGGTGGTGTTTCTAGAGTGGAAGTCCAATGGTTTTAACGATTTTAATTACATTACACCAATGTCCAATGATTTTAACGTTTTTAATTACACTACATCGCCTCCCTACGCCTCCCGACCCTGTCAACAGGATGACAGGATGACACGTCCAAAGACATGAAGCATTCTGGACTTTTGCTCTGGGGGCGCTGCTTCCGGGGGGCCTGGGCGGCGGGGCGGATCAGACTGTGTGTCCTGGTCGGGCCGTGGTGTGTGTTCGCGTGGTGTTGTGGTTGGGGTGGGGCTGGCGCGGGCCCCGTTCTCTCTGCTCGCGGATGGTGGTGGGGGGTGTCTGCGGATGGGTGGCGCCGCCTGTGGGCGGACTCTGGCTGGCCATGCTCAGCCATGCTGCTCCGACGCGCGGTTCAGAGGTGGTGTGTGGGTTCGCCTGGGGGGGGGGGGGCATTGGGGGGGGCATTGTGGGTGGGTGGATGTTGCGTGCGTGGTGGGTGGGTGGATGTTTGCATGCGTGGTGGACGATGTGCGGGATGCCTCTTCGGGTTTAACTGGGTAACCTATTCCTACGCACCTGTCCCCACAAAAGAGGTGTGTAAAAGCGTTTTGTAAACCCTCTATAGTATAACCATTTATATCACCATTGATATACTTATTAATACTTAATATGACTTACAGTAATACTAACACACTCTATTTCTCTTCCCTTTCCCCTATACCTCACCTGTGAGGTAAACCATTACCAGCCATCAACCATCTCTGTGCCTGTCCCTCATCACACCTGAAGTCACATCCCTCTGACTGCCCTACCATCGCCATTGCCTTCGCCATCCCTATGACTGCCCTAACATCGCCTGCTGTGGTTCCCTGCCCGAATCTTTGGCCCTCGGATCCCAGCGACCCATCACCTTCAGAAATAACTAATGGATTACTAATGGACAATTTTTTATTTGAACTTTCATTGTCATTGTAACTTTCAAACTACAAATGACTGTACTGTAACTGACCCAAGGCAGATGGGTTGGGCCCTTGAGTCGTGGGTCTGTCTGAGGTTTCTTCCTATATGTATCTCCAATTCTAGGGAGTTTTTCCTTGCCCCTGTTACTCATGGGCTCTCTTTGAATGTCTAACACTCTGTAAAGCGCCTTGAGACATGTGTAATGTATTGGCGCTCTATAAGCGACAATAATTGAAATTGAAATTGAAATTAAATTGAAATTGAAATTGAAATGGTTGGAGCTTCCAGGCAGCTACGGTGCTACACTCTGGGGGCATGTTCATGAACATTCAGTGACATAAGGGGATGTTAGGGAGTCCCAAAGCCGGTCATTATTTTCCATAGACAATGAAATACATATTGTCTATAGTATATATAAATCTGCTATTCAGAAAATTGCCATGCTGCTACTTTTTCGCTGAGGCCTCGACATTACCCATAACCATGTCATCTGAACAGCTACGCTAATTACTCTGTTAGAGTTGGGTTTTTTTTTTACCCTCATTGAAACGGAGGTGAAGGTTAACAAGTTGTGAAAACCAGCTGGATGCACTAGTAAATATTTTTGGATGAAAAAGCTGTTGGGCCAGGAGTCCAGGACATACAGTAGGACTTAACAACCCAGTAGGGCCTTTGCATCTTTGGTACAGTCTTCTACAGCTGGCACCCTGGTGTACAGGCCCTGATTAAGATACCCTCACTGGAAGTGGTTTAACAACAGCCTTGAGATCTTTCTAATCAGTATTTATAGATTATGGTTATCATACTCTCAGCAAACAAATGTGACAGATGGAATATTTCACAAAAATGAAACCTCATATTTCACTTTTACCCCAAATCTGCCCCAAATATATCTGCAGCTCTCTAGACAGCTGAAACAGACAGCTCGCCGCCTTCTTTGCAGTGGAGGATCTCTGTGACTGTTGGCAGCAGACCGTGCTGCCAGCGGGCAGACTCGTGCGTGAGTGTGCCAGGGGCTGCACTGGGGACCCATATGATCCCAGCACTCGCCCATCCAGCTGCAGTTCACAAACAGCTGCCGCCCGCGGCTTAGACGAGAGACACCCTCGGATTTACAGCCCCCAACCGCACATCAGCATTGGCGTCTTTAACTACTTGGCTCAATCTAAACATTTTTAAGACAAACAAAGAAAGTGAATGTGAATGATTTGACCTCAAAAGACATCCCCATACAACATCAAGTGTATGTGTTCCTTTCGGCACGAATATTTCATGTAACTGATACAACCTGTTGGGAGAATCTATTGCTGCTGATTCGTTCTCACAGTTTCCATGGAGAAATTGTGTTAGGAACAAAAAGTCATTGAAAAGAGGATTGGGACATTGCAGTCATTTCTAAGTACTGACCACAGATGCCATCAGTGGACATGCTCAGTTGAACATGTACTCACATTGTGGTAAGAAACACATTAAGCGGAATGTTCTTCAAATGTCTGTGACGCTTTAATGTGTTTATAAAATGTATCAGCCCACGTTTAGCAGGGCGCCCTTTCCCCATGCTCCAGACCCAGGAGAGGAGCGCTCACCCGCCGCCATTATGGGGAGACATTAGGAAGGAAATGGAGGGAGGAGAGGAAGTGTGGGGGTGAGAGACCCAGCCGGCGACGCCTGCTCCACTTAGAGCTTCATTGCTGGGGCTGCTGAGTTTTTCTCTTTTCAGACGGTGTGGAAGGATTGATTGTGCTAACCAAATGTTCAAGCCCCCTCAAAACACAGATTTGATTGTTTCCCCAGAATGAGAGGGATGCTGTTCTAGAAAGGGTGCACCACACTATCCAGGGCAGTTGTGCCACGCACTGTCTGTGAAGATTTGGATTCATACAAAGTGTATTTACAAATCCTGCGTGGAATATGTGATACAATGGCGTCCTGCTGAACGTGTTTGACTGAGGAGTAATCCCACACCCTAGAGGGAGGGAGCCTGCATGAGAGGCAGACACAGCAAATCAATAGGGAAAAGGCGGATAAATAGATTTCCGATAGAAACATTCCTACTGTAGCTCTGCTATTGACCTGGCCTGTGTAATTTAAGGTGTTGAACATGGAAATGCACTCTCCCAGGTAATGGAGGCATCATTTAATCATATTCCAGATGCTCCTCACTCCTCCCAGCGTTCCTAAGCAACATTTTAATCCAAGGCTAAGCAAGTGTTTTCTCCCTTCACCGGCACATTGGAAAAAACATTTTGTCATTCACCTTGGATGGTTTTTAAGCATGATTTGTTGTTAGCAAGGTTCTCCCCTGTGGCAAATATTTGCTTAATATTTTCTACCGTCCAATCCGCTGTTTTGCTTTTGATGAGCTCATGTTTATGTGTTGCTAGCACTTGTTTGTTTGAGAGATTCAGGGTTCCTTTGCTATTTAGAGTATGAGTTTGCTCTCACAGCCAACCTCAGTCTCGCCTTTAAATTCTCTAACAACTTCAGCACTCCTGAGGCTGAGTCAACACAAACAGGGCTCTTGTTAATTAGGTGTTTACACACTGAATTTGTGAGTCTGCACACACACAGACTTCTGTGCAGATGTGTATCTGCAGCCTTTGCCTCTGTGAACTGGAGCTCGGCTCTCCTAGAAATGAGACTGCAGCTGTGTAGAGTGTAAACCAGTGGCAAAGCTATTAGGTCTGTAGCTCATTGTGCTGCTCCTTGCTGTAGATGGCAGAGATGAGGGGATCATTTGAATTTTAATTCAGATAAATTGGTTCCAGTGGTGCTCGCAAGTGAGCAGCCTTGATTTGAGTGCCATGTGAGTATGAAATATTAACAATGCAGGGAAATGCTTGACTGTGCCTGGCTAATCCAGACTAATAATTGTGACTAGGAAATCATGTTTATCCTGCAGGGAATAGTCCACCCCGCATTACAAGCAGAATTGTAATTCCCCCTGAATGAAATTAAGTCAAAAGCTCATTGTGGGCTTTTAAGCATTCCCATTGTGAACGCAAGCATGAAAAATCCATTTTATCATTATAGTGAGACTGGGCTTTGATGTAAACAAACCCAGCTGACGCAAATGTTTTACAGCAGCACGGCTCCAGTGTCAATTACTTAGCAAGAGGTGAAAAAAACAGTATGATTTAAAAAAAAATATTGTCCATTTTTCCCTCGTTCAACAGATGCTTATAACAAAGTCGTATGTGTGTTATAAACATATCGTCCATATTTAGTGACTTCTGTGCATGACAAAGGGCTGAGACGTCCACTGCACCTGTTCCACAGCTGTGGTATTGAACACTGGTCACCCCTCAGCAGCAGTGCCCTGCCCACATATACAGCTCTTGGGCTGCTGCCCACAGGCGCTCTTGTGCTCCGTGACGGGAGGGTTGTTTACCTGCGGCGAGGGGATGGGAGGACAGCAGAGGGGAGGGCCCTGGGGGTGGGGGCAGTGATTTACTCTGGTGGGGGTGCAAGGGTGGCAAGGACTGTAATTAGAGAGGGAGAGAAATTTATCTGGTGTCTGGAGAGGCTGTCCCTGCTGGAGGCCTGGAGGTGCTCTTCTCCTCTCCGCGCCGGGTGATTTACGGAGGAACACTTTGGCCACGGACAGGACAGAGTGGCACACAAGCCCTGTGTGGGAGTAGTGAAACATGTCATTATCACCCAGCGGACCCCTGAATCAGATGAGTGCAATTTGGACAACAACCAACACTCCAGCAACCTCCTGCAGCTCAAACTCAGTCACCTTTTCTGATTTCCCTGCACTCTAGAATGTATAATAATACCTTTTAACATATTTCAGATAGCGCTGACATGTTTTGGTGTTGACTTGGGCTTGGCCAGTGCCGGTTAAGTGAGTGGTGTTGATGGTCAGTAGTAAAGGCATCTATTTCTGTGAAAAGAGTGTGATCATCGCTCACCCAAATGCAGCTGTGTGTGTATTATTAGACTGGCACACGGACGCTCGCCACATTTCGTCCTCGGGTCACGCTCAGCCTTGTGTCCTGTCGGGATATTTGGGATTTGATTTAGCTGTGTTCAGGGCCACTTGTCTGTGGCAGAGAAGCGCTCTGGCACTGCTTTTGAGCCGAGTGCCTGAAATGCCTCATCAGTGGGGGACGAGAAATGAAGGGGAGCATTCGGAGCGACGGCTGGACTCTCAGGGCTATTTGCCGGTGATGGACACACATGCTGAGGCAACCTTGACCTTTACCGTGACATGTTCTAATTTTGTCTGAGAGGTAATTGGGGAGATGATGGATGCCCTACTCTTTTATTATGTTGATTCATCCACTGAATCCCAAACTGTCTGTCAGGGAATCTTTTTATAATGCTCCATCACCAGCTTTGAATGGAAACGATCCTCTTAAATGGCTTTAATTGATGCTTAGCGTGGACATAAATTATGGACTCGCGACGTCAATTTGTTCAAGCGCTCCCGCCGGATATTACCTGGAAAGTTCTCCCTTCCTCACCAAGTGTTGATATGACTCCTAATCTACCTTCACAAAGTTCAAGTTCAGTTTAGCCATTTGGACCGGGCGTGTGCTTCTGTGGGCAGATCAATGTGGCCTTTAGCATTTACATTATAGCATTGCTACAGTAGTTTAGGTGACTCATGCGCCGGGCGGCGATATGAAGGCAGTCCAGCGTGACTCTGAGCCGGACTGACTGGCCGTTAGCCGAGGCTACTGTGGCAGACGCAGCCGAGGGACGAGCGAGGCTGGCTTGTCTGAACGGGAGATTATTCTGAGCTCTGGAGAAGTGACAGCTGCCTAGGGGCCTGGAGCTTTTGGCTTGCTCTGGCAAATGTCACGGCGACACGTTGGTCCTGCCATGACCGGTGATGAAGATGGGCATCTGGCATCTGGCTCAGTGGTCAGGTGGCCGGCCATTTTCCTGCCTATGAAAGTCAGCTGAATTCACTTATTTTTGTTTCACTTGTGTATTCATCCCTGTTCTCTCTCTCTCTCTCTCTCTCTCTCTCTCTCTCTCTTACCCTCCCTCCCCCTCTCTCTCTCCTCTCTCTCTCTTACCCTCCCTCCATCTCTCTCTCTCTGGTTGATTGATTCACTGTATTCCAGACAGACAGGCGGGTGACCCTCGGTGTAAACTGTCAGAGGTAGAAAGAAAACAGTGGCAGCAGAGGTCAGGGGGCGGCTCCGTCCTGTGTCACAGAGTCCTGTCCTGTGGGCAGCAGGGATCTCAACTGCCCGCTATTGTTATGCACCACTCTGCATCTCTGCATCTTCACCCAGCGCTCTCTCCTCAGCCCAACCCTGTCCCTCTGCTCAGGAGCCTGAGTGATGGCAGCCATGGAGGAGTGGTGTGTGTGTGTGTGTGTGTGTGTGTGTGTGTGTGTGTGTGTGTGTGTGTGTGCGTGCGTGGACACACTCGTGGGCGTCCTCTCTCCCACACGTACTGCGGCGCCTGAGCGGGGAAGGGAGTGAGGCCGGATTTAATTGTGCGCAGAGAATCCCCATCATTAGGGAGGACGGGCTGATTGCATTTGTGCATGTCAGCGTGGGAGAGGGGAACTGACAGCTGACTGTCAGAGGGAGAGCTGAGATGCTTTGTCATGTCTGCCGCTTGGTTCTGATCAGCTCCAGAACGGGGCTGAGCGCAAAACCCCCCGGAGAGAATGAGACCAGTCAGCAGCACACACGAGGCACGCTCACAGAGCACCAGCACGTGGCTGTCAGCACGCACAGCCGCAACGTGCAACTCCACACTCTCCGTGATTTCAACTGTTGAGAAGGATTTTGAAAGTCGCTTCAAACCTTGCCTCTCACCTTACATCCTTCCCCAGATGTCTCATTACAGCAGTTTTGGCCAACATATGGCATTTGCTGAAATTCCCCCTCATTCATTAATTAGCCATGGTTACCACAGCAACCTTCCTGCTTCATCTTTATGCAGATTGGTGGTAGCTGCTGAAGATCCTGGCTGTCACAGAGGATGAACAACATCGCGCCGGGACTACTTTGAGAAAACTTAGCCGGGGAAGTTTGACAATTACCATCTCCTGTTTGGCTCGCCCTTGGGGCTGAGGCAGACTACTGCAGCAGCAGAGACTGTTTTGCTAAGTTTTCAGTAACTGTCTCAGCCGGTGTCTGTCTTGTATTTTGTCATCCCTCTAAATTATTCCGTTTTATTGGAGCTTCAAAGACCAGTTAAGTTCTTCGGCAGAAAACAAAACTTCATACGTCATGGCACCGCTCAGAAGTGCTGTGCAGTCACAGATTCCATTTCCTCTTCCAGATTTCTAAATACAGATGAATGGTGTAAATAAACAGCTGATGAGATAAGGAGACTCAGCATTTGTGATCATATCTGTGGATGCCAAAAGCTAGACATTATGTGACCTTGGAGTTTCAAGGGCACAGGCCATCCACAAGACGGAGAAGTGATACCTATCCTTCTCACTCAGAAATATCTATCCTTCTCAGTCAGAAAAAAAATCTCATATGACTAGAATCATACAAGGACACGAAACAAAGCCGTGCTACTGTCTATATCTGATTTTTAGCCCTCACCTTGGGCTCCAGAGACGAATGAGGTTCTTTGATGTATTTTTTAACTTCAGCTTCTGTATCACCTTTGATGATTCGATGTAGGTTTGCAATGAGCACACATTGTGCTTTCTGCACCCGCTCAGTAATGGATGTTGGGGTAATTCTGTGGGGAAGATTAAACGGGTTTTAGCATCTGAGCCCTTGGGTTTTTGACAGGAGGATTTCATGGGGAAGGGGGAATGTGAACAAATCATTGCATGTTTCAGATGAGAATACTTTTTTATTGACATTCAAATAATTTTGTTGTCAGGCAGTCATTTCAGAGGAAAATGTGGCTATCTTCGCGCTGACTTCCCATGGCACACTTTTATGGTTTTTAGAGCTGACCCTTAAATTCCAGAAAGATTGTACTCTGAAGTTGATATCTCCCCTGTCAAATGATATATTAAAAGTGTGCTTTATGACGTCTGATGGAATTGGGTTGGAGCTAGTGCACTTGCCATGCCGGCATTTTTTGGAGCACATAAAAAGTTTTCACTGCTTTTACTTTACATTATGAATAATTGAAGTCAGCACACTTCATGGACCTCGTTAGCCTGTGCCAAATAGACCATCAACGGCCCGACTCCGGCGTTCGGAGCATCTCACCTCCTTGTGCCTACACGTGCCTCCAATCATAAATATTACACACCTCAGCTGCCAGGCTGTTTAAAAGAGCACTTTCCCTTTCACCTCGGAGGCTACGAGATCAGCACTGCCCACGGGCCTGTGTGCGCCACCCCCAGCAGACTTGGTCTATCATGAAGAGTTTATGGAGGTCTCCCGTGCCAAAGGCCTCGTCTGGCCCACTGCAGCTTGTTGGCATGAGAGTCCGTATATATCTGTGGTTAGGGATCTCAGACTGCTGTTGCAAAGGCAACACCTTTTATAGTGTCCTTTGGAGGCAGTGGAAGGGGTCAGCATCAAGATGCTGGTCAACTCCAGCCAGTGGCACTTAGAGTTGATGGCATGAGGCCGGCTGCCTAGGCAATCCCATCCCTAAGGCAATCAACTCTGCACCAGATGGACTGCAGTAAATGCTGCCTCTTTCATCACTTTAATCAGACACGGAATGCTTCATGGCCAGGTTGCTCTCACACGCGTGCGCGCACACACACACACACACACACACGCACACACGTACACACAAATACACATACATGCACACACATACACACACACACACACACACACACACGCACACATACACATACACACATACCAAAAGTTAGTGTAGCTCTGCTATCTTTCATCCTAGCCACATCTAACCAGGCCCTTGGAGTATTTACAAGCATAATGAGTTTTGGCATGAGTTACTTGCAATTTCAGGAGACTGGCCGGTGGCATTTACGTTGTTCATCATTTTAATGATCACCAATATGTACGTAGTGTCCCTATCACTCTGACTCAGTGGTTCTTGCCATGATGAACACTGAATCAACAAATCACATTGATTAAGCTCACACTACATCTCGATAGAACTGATGAATGAGCAGTCAAATGTGTGTTTACCATGCAAAGTGTTAGTTATGCATTTAGATTTTTACCTCAAATCAAAACACTGTCAAAACAAAACATGATTCAAACATAATTTAAAGCAAAAAAGGCATTTAGTCTTAGATGGTAATATCAAAACTTTGTATACAGATATACAGAAGTCGATTGTACTGAGTAGCCTGACTTTCTGTACAGTTCCTTAAACTTCACAGCAATAACAACTTTAAATGCTGAGGCTAAATGGCTTTTATCCCATCCACATCTCTCAGTCTGTAATGAATCATGGTCAGAGAGAGTATCCCTATTGTTCACATCCCTTTGAAATATTTTCACTGGGGTCTGGAACTCTTATTTATTCCTGTAGCATTTCCAGAGTTGAATGGTGCTTGTGCAGAAAAAAAAAGACTCCTTCAAGCAGAACAAAGCCTCACATTAATCATTCAAGCAATGGCCCAGCTGTCCCCAGGGATTCAACTGGACTCAATGCAAAACCTCTTCAAGAAATATTGCATATAAAGTGCACCAAAGGTTGTGCGGAGAAACGGATGTGATGAAAGAAATGTCCATTCTCCAAACAGGAGTGCCGTCTTCTCTCTCTCTGCCTTCCCTTGTGATACTCACAGCAAATGAAGGTGTTGAGAGATGGACCCCGAACCCATTCACCGTGACCCTTGAAAACAGTTCTGGCCACTAGATTCCAGTGCTCACTGATGGTATGCCTTGCTACTCAGAGGTGCAATACGTTAGTGGAAGGTCTCCAAATTGAAGGCCATTACTGCATTGAGAGACGGCTCTCCAAAGCAGCCATCAAAAGCCCTCCACTTGAGGGCTCCTGGAGAGGGTTTTGACGCTGGCAATCAAAGTCCTCTCGCTCGTAGTGGGCCTCTTGATGAGTAAGGAGCTCACTGTGCTCCAATTAAGGAATCAAAAAAATTATGTGCTAGAGTCAAACATTTCAAAAGGTCATAATTAGTAAAAAGCTTTCAACACTTTTAGTAATGTAATGTAAAGTCTGTAAGACTCAAACATCACTTTTAAGTATTCTGTAGGAGAGTTTGCATAACTTGAAGCTGTGAGAAGTGTTGCCGTGCTAACAAGCATCCAAACACCATCAATATCGCTAGGCCACTAACTGGGCTTTTTGGATTACTGTATATTTAGTGCCATCAAAATGTAAACATACTCAGGAAAAGCCTATACATATTGTCACTTTAGTTATCTATACATCTAATCAAAAGAGATATCAGACACAAAGTCAAACAGCACACAGAAATGTGTCAGTACATTTCAATATGAAAGGGGCACTCTCCTTCTGTTTACGGAGTCGGGTTATGCTAAGGGCTAAAATAACATACGTATATGGAATATTTATTGGAGAAGCTTTCTGTGAACACTCTGGGGTGGCTGAGTTTTGACAACTTCATTTAATATGGATGATTACTTTGTCAAAGACCACTTTAAAAAAAACTGTCAACTAATGACACAGTAAAGCATTTTCAAAGGAACCCATTGAAACTTCACACCGCATCCCTCACTGAAGTCAGAGTTATGCCTCACCAGAAAATGTCAAAGCACCTTCTGAAAGGGTTCCTCAAATGGAATGCACACAGATAGAGTATGCCAGGCACATGCACAGCCGCAGAACTCTCCAGAACTCTCCGTTTCCTTTACATATTCTGCTGCCTTTGTGCACTGTGTGTTTGGAATTGGACAATTACTGTAATTTACCCTGTTACATTTCACAAGCACTTCATGTTCTGAGCATAATACCACTTGTGATAATAATAATTGCTTTGCATGTTAATTGAAAGTAAAAGCATGCAGTGTGTGTGTGTGTGTGTGTGTGTGTGTGTGTGTCTGTGTGTCTGTGTGTCTGTGTGTGTGTGTGTGTGTGTGTGTGTGTGTGTGTGTGTGTGTGTGTGTGTGTGTGTGTGCGTGCGTGCGCGCGCATATTGCTGAGTAACTCAGTGTGTATGTGATAGAGAGTTAAAAAGGCCAGCCATGTTTTCTAAAAATGCGTCAGTCTGCTCTTCTTCTCCTTGATATTTCCACGGTTTCTCATTCCTCTGTTGGTTGATATTCTTGGAATGGAGAACTCTAATGGAATTGGTATTTAACGATGTTCCATGTTTTTATTGCAGTAATTAATTAGCCTGCTGTAATGTTCAGCGCTCCCCCCACATAGCAGCACTCCCTGGCTGCTTCATGCATGCAGAGCCCAGATCACATGCAGGGGCTGAGATGCTGCTGCTGCTGCTGCTGGTGCTGGTGGTGCTGGTGCTCTCTCTCCTCTCTGCCTCTCATCAGCACTCAGAGGGTTGCAATGCTCTCACAGACTCCAGTGCACCATTTCCCATAAACCAAGGACAACGAGCGCGCACTCCATCCAATCCACTCCCTCCATTCCAAGAATACATTTGCATATTTCACCGCCAAATTCTCCTGGAGGATTATTACACCGTCCCGTTGACTGACGCCGATAGAGGTCTCAAACAACCATCTTCAGCTCCAGTCACAACAAGCCTTCCAACAGTTCTACCCGTGACTCCAGCGGGCCTCTATAAACTTGATCTATTTTGTGACTGTGAAGGGTATGTGTTTTGGGACACGCATCCATTCCACGAGGAGTTTGCCAGTGTCAGACAAGACAAGGAGTGTGTGTTCTTGAATTGTCATTCCAAAAGCGTTTCTTGCAGACCAGACATTCCAACAAAATATGACACTGGCTGCTGTATAATTTCTGAGTTGGTGATAAACATTAATTATGTCTTTTCTTTCTTGTTTGCCCTCGCTGAATAAAAGAAACATCTTTATCATTAAATAAGCAATAAATGTTTTTTTGATATGGCACACAGAGTGAGGTGTTGGTTGCTACTGTTGTTTGCTGTTAATCCATGAACTGCTGAGCTCCATACACTGCATATTGATGTGCTGGCGCTCAATTGGCGTCTCAATTTACACCAGCGCCACAGCAGAGAGGGGAGATGGTCACCTCTGAGAGAGCATGCATCCATCCTGTGTGGAGGATTGACATTGTGTGTGCAGCGCCAAGGCGACTGGAAATAAACATTGCAAATGAGTGGTTCTCATGGTGAAAACGACCTTGCTTTATGGCTTAAGTGCTTCCTGCTCCTCTCGTCTGATCTGCCAATCCCATCTATCATTCTAATGCCGTGGCACCGCGCCAGCCCAATCAAGCCCAATTATTTTCACTCTCATTAGCCGGTGACAGCGTTGCAGCTACATCTCTGATTGGACAAGGTCACGTCACATGTCAGGGAACTTTGTGATGCTTTATGTAGATGTGGAACCATGCGTGTCTGTGTATGTGTGTTTGTATGTGTGTTTGTGTGTGTATGTGTATGTGTATGTGTGTGTGTGTGTGTGTGTGTGTGTATGTGTATCTAGTTTTTAATTGATGCCATATCTGCCACAAGGCGCACTATTAGAACTGCACAAGCACTGCCTGAAGGATGTGTAGAGAAAGTTCTAGTCCTGAGACGAGAGGAGACTTAGCTACATCCTTCAGTATTTCATCTTTCCAAAAACAGCGGCACCCATCAAAGAGGCAGCTACACGGAGGAAATCCCCTCATAGAAGCCCCATGAAAAGTTCATGCTGCTGTCATGTAGTGTTTACGTAAGCCTCGTGTATAATTCACACTATTTGTGCCTCTGCTTCTGTTGGCTCAAAGTGCAACCCTTTTCCATTTATTACAGCAGTTGAACATGAATAAAATACACCAGTGGGGCAGGGAAAAGCCATTTTACCCATCAAAACCACGATGATGCACCCCACTTTGGCTATGATTATTTTACATTCCAAATGAAATGTTGATTCAGCTTATCTGCTGATTTCTGTTGAGAAATGACAGCACTTATAATTACTCCATTCATCGCCAAAAGAAGCCGTTATGGAGGCATGAGATCTCCACCTCAGAGACGCGTGCCCGGTGTGCCCTGGCATGAGTAGGAGGAGGAGTGGCATGGGCGCGGCGGCGGCGGCGGCAGAGGGCGAGTGATCCACTGAGTGCTTTTATTGCTTCTCCCTCGCAGGGCTCCGCGCGCCACAGATGGAGCGCCCTGTTGCACCTGCTGCTCTGCTGTTTGTTCAGCGCCACCACCCACAGCCTCACGCCCAGCATGCACCGCCACACACCTTCCTCACACCAGAGGAGGAGGAGGAGGAGGAGGAGGAGGAGGTGGGGGGGGGGGATACACTGACCGCCGTCACGTCAGTCCTCAGACTGAGAAGAGAAGAGTGTGTACATTCCAGGAAAGGCAGAGAGTGTTCAGTCACAGGTCAGTGCCTTGCAGACGGAAGGGGAACAAAACTGCTGCTTGAATAACTGCCAGTTAATCCCCCCTTTGGACACATGAAATAAATCACTAGACTTTATTCAAACTTGTTAGTGTAGCCTCACTATTATGGGCCTGAAATAAATGAATACACAATGGTACATTTTTCAGTCATGAGTCAAGTACATCAAGCACAAGTGAACATAAATGAACACAAAGACACATACACACTGACAGGCCATCAGAGAGGACTAAACTTTAATGTAGAAATCTGAGGATGGGGAGGAGGACTCCATACAGAAGGCCTTTGAGGTTCTGTTTGCATATCTCACTTCATAGAGATATATGTTATGTTCTCTCTGCCTCAGTCCCTCCTTTTGCACTGGTAGGGGCTTGGGATTGCACTAAATATTTTATAGACAATATGTATTTTAAAGCAGAACCCATCCTTTATATGGCCACTGGCTGCTTTATAGCGATAAATGAAACAAATATCCTGTGTAGAAGGGTTTGGGGCATTTGCATTCTGGTGATTTCACAGTGTGTGTGTCTGTGTGTGTGTGTGTGTGTGTGTGTGTGTGTGTGTGTATGCATGCATCAGTGTCTCCATCTCTCTGTCTCTCGCTCGCTCTTCTCCCTCATATGTATGTATGTATGTGTGTGTGTGTGTGTGTGTGTGTGTGTGTGTGTGTGTGTGTGTGTGTGTGTGTGTGTGTGGGAGGGGGGCGGCGTACGTGTACACTTGTCTGTACGAGTGCTTCAGATCAGCTTTTCTTCTGTTATAATCAAGCTTTCAGCAACTTGGGGAAATGAGGAGCGAGTGTTGGAACTCTTGGAGCTGTTGAGGGACGCAGAGGAGTGAGGAGTGAGCTTCATTAAAAGGCCGAGTTGCTCCAGCGGTGGATTACAGGGGAAGTGCTGAGCGCTGGCTGGCCCGTGGGGGTTTACAGAGGGGGCAGACGGCCCGGCAGATTGGGATAGTGTCAATGGCATTAATTACTTCTGGGTCCCCGTCCAGAAACTCGCCTCTCCTGTGTCCTCTCCTCTCCCTTTTAAAGGCTAATTTGTGGTCAAAAATCAATTCTTGCCGTTGTAATACGATGAAGGCAAACACTAGTGCAACAGAGTTGGACAAAGTTTATCCCTTCTCAAACCGTAAAGCGCCCAATTAAAAAAGGTAGAACAACATTCTTGGGAAATATTTCAGCGTAATTGATTCCCGCTGAATGATTTAGAGCTCTCGTCCAGGTTTTGTACAGAACAACCATAAAACGTTTGAGTGAAACCATTCGGAGACGGCTCAGCAGCTGTCCCCGGGCGTGCTGGCTCCCTTGGCCTCCAGCTCTCGGCCTGATTGTCAGCGCTCACCCCTGGAGATTACAGTATCATTGGCCACTCCTGCTAAGTAATACGGGCCAAAGCAAAACAGATGTGCGTGTCAGCGCGTTATCTCCTTGCCACAAGCGCCATGATGAGGGCTCTTGTCTGGGGAGGATACAGCCGCAATTTTGAGAAAGTCAAATGATTCATCTCGGCCCGCCGTGCCATTCGTCTGTGTCACCGTTTATGCGATGCGCCCAAACACTTTGCCTAGCCCCCCAACTTCCCTGTCGCCCGGCTTAGAAAGCCAAATCAATCAAGCTTCCCCATGCAGGAAAGTGCCGAAATAAAGAGACAATGAAGTGGAATGGAGGAGAGCAGGATTGATGGCATTAGAGGGATTTGGGACAGGCCATGAGGAATCTCATGTGCACCCAGTGTGTGTGTGGACAAACACGCGTGCTGACACACTGCTGAATACTGAACATACAGAGCTGCTGGCTGAGGAGCCCGCGTTTGAGAGCTGACTGCTTCAAAAGATCTTAATATATGATCTAATTACCATCCACGGGTCGTGAGGAATATGCCTAATAAGGTGAGCTGAATTATTTGTTGGTTGTGAATTTAAATGAAGAGAGAGAGAGCGAGAGACAATGCATTCAGCAGTACTTTACGGGCAAGATTTCAGAGTATATTTCAGTGTATTTTGGACCATTAGCTTTTCATTTTCCGCCCCCAGCATGTCATATCCACACGGATGTCAACTCCGTTATGTGGCCTCCGTATCTCTGGAAGCTGTTACAGCGAAGCACCAAATCCTGTTTTATGTCCACGTACATTTTTCATCGAGGTGCTTCTCTGTTTTGTTTTTCTGAATGTAAGCTCTCTGAATTTATAATACTGTATACAGCACCCGTGACAGGTGAATGCAACTTCAACACAAATAACATAAAATTGCAAGGATACCTTGAGCTTGCCCGACATATGTACTAACTTTCTTTCAATCACACTTAAACCCTTTGAGAAATGCTTTCATTTTGATGAACACTTGGGCAAATAGTATGTCATACAAAGTGAGTGAAAACGTTCTTTTAAACCATTTTTCTGTGCCAGGTTATTAATTTTGGAAACGGATGGTACTGTAGGTAATCTAAGGAAGTGACAGGACCTTCCAGCAGCATCTGTTCCGCGCTCTTTTACTGTGCTGCTTTGAGCCCATTCTCACAAATGAAAAATGAAAGGACATCCAACTTGAAGGGCATTATCCCTTTTTTAGAGGCGGGACAGCGTCTCACTGATCAGAATATGCAAGTGCTTTCTTGGCCAGCTTTGTCAACGATCACGGCAGTCCTTGAACATCATTTGATAGACTTGGACATCTGTGACAATGTCAAAGAGTGCCTGGCAAGGAGCATTCTTTATTGTCCAAGGGTGGAAGGGGACGCTTTTGGCTTAAGTACAGATTTCTCATTTGTAAAGGAAACACTTACTGTTGATCAACATCTGTTGTTAAGTTCATTTTGTAAATGGCTTGAAGCTGATCACAAGTTTATGGACTCATGCATTTCACTGACATCTCCTGAAAGTGTGAGAGGACTTGAAGAAAAAGGATCCTTTTCTCCACCAGATGCTCCTCACTAATGTTCAAGATCAAAGTCACTCACTCAAGTTTACCAGTGTCACTCTGAAATAAAAATGCTTAAATTACTTAATTTGCTCAATCATTAAGAAATATAACTTTTTCTTTACAGTACAGTATGTTGTGTGGTTATACTTTCACTCAGGGGCGTAGCCAGGATTATTTTACTGTATAAGGGGGGCCAGCTGGGTCCAGACTTTTTATTGGGGTGGCACTTGAGAACAACAACTACTATATGAAAACCACTGAAAATGTATTATAGATTAGGATAGCATATTTTAAACTGTATTTTAGATTGTGTAAAGCCAATACTGATGCACAGGTCCATTCACAGACAAGCTGAACGCACCTGATGCTATTTTATAACCCGACTGCTAATGTTTCACTCTGTGAGATGCTTTAAAACTCATTGCGCAGGTGTACAATGACAATAAAGATAAGCTATTCTATTCCATTTGAAATTATTTACGTATGTCCAGTGTACTTGGCATCTTAGCAGCAGATTTGAAGAAGCAGAGAACCAATTGCTGAATGCCTTTAAGTGAATTGACCCTGACCAATCCCTGTTCAACCCAGACAGGGCGCTGACTTCATTAGCCAGTGCTAACGAACCTTTGCCAGCAGTGGCAGGCCTCCTCCTCGATCTCTCACTTTATCAATTCAGCATCGGTCTGAGGGTTCGGACCTCACAGAGCACAGAGCTACTGTCTAAATCAGTCTCCAAATCTCCACTGGAAGCTGTGCTGAAGGACCTCGGTCAGTAGTAGACAGTGGTATCAATAATACAAACACATTTTTGACACTGCATGTGTATGTGTTGTTGTTTTTTGGCTATTATTTGACTGTCTGCTATTGTATCACATTCAACATGAGATTCTAAATATATTTTGTATTAGTTTGAATGTAGAATCTATGCATGTTTGTAGTGTTGAGTGTTCTTGTGTGCAGTGTCTTGGTGTCCAAGATAAGTGTCCTCATGGGGCAACAAAGTACACCTCACCTTCTTATCTTATCTTACCTTGCCCTATCTTACATGAGGCCATGATTTGATGCTCACCTACCCTTCTTTATAGATACTGTAAGTCATACAAGACGTCAGAGTGTGGAAACAGACACTAAATGAACATAATCCATTTTCCTACTCATAATTATATGAAGCATTTCCTGATAAGCTCTTTAATGGAAAAAAAAATCTCCAAAGGTAGTCTTTATCTGGACAGACAAACATGTATTGCAGCCTTTTAAGTGGATTAGCTCACTATAAATACTAGATATGATTAGCATTGTAATGTCACACCATAATACTCTCTAACAAACAGACTGAAAACCAGCTAATTAAAAAAAGATAACTTCAAATGAGTTAATCCGCATCCCTTGTTGGTTGTCTATACATTTGTATCTTCCTATCTTATCCTACAAATGTGTTTTGTTATTATTATTATGACTATTCATGGTGATTTTTGGTTGACACCGGGGCACATGGTGGGCATGTGGTCTCACTATCAGTCAATAAGGAATTGAATATTTCGGTCGCTGTTTTTTGCAGAGAGAACATAGAGGAAGATGCAGTCATATTGCGTACCACTATGTGTCTTTTCTAGTGTATGATGGCTTTCAATGCAGACTAAACAAATTGAACCTCTTGCTCTCTTTAACAGATAATCAGTGTGCGAGTTATACCACGGTCTCCGGGGGAGCCGGGGGGCGGGGCGTTTTTTTTTTTTTTGGGGGGGGGGGGGGGGGGGGGGGGCAAAGTTTAAATGCCGATCCTGCAACAGCATAGGCATAGGCCTATTATAAAGAGAAAATTCGTTGCACACGGGTGCGATAGGTCTAACAGCTATATAGCCATATTTAGACGAAACACCCTGATGGATCACGTCAACAGATTTCCCGAATGGGCTACGCAAACTTCAGTGAACTTGATAGTAAATAATCCACGGACCACCAATAATGTGTCTTCTGACTGTTTAATTGAATCAACTTAGAATTAGGTTACTCAACAACTTACATTGTTTCACAACCACATTCGACTACAGTGCTAGTGTGAACGAGCTTGTGTGAGTGGGTAGTGGAGATGCGGGCAGCGTCCCCACGTTTCAAGCGCGAAAGCAGGCACTTTTTTCATGAATCATGAACTCAAAATACAATTTTATTTATCTGATTTTACACCTTTGAGGGAAAACCATGGTCAAAATATAATTTATTTGGCAATCATTAATATTTTAGAGCTCCCCCAAAATTTCACAAACCATGTTTCCAGGGGAGCTCAGGTGGCCACTAGGGGAGCCATGGCTCCCCCTGCTCCCCCCTAACTCGCACCCTGCAGATAATACTGGGCCAAGGAATGTCTTTAAGCTGAATAATTGGTAAATGGCACAACACGTGTTCAACCTTTGGAGGCTAATTGTACCGATGAAATTCCAGAGACATTAAATATTAAGACGGTAGGAAATAAGCCTTTTTAGTATTCACACGGAATAGATCTTCAATTGATGATCTGGTGGGTGTCTGACTGGCAAGAGGAGAGAAGGAGAAGGAAAACAGCAGTGGGGGAAAGCACAAAGAAAGGAAAGAAAAGAAAAGAAAAGCAGAGATCACACAAGTGCAGACAGTGCTGCAATAAACCCGCTTCATCAGCAGACGGCCTCTTTTGTTCAATTATTCCTTTTCCATATAATCAACTGATGTGTAAGCTTTAAACAACACTAACGTATAAAAATGGTGTGTGTGCACGCTGCTCAAGAACTGCAGGCAGCAGAAACATTGAGCTGTTAACTTTGGTTTCATCAGCGCCTCTCTTCTCAGTCAGCCTGAGTGTACAAAGTCGACTTCTAAAACCATAATATTGGAGCGAGCCGCGTCAAGTCTGCGCATCTTAAAATAGGTCAGCGCGACTCCTGGCTTTCCGACAGAGCGGCGCGTCTCCCACGCCTACCTGCTCTACGAGGCAGGACTCAGAACAGCGGCGCCGGCTCCATCCGCTCTTTGATCACGCCGGTGCGTCTCTCGGGGGGGTGGGGTGGGGGGTGTATGATGCGGCTCCAGATGCTCAAATTATCGCCACGCTGGCGGATGGCGGATGGCGGATGGCTGATGGCTGAGCCGGTGGGAGGGGAGGAGATGGCCCTGCCTCACCTTTGTGTCGCACAAGAACCACACACAGTCACAGCTCACTCTCTGGAGGGGGAACGCCGGAGTCTGAGCGGCTGAGATGGGGTTTGGGTTTTGGGGGGACGAGGAGTTTTGAGAGTGGGGGGGTGGAAGTTGGAAGTGGCTCAGGACCACGCTAATCATCTCGCATCAGCTATGCAGGTCTGGTGACACCCCAATATCATCACCCTCCAAGCCCTCCGCTCCCACCTTCTCACCTGACACCTCCCCAGCCAAACACGCTCATTACCTGCTTGATGAAGACGTGGTGCTGAGTCCAGCTGGATGGTGTGAGATGCTGGGAAGGGGCCATCCGTCTCCGGGAGGACTCTGGCGGCCCCCTCCGAGGACCATTAGGGCTTGGGGGGGGATCGATGCGACTGGCTGGGGAGGAGTCCATCCGTCATGTCAGGCCCGCGGCCCCCGTGTCTCTCTCTCCGCTGGAGGCCGGCCCCTAACCCCGCGCTGACCCCTCCCTGGTCATATCATTACACCGACCCTCTGCTCCAGCAAGAGGCTCCCGCGCTCATTAAGTCGGGCCAGGTGTGCTACTCGCAACTGTAACTAACTACAAGTGTGTGGCCACCTGCCAGCTGACGGCCCTTTTGTCTTCTCCGTGTTACTGTATATGGGAAGAGAAAGGGACTGGGGAGATGCCAGAGAATGATCTGGCTATCAGATTAGATATCGATCGACAACTCTCCCACCAGAGAGAATTGGCGGACGTGTCTGTGGCATTTCTGATTGTGATCGGGGTCATGAAACAATATAAGTGTGATTGGGAAAGGAAATACTTCAAGTGCACCACACCAGTCCATTTAGCCTGGCCACTCTAGCCAGGGATGATTGGGGTGGGCTGCGTTTGCTCACGTCTAAACGGAGGAGGCGGTTGAACTGCAGGGAGGGAGATGCTCTTTGTTGTCTGGTCTTTTCAGCATAAAAAGACATGCCTATTTTCTCAACTCTGGTTAAAGGCCACTGTGAGTTTTCAGGAAGAAAGTCAGATTGTTTCTTTTCTCTCCGGATACTTGCACCAGGCGCATGGTGACATTTGCAGATAAGCCTCTTAGTGATTGACTGACAGCAGGAAAATGGCCAGAATGGGATTTCTGAAGGAATCAATCAGCAAATTAACCACCCAGAACAGCCAAACAAATCATCTCCAGACTTACACTTGGCACCGCACAAGTTTGTCATTGACCTTCATTGCAGCGTGTTTGTTTTCACATGTTACCAGATGACAAAAAGAGTGTTACTTTCAGGAGAGAATGTGCCGAGGCTGTGCTGGAATGCACGTCCCCACACATAGTGGGGTTCACACACCCTTTCACTCCGGCTCATATTATCTCCCCCTGCCAGTGGGCCTTTTCAAATGCAAATCACAAACAGCAGCCAAAGATTTACGATAACAATTACAATTTCCATTTTTACACCATGAAAGGGGATTTTCACTTCAATACCATTTTATTGTCTTTAAAATAGATTTCTGCGATGTGGAGGCGTCACGATGCTGCTGACGCTGGAATTGTAGCTCCTGCAGCCGAATTAAACTGGGTATTGAGCGCAGCGCCAAATGCAGCGGCTCCGTCACCGCGTTGTGTAATTCTGTCACAGTCAATCACAGACTCCACCACACAGGGACGCACACGCCAGCCAGCTCCGAGCTTGTCCCTGAGAATAACAGTATTAACTCTGCAGACATAAATATGGTTGGGATGGGGTGTGGGGGAGGGGGAGGGGGGGGGATAAATTGCAACAAATCACTAACAGCTCATCCGGGCTGAATCCTCCCTCTCTACACAGAGGCGAATCATGTGAATATTTCTCTCCAAACCTGTCTCACGCTCTCGTTTCCTCTCTTTGAAGTGTAATCACGCCTTGCCTGGCCGTCATTTAGAAGCCGCTGTTGAG
This sequence comes from Sardina pilchardus, assembly GCF_963854185.1. Classification (NCBI taxonomy): domain Eukaryota; kingdom Metazoa; phylum Chordata; class Actinopteri; order Clupeiformes; family Clupeidae; genus Sardina; species Sardina pilchardus. The sequence goes on along the minus strand of NC_085005.1, from coordinate 3,068,743 downwards.
TCTGCCAGGCCACTGTCGACCCATGAGGACATAATACACACACACTGCCATCATACCCTCTTTTAGCAAACATGGAAAAATATACAGTGAAGGGAAACAGAGCCATATTCTCATGCAGGAGAACAGAGCTAAATGACGGGTCATTACACGTTATCAGCAGTAACACTCTCTCCATCTTAAACATGGAAGTCTCTTGAAGCAAATATAATATAATTATGTTGATTTTTGTGGATTCTTTACATATTCTTCTAGCAGACACTTACACAATGTCATCACAGACTTGCAATCTCTATGGCTGTTCCACAAATGTCATCCAGGACAATTTACATTCAAACAAACTAAATCAATATACAGTAGTATACATAAGCATACATGATCAGAGTCTGATATAAAGTGATCGTCAACATACATGTCCATCATTCCTGCTTGTGTAAAATGCTCATTTCTGTCATGCCTGACAGTGCCACGCAATCATAAGTGCTGCCCTGATAAGACATGTTATGACACCGAGCATTTCGGCTAAGTGGAAGAAAAGTTTCTTCAAATATTCATTTGAGGCGCTGAATAATCCATGCATCAGCTAAACTCTGGGTGCTCCAGCGGGGCCTGTGAATAGGGTGGTGTGAGTGAGAGGCGCCTGAGACGGGGGGGCCGGGGCGGGCACACTCCCACGGGAGCCCAGGTGTCTCCTGAGGAGCTCAGCGCCCACAGGGGCACAGAGAGGCACCGAATGCATTTGAAGTCCACTCCTCATCACCCAACAACCCTGTCCTGGCCAGCGAGGCTACTCAGACACGTTGTTCAGTCAGTGCCCAGGGGCGTCTCCAGAGCGGAGCGGCGAGAGAGGGAGAGAGCTCTCGTGGTTAGCCACCTCTGAGCAGCCAGGGAACAGCAAGCCTGGCCTTCAGATGAGGTACGGGGCAAATTGTAAAGCATGAGTTATTCCTCTGTGCATCTGCACATTTGCCTCTCCAGATTCCTGAATGGTCTTAGATGCAATGGAATGTAGGCTAATAGCTAAATTACATTTGCAGTAACACTGATATCATAAGTATTGTGTTAACATGTGTGTTAAAATTGACACACAAAAATACTATGCAATTCTGAAATACAGTTTAGCAGCCTGACTGACATAACCATGTATGATGGGAAAATAGGGGTGGGCAATGTCCCTGTCCTTTGAGGGTTACTCCAAGTACATGGTTCAGTGACTTGACTAACCAGGTTAAGGTAAGCTCCTAATAGAAGAGCCGCCTGGCTTCAATCTTAAATCCAAACAGCAGTGCTCTTCTCTAAGGCAGACTTCAATGATTACTCTGAGTTCACTTTTCCAGTTTAGTCTCTAAAACACATTCTCAGAATACCTCATGGTCTGTATGCTTAGTTCACCAGCTCCCCCCTGTGGCATCTACTGAGTATTACTCTCTCAGAGTCAAATAGCAAAAGCCCCAGTCACTATGATGTAAATAGGCGAGATTTTGAACAGAAAAACACAGAGTACATTTTACAGAAATATTTTCATTTTAATAGATTTTGTTTTTGATAGAGAAATATTTAGTATTATTAAAAATGTATACTTCAAAAGGACAATTAAAGGCAACCGAAACATAGGTCACAAAAATGCTACTACATTTAAGTCAATTGTGTACCTACAAACAAATAAATTACATGTGACACATTAAATCTCTTACTTATGTTATGCTGTGCAACTGTTAACTGGCTGTTCAATATACAAAATAAGGCAAACCCATTCCAAATCTTTCAGTCATTGAAAAGTAGATCAAGGAAAACAAAAATCACTGAACTGTGTACCCTTGATGAGGATAAAAACAGCGTAAAAAAAAAAAAAAAAACTTTGCGTTAACTGCTTATTTGGTCAGACCACTATACTATGATCTGTCCTTCATAAGAGCACTCGCAGGTGTGTAATGTACATGATCATGCCAAAGATATGTTCGGTCAAACCATAGTATTATGATTAGGATTGTTGTTATTATTTAGTAAACTTTAGTTTCAACTCTACAGTTTCTCTTTGTGTAATAGCTTTTATAGTGTGTTGGGGAGGACTGATTCTTCAACGGAGAGTACGTGAGTGAACTGGCCACACAAACAAACATAATGGCCCTACGTTATGAAACACGGATTTAATGAGTCAATGCTGTTCCCCTTTTTCAAAGAGGTGTCAGACTCTGACAAAGGCAACAGCATTCTGATGAGTCACAACCCATAAACAGCTGGACCACGTCTGTCCCCATGCACACAGGTACACACAACACGTTGAGCAGGTTTCTCAGGTCAGGCAGCAATCCTTCCATCCAAACACTAACACGACGTCAGAGATGGCGTTACAGTCACTAACAAAGCCTAAACAAGTTCACAGTGCTGCCAATACAACTGCCAGACGGTACTGTACACTGGCAGGTCTATAAAAAGTGCTTTCAGTTGACAAAACAATAATGGTTGTGAGAGCGTCTCTCCTCTCAACACATCCTGACACAATACTGCAATAGATACTTCTACGCCATGGTTCAAATGACATCAGTGAAATGTCATGATAGGGCTTTTATCTGACGTCATTCTTTCTCATAATAGATTACTCATTGGAGTGTGTTTACTCTTCCCTCTCCGGATCCCACATTAACTAAAAGGAAGTGATCACATTTGGCTTTTTGCAAGTGTTACAGGACTATTACAGAAGGTTGCAGGATTAGGAGCAACCCTTACTAGTAGTGGTTGGCGTCGTCATAGGAGGACATGTCCATGTCAAAGAAATCCTCCAGCTTCCACTGAAGGGTCTCAAAGGTGGGTCTGCTGGAGGGCTGCTCCGTCCAGCACTCCTGCATGATCTCGTACATGACCTTGGGGCAGTGAGGAGGGCAGGTCATGCGGTAGCCCGTCGGAAGTTTCTGCACCACCTGGTAGTTGGTCATGGCTGAGTGATAGAAGAGGTAGATTATTAACATGCCTTCACAGGAATTCTCTGAGACTTCTCGTTGAGGTGTCAGAGAGACACCACCAGGACATCACTGAAGAGAATGCACTGCATACTATGACTATTTTGTTCCTAACCAAAATGGCTTGGGGGCAAGTTTGGTTATGATTTGAACAACGGCATGTTAAGGAGAGAAATATATAAGGTGTGAATAAAAAAGATTCAGAGTCATCTGTGGACTCTTTCTGAAAAAAATTGAAAAAGGTTGTCTGCTGGACACTTCACTGTTCGCCCACGGCTTGTGAACGTTACAAAAAGAGACAACTGTTCAAATACATACAATGATACTAGACCAAACCAAGAGAAAAGTAAGCCCAGCCTTACTTGGATAGGGCATTTGACCAAAGGTCATGATTTCATAAAGTAGGATGCCAAAGGACCAGACGTCGGACTTGATGGTGAACTTGTTGTCATGGATGGCCTCAGGCGCTGTCCACTTCACGGGGAACTTGGTACCCTCTTTGGCTTGATATACGTTTTCATCCTGATATACATTGTCATCCTGTTTCAAATGGAAAAGAATTTGTAGCTCATAGGTTGTTTAAAACAGGCATTCCAAACAGTATGTACAAAAAGGGCATTACTCTACAAGGTCCTCATGCATACTCAGAAACAAAAGCTATTACTTGTGAGAAAACCAACACTGGTAAGTCAAGGAAAATCTCTCATCAAGTCATGCGTCTAAGTGTGACAACAACATACTGTATCAGTAAAATCATACCTTGAAGACTCGTGCCAGGCCAAAGTCAGCCACTTTGCAAATATTATTCTCCCCAACGAGAACGTTTCGGGCAGCCAGATCTCTGTGGATGTAATTCTGGAGCTCAAGGTAGGCCATGCCAGCAGCCACTTGAGCTGCCATCTCGATCTGATCAGAGATCCGCAGTTTTGTACCGCCATCCTCTGTGAGAAAAGCGATAGAGGAAAAAAGGCTTTTAAAAGTCAGTAAGTATGTGGACAGTCCTACAGTATAGGATATTAATGGGAATGATTTCAGGGCCATAACGTGGATGTCCTGAAACAACAAAGTATGTTGATCATTAATCTGGCTCACAATGACATGGCATCCATCTTGTACACCATGATTAAAAAAGACAACATTTACAGACAAAGAGAGGGGGCGAGACTTCGGTTGCAGTGCTATTCAAAAGGCACACCTTACTCTACGTAATCATAATAATAACCTGGCTTATTCCTGTCACTCAAATACATGACAACACACTTTGAATATAAAATTCCACCCACAGCCTCAACATTAATATCATATCATGGTTACACTATTGCATGCATAGTATGACATAATCTCCAGGAAGGCAAATCGAGTCTTTCCCATCAATGCTCACTCATGTCATAAAACTGAGATAACACTGGTATCTACATGCTTGTCTTAAGACAAACCCCCTCATTCAGTTTATGTCAGTAGACTTTGATCCCTTTCCTCTGTTCATGCCACCGTAATGAGCAAAGGTAAACTTCCTCATGCACTTCAAACAGAGCACCATGACAAAGCCTGAATGAATGCTGGTATTCACTTCAGAGATTATTTAGAGAAAATTAGCCATCCATGTATCCATTCTTTGTAAATCTAATCTTTAAGCATACTGTAAAGGATAGTGCCATAAATATGTGATGATAAAGCTCTGTGTTAGAGCCTTCGTTCTCATGACTGACATGTTATAGAAAACTATTGACTGGATGCCCCAATACACACAGCACATTGTTGGTGATGGCCTCTTTAAATATATCCCCTAGATGTTTCTTCACCTTACAACTACATTGGGAACATTTCTTTCTGGTAACAATTCCACAGAGCATTTTCTGAATGTACTCTATGTGCTTACAATTGAAAAAAGAATGAGCACCACACCACCTAGAATGATGAAAGTATGAACTACTGAGGCAGAGTGAAATGGTGTCTTAACAAGTATATTATACAAAAAGGCGTTTTCTAGGCCAAAGACCAGCATAGTAGGTGGCCATCTTGGCATCAGAAGCTCTCAGAGAATCTTGTTATTTCCCCATCTACAATGTTACCATGCACATCTTGCAAAGGAAAATGTGACCTTGATCACTCAAACTTCGTTGACGTCTTTAATGAGTTGGTCAGCTCCTCGACAAAGTGTGTACTATTTGAAATCTGAAATTCTACATAACATGTCTAAGCAAAATCTAGCATTGTGTTAGACAGCTAGTTTGAAAACTACAGTGAGTAATATCAATCTCTACATCTCTAGCACAAATCACAAAAGTAATCAGTGCTACCAAAGAGGGGTGTGGGGCTTGTGAGTGTGGGACTTGGGGGTGTGCTCTTGTGAGTGTGGGACTGGGGGGTCTGGTCCAGTGTTGCCATAGTCCGCTTATTATAAGCCATCTGGGCTTGTTTTTTGGTGAAGTTGCGGGTTGCGGTTTTGGGGGCGTGCATTTTATGTGGTTGCTTCTTTTGGGCTTGCTTCGTGTTTGTTGTTTCTGCGTAGAATCCACGCAGCGCCTGCACGGACACAGAGGGAATTTCCCCTTGGGGATCAATAAAGTATCTATCTAACTATCTATCTAGAGGGCATTTTAAACCTATGCCTCTGCGTCAACTCTACGCTGTAACTAGGCTCCTCTAACATGACCGCCCCAGAAATGTAGGGGTTCAGGGAGGAGATGCTACTTGGGTCGCTTCTTTTGGGCTTATTTCAGAGACCTGTTGCTTATTTTTGCTCACGTGACCTGGCAACACTGGTCTGGTCTTGTGAGTGTGGGACTGGGGGGTGTGGTCTTGTGAGTGAGAGACTGAGGGGTGTGTGGTCTTACTCTGCAGATACTCCAGCAGACTCCCGTTCTTCATGAGCTCGGTGATGATGTAGATGGGCTCCTCCACGGTGCACACGGCGTACAGCTGGATCAGCTTGGGGTGCCGCAGCCTCTTCATGATCTGAGCCTCGCCCAGGAAGTCCTGAGCATCCATGGTCCCTGATGGAATGACAGCGAGTTGGATACCAGTTAGTCTTGCACTAGTGCCTGAGGGGCACTTCACTGAGCTCATGCTTGACGTTTACCTGGTTTTAGAGTCTTCACAGCAACTGGTGTGGTGTCATTCCAGATTCCCTCATGCACTTCCCCGAACTGTCCAGCCCCCAGCTTGCGCAGAAGGCGCACTGAGCTGCGCTCGATCTCCCATTGGTCCGCAGTGTTGTAGGACAGTCCATGCGTCTGAGGAGCCTCCATCTGAACAAGCATCAGAGCATTAGAAGACAAACCTCAACTTAAGTCATGTTGATCCTCCAGGATAAAAACATCAAGGTCTAGTGTTGAATAGCCTGGTTGATAACCATTAAGGGATTTGGCTTAAAATTCAGAGTGGGCATCAATGTGGATAAAGTAGAGCCTTCAAACAACACCAGAAAGGACACTACTGGCATCTCACCTTTTTGCACGGTTGCAAGAGACGCACACACAGGCCATCTTCTTGTTTTGAGTAGTGCTCCACAAGCAGTTTCAGAGTGGGAAAGGACCGGTTTCTAGACACAAAGTATTCTCCCGTCTCTGTTTTTCTAATTTTGTAGTGTTTCACTTTACCTCTGTCCAAAACTGTGGGAACAGAGAGGCACTATTATGATACAAAGCATAACTGCAAAACATGTCTGTGTGGAATAAGTATCGACTTAAATGTCACAACTTTACCCAAAGACCATTCTCTAGACCAAATGCTATCAGCTGTTTTATCAGAGGACAACAGCTCAGCTTTATCACCTCTCACCTTCATGAACTACAGAGGCTATTGCAAAGGTACAGTACAAGATAAACACAACAGGGCTGTTCTGGAATGAGGAAACAGGGATATTGCTCCCAGGTAAACTGTTTATAGACTGGCTAACACCAGACCTCTTCTCAAATCTCAATTCAGTTTGAGAATGGGTCTGGGGACCTTTCCTTCATTACACTGAACTTTTACCAAAGCTTTTTATAAAAACAGCAAAGAGCCAAAAAGTCTTGCAAACAAAGGTTTTAAATGCAGTCATTTACTCAATTCCACATACACGTCCATTTAGCTTTACACTGACGCCATCAGCACAGCCATTGGTTGTGCTAAACAGCGTTGTCAACTGTACTCCTCTGTCCGTCATCATAAAAAGACCCCCTATGCTGGACAAGCGGTTATGATTGGTTCTTAGGTTTTTGGTGATTTGGAAATTGGCTTCAACAGGTCTCCAGACAGACTTCCGGAACATGGCCACATTTGCTGACAAGTTCATCTGGGTTGCCCCAGGCTATATACTGTACTGTAATTCCCAGAAGGAACAAGGAAGTCAGAACTGTAATTACAATCAAATAAAATCCATCTGAGAGTAATCAGCACAAATGATTCTGGGAAAACAACAATAAGCCATATTCTGTCAAACCTAAATGCAAACGTTCTTTTCTTTCTTTCTTTCTTTCTCAATCACCAAAAGAAAATGGAAAAGCTGGGTTTCCTCACCTGACAGGGAATACTCTCCTTTCTGGCTCTCACAGTGTCTGATTAGGAAGCCTCCATGTACATTGCCCTCGGCCTGAAGCAGTTTCTCTGCATCTAGCCTTTTTGTGTCCGGAAAGAACCATCTGCAAATTCACAATGAACATGACTTTGAGAATCTCCTATAAACTATAGTTCATACACATTTCACTTTGTCTTACAGGTGTTACTGTACTTTCCATTAATGTTATCTTCCATTGAACAATATCCAGAGACTGAGACCAATACTTAACATATCCAGCGGTTCCTTCAATGCCTCAAAAGTCATTTGACATTTTTTTAATTTGTTTGTTTTGTCTGCCTGTAATATGAGCAAGTGTTTTGGTTTCATTTCAATTGATTAAGTCTGATTTGTTGACCTACCCCCCTACTTTCTCATGGTTAAGATGATGAGCATTGACTGAACACAAAAAGAGGAAACTTTAAAAAGTGCACGAGCTGAAGAATACATGAAAAATGCAGAAAAGAAATTCCTTTAAGGCAAGACACATATAGCGGAATGCAAACTGGAAAAACGGGAGGGTCCAGATATAAAGTATCCATCTGAGGAAAACTATAAACAAATGATTTATCCCATAGCATGTGTGAATGAGGATTCATTATGTGTGAGTGCTGAAAACATCAATGCCAGGTGATGGTGAGATGAGATAGTGATGATGGGGTGAATGGAATGAGGTTTGGATACATTTTTGGATAGCTGGCACATGTGAGGGCTACTGTTGCAATTACAATAACAGAAAAAGGAAATGCCAATGAAATTCTTAGTGTGAAATTAAGCCAATACTGACTGTATGTACGGTGAATAACACTAGCTTATCAGGCAGAATCTTAAATGTACATGTCCCATGCCCATGAGCATGAGCTTTTATGCTTTGGATACAAGTGGTTGTGTGCATGTGTGTGTGTGTGTGTGTGCGCGCATGTATGGATAGTTTGGCTATGTGTGGTACTGTACAGTCCTCTCCCTTTATTTATGGCCCTACTGCACCCCCCCCCCCCCTTGCACTACTGCAGCTGTGGCATAACAATTTGGCTATATTGCAAAGTATGCAACAATAAAATAAAATAAAAAACTTGAAACTGAGCGGTGCAGGCTATAGAACATGGAGCTGAGCGGTCATTGTCCTGACAAGACAATCCTCAGTTGTCAGGTCTGGTCTTGTTATACAAATTCTATGTTAATTGTGCAGCATTGTATATGTTCACAAAGCTCTAAGAATGCAATAAAGATGATTATTGCACCTGTAAATGTGTACTCTCAGAGATGTGGGTTCCACTAAGCGCCCTTTCTATATTGATTGCACTGAGTAATTCAAGCCAATGATTTACCAAACCACAGCATTTCCTTCTTGGTGGGAATGATTAACTGTGGTTTGACCCAGTGTTAAAGCTTCAGTAAAACACTTGTTCTTTTTGCAGTATACTGTAGTAGATCTGCACCACTTAATACACACAAAGTACTTTGTGATAAAGAGGAACAATGACTCTGAAAGAGCCTCAAAGCCACCACTCACACATTAAAAGCGAATTCCACAAGTGGGTCATTCCACGCCAAATCAACCAGAGCCCACGCACTTGCGTCTCAAAAAAATCTGAAAAAAATACCATGTGTGCCTATGTTACCCAGGAGACACTCTGTAAAATGTTTTTGTGCTAAGATCAATACTTTTCAAGTAACAGCCAGTTTTACAGGGGGAGGGGGGTGTCAAATTTGTTCTGCCTCTTTTTTTTGTCAAAGTTCACAAGCTCATCGCTCAAGAACTAGAATCTGTAGGAGGCTCAAATTTTGCAGGCTGGTGCATAAGTAGGAATAGTATGCAGTAAAATCACCACGAGTAGTCTGGATGATCCTGCATGGTCATAGCAGTCCCTCAAAGTTGATCAAAATTGCATTGGAGTTTTTGGCTGGGTTCTGTTTAGGCCTTCAGAAGACACATTTTTACTCAACATAGACTCTTGGGGTTTTTTTCTTATTGAGATAAGTAGAAACACTCTCCGAAAAAGCAATGAAGAGAAAAGAAAATCCATCAGGGACTGAACAGCAGACCTCACAAGTTTGAAAAATAAATTTGGATCTCATATTCAGAGCACCCTAACACCTTGTGGGAATATACAAAGATTTTTTTAATATATTTTTCTATGATCTGCATTACCTCTTCTTTTTAAAAACACCAATTTGACTTGTCTTATGCAAATCTTTCTTTTTCATTTCCCACCCTGAACAAGGGCAAAATGCACCATAGAGATCTATTGAGAGATTTGTTTTGTATAGAGTAACCACTAGGTGCCACTAAAATCACTGAATCACTGAAATTTCCGGGTGGGGACAAAACATATTGATCTCAATGGTGCATTTTGTCCATGTTTAGGGTGGAAAATGAAAAAGAAAGATTTGCATAAGACAAGTCAAATTGGTGTTTTTAAAAAGAAGAGGTAATGCAGATTATAGAAAAAAATATAAAAAAAATCTTTGTATATTCCCACAAGGTGTTAGGGTGCTCTGAATGTGAGATCAACATTTATTTTTCAAACTTGTGAGGTCTGCTGTTCAGTCCCTGATGGATTTTCTTTTCTCTTCATTGCTTTTTCAGAGAGTGTTTCTACTGATCTCAATAAGAGAAAAAAAATCAAGAGCCTATGTTGAGTAAAAATATGTCTTCTGTAAGCCCAAACACAGCCCAGCCAAGAACTCCAATAAAATTTTGATCAACTTTGAGGGACTGCTATGACCATGCAGGATCATCCAGACTACTCATGGTGATTTTACTGCATACTATTCCTATTTATGCACCAGCCTGCAAAATTTGAGCCTCCTACAGATTCTAGTTCTTGAGCAATGAGCTTGTGAACTTTGACAAAAAATAGAGGTAGAACAAATTTGACACCCCCCTCCCCCTGTAAAACTGGCTGTTGCTTGAAAAGTATTGATCTTAGCACAAAAACATTTTACAGAGTGTCTCCTGGGTAACATAGGCACACATGGTATTTTTTTCAGATTTTTTTGAGACGCAAGTGCGTGGGCTCTGGTTGATTTGGCGTGGAATGACCCAAGTGCAACATGTCGGCCTTGTGTGTTTCAACACTGAAATGGCACATTGATAAGTTCCACCTTAGTTTGGTTTCTCTTTTTTTACTCATAAAAACACATAGTGATGTGGTGCTGTCTTCATTATAAATACTGTAACATGAGTGGAGGTCAGAAAATGTTTATTTTAGAAGATAATTTTAGGAAAGCCTACCCTAGGCTTCAGTTAAGTTTTTCTATCCAGGAAAGGAGGGAAATGGGATGAATAGTTACACTCAATTGTATACAGAGCCAATGCTACTTACGGTTCTGCGTCAAGAGTTTCAACTGCAGCCACATAGTTTGCTGGAATGTAACCCTTCTTGTTCGCTGAGACACCGGTGAGAGCCTTCGCATACCACCATTCACCATGGCTTTTATCCAATGCTTCGATTTTATCGCCAGCATGAAAAGTCAAATCGTCTTCGGTTCGAGCCGTGTAGTCATAGAGAGCTATATAAGCATATCCAGGCCTTTCTTTTGGTAAGGGTGGCAGCTCGCGCATGGGAGCCACCACCTGCGGATTTGTAATAACCACCGATTTGTCAACATCGTCCTTTCGAGGTCCACTGTTCTTGTTAATTCGGTCTTTTAGACATGGTCTGAAGACAGCCTGGAGACATTGCATACAGCCTTCTTTCACATTCATGACGACAAAAGTCCAGCTGTTTAGTTTAATGAACGGAATAAATCTGAAGGAGGTTCAAATGATTGCCGCTGCGTTCACCAGCTTGAGCCCCTCACATAATCGTAAATTGAATTCCAAGTGAAATAGCCTATCCAAGGCACGGGAATCGTTAGTCCATCCAGAAAACACTTGACACCCGGTGGGATATCCTACAGACTGGCATACCTATGACTTCATTACACCCGTAAGACTGCGCCTCATAATTCGAAGATCATGTCACGAAGTTTCCTGGTTACTTTCCCCCTCGAAACTGACGCGCAAACGTTAAACCCACGGAAATAGCCCAGGCACCAGCCTCACCTGTTCTAATGTTGTAGCGCCACTGCCAGACCAGATTGTTTAGTCACGGAGCATATGGACCTTTAACCCATAAATTGCCTTGAACAAATACTGTTTTATTTCTACCACGCATTTAACACACGGGCCAACTCAGAGCGCGTTACAGTTTCAAGAACATAAAAAAAGCTGCTGAAAGAGAACATTAGAATATAGGCTATTATATATATATATATATATATATATATATATATATATATATATATATATAGATATAGATATATATAGATATAGATATAGATATAAAAACCATCTCAAACTGCACAGGCAGGCTACTCAAATAGGCTGGACAGATCAGCCAATATTTGTTTCAGAATAGGCCAGCACTCACTGATCTTCTTGACCCGTGAATTCCACATGGGCATCCCTTTGCCATTGGAATCCTATAGGATTTTGGCTCCAAAATCTGATTGGAATGCAGTAGATTTATTTTGATAAGGGTAGTATTTTTGTCATTTGAATTTCATTTTGTTGAAGTCAAATATTTTTTGTAAAACCACTGATATAAAGAACCCTTTATTGATCAGTGGGTAAAACCAATGTGATGGCATTATTAAAAAAGCAAGTAATGTTTATATGGTTGGTCTGCAACATTGCACACTCTGAGCATGCATTACCTGTCACTGAGTACAAATACTTCAGTACAGTGCTTATGTATGAATGAGGAGTATCTTTACTTGAGTTTTTATTTTTCGTCCTACATTTACTTTTATTTACAGTTCCATTATCAGTAGCCTAATAAATAGAAAGTTAAAATGTGCAAATGAAAACAAAAGCCACAGTTTCCATTCATGTTAGATATTTACAACCCCAAGATTTGCCAACTTGATGTCACCATGGGACACAGCAATAAATAAAGCCATAGTTAAGGCTAAGCAACACCATGGCTCACCAAGGCCTAGAACTAGGCTAAGGAGATTACTACTATTCTAACTGCTTGCTTTTCATTCATTATGCCACTTTTGTTGGTTTTGGTTTTCAAAGTGTTTTTATGGAGAGTGTAGCTGCCTTTATAAACATCTGAACTTCATTGAAGCCTTATAAAATGAAACAGCAATGACAAATGAATGGCTGCCATGCGCTGCCGTGCATGCTTTGAAGACATTGTAGTGTAGGCACCACGTTTGCTGTCATTTTTATTAAAAGCACAATGCAGGGAGGGGGTTGTCACCCCACCCAAGTACTTTACAGGACAAGCAGTACAACATTCACCCAGTTTTATCAATGTCACTATTAATGTCAATATGAATCAGCATATTTTAAAACAACAGCAGTTAACCAAAGTGTTGTATAATCAAAAGCAAGTTGGATTGAACATAGACCTATACATTGAAGATGTACATTTAGTTGTCACTGTAAATTAACTACTTACAGAACTTGATGGATATTCTTCAGACAACAGGACCATCTTGTTGGGCCGTGTCCTGCCACATCTGGCCATTAGCCACAACCCAGCCTGTTAGAAAAAGTTTCAAAAATGTTATCTTTGGACAAAAAAATGGAACTTTGGCACAAGTTAGCAGTTTTAGGTTCCTTGATATTTGCAGTCTAGGCCTACTTGGTTCATCAGGACGAAAATCTTGTTTATCAACCTGAAACTCATCTCCAGTCTGAGTGACAAGAAACCCCTCAACTGGGACAATGACACACTCAAGTCAAACAAGTTGTATCATTCACCCATTTGGTCAGTGTCACAATTAACTTTGCTTACAGTTCATTATGGCCATTTTGCAGATGCAGGACCACCTTGTTTGTTGGGCCATTTTCCGCCACATCTGGCCATACGCCACAAATCAGTCGGTTAGAAAAGGTTTGAAAAAGGTAACACAAATGTGACTGAAGTTCATGTGGGGGTCAAGGCAGGTGGCAATATAGTGTATATTTTAAAGTGTATTTCCAGAGCTATTTGAACCTAGGGTCTTTTTTCCCCACGAGTTGAACATCCCTTTAAAAGCTAGATTATGTTTATCGACGAAGTCTGAGTTTGACTAGGCCTATTTGCACTGTTAGATTGGGTCGTAAGTGCTAATGCCAGTCAAACTCAGACTTCTTCGATAGCCTAAACATAATCTAGCTCTTAAAGGGATGTTCAACTCGTTGTGGTGAAAAAGACCCTATTGGTTCAAATAACTCTGGAAATACACTTTAATTTGACCAATGTCATATTAGCCTAAACCCTGGTTAAGAATTGGATGTGAATGAAGTTCATATGGGGGTCAAGGCAGGTGACCCAATATATTTGGCAACAGGCTAGGCTATAGTGTGCAGCCTATGATTAGTTTTCAAATTACAAAAAATCAGTATTTTACTTTTGATACGTGCCGTTCTGTAGCCTATAGTTTAATTTCAAACGCTTAAAATTAGGGTAGGCTATTTTATATTTTATTTGAACATAAGCTACATTTGATATATGTTTGCCCATCCATGCCTCTAGTGAGAATGAGCATCAGCTCTATGGTAGGCCTACTCAATGTCACGCACTGCAAAAGGGTACTGAATTTGGCAGTTTTATGGACAAATTGCTGTTTAGGTCAACTTCAGTGCTGAGGAAATGATAGGAAATTGCCCAAATCGACAAAAGTTCACCAAGATTCTGGCCTTATACTAACTGAAACCCGGGACCCGACATGATCAGTCCCTGCTAATCAGATATTGGTATGTCAGAGAATGTCTAATAAGACGTCTTAGATAGATAGATAGATAGATAGATAGATAGATAGATAGATACTTTATTGATCCCCAAGGGGAAATTCAAGGTCCCAGCAGCTTAAGACACCACACACAACATACAATAACATGTAAACAGGAAAATACAAAGCAAATCAACAAATCAACATGACTAAAGGAGCAGTAAAATAGGCTACTAGATAAGATGTGCATGAATGTACTGAGGATTGGTACTGTGTATGAGTATGAGGTGTGTGTCAAGTTGGTAGTGCAAATAAGTCCAACAGTGCAACAGTGCAATATTAAATTCCAGTGACCAGCAATAAATATGTAGCCTATAGGCTACAAAATGTAAGCATAGTAAATCCAACAGTGCAACAGTGCAAGATTACATTCTAGTGACCAGCAAAAAATATGTACAATACAAAATGTAAGCATATAATAACAGTACTAGTATAAATATATGGACAATTAAAATAAACCTAGTAATAATATAAGAGTTATAGCAGCAGTGCAAGGATAGTTAGATATGGGTGCAGACATTAGTCATTGGTAAAATATTAGGACATATGGACAAAAAGAGGGTAGACATGTACTGTAAGCCATGCCATATTGTGTATGGGTGGAGGTGCAGATATACCATGCATAGAAGTCCAACTCTCCTTTTCTCTTCAGTGAAGCATTGTACAGTTGTATGGCCCTGGGTACAAATGACTTCCTCAGTCTGTCTGTTGTGCATGTCATGGAGCGTAGTCTCGAGCTGATCGCAAGCTCTTCTGCTGTATGATAGTGCTGTAGAGTGGATGACAGTCATTGTCCAGGATGCTGTGTAGCTTGTTCAGGGTCCTTTTGTCTGATACTGAAAGTGATGCACTCCAGATCAGCTCCCACAACAGAGCCAGCCTTCCTTACCAGCCTGTCTAGTCGCCCAGCATCCCTCTTCCTAGTGCTTGCTCCCCAAGTGGACTCTGGTGTCCCTCTTGCAAAACTAAGTTAAACTTGAACATCACATCTACATCATATATTACGGTATATGTACCCGGAAGTGTGAAACAAAAAGTAGCTTAATGACAGATGAGTGTTTTGCCTCTCACGTCTGTTCGTGATTTCATTATCGCTGATTTGAGTTAGGCCTACCTTGTAAATCATATTATAAGCTTTTTTATTGCTTTGATGGCCTTTACCGACATCGGTGTTTTGTAACGTAAGGCTGCCCCACGTGTTGCCTAACTGACACATGCAGTGGAAGGTCCCCGTCCATCAGCTAACGTTAGCCACCACAGCTAGCGGTGCAGTTTTTAGTCATCAGTGATACTGATCGACACAAAACTTCAGGGCAGCGTATCTCACCTCCCTGTCGCCAGTCATTATGAGCGAATATTTCTGTCTTTCAGACTGTGATGTAATTGGTTTCGATTTGGACCATACTCTATGTCGTTACCATTTGAAGGAGACCTCTAGGGTGAGTTTGAATATGATTATCATAGGATACTCTGAGAGATGCATGCGTTTTTATTAGAACGGGAACTCATGGAAGCAATCAGTCAGTGAATGTGCTGCATAGCTCCCTATATTTGATTAGATTCGTGCGCTACCAAATTGCCTATGCTAGGTCATTTCAGATGGCCTTTTACTGTAGCCTATATGTATCACAGGACCAGCTACTTGCAAACATAGCCTCGCTGCAACGTATCGTTTGAAGCAGTCTCTACTTTCCTAGGCGCTGTACAGTGACGGGTTTAGTTTCGTGTGCGGCTTTCATTCTCGCCTCATATTGTGCAAAATTAATCAGATCTAGCCTATTGCGCTACTCACATATGACTTGACACAGCATCATGGCTTGTTATGTAACTGAATGATGCTCACTGACCGTTTATCCTTGATTATGTTGAGCATGCAATCTGTAGAACATATTTAGCCTAAATCTGTTCGGATAGATGAGCAACCTTAAGATATTTTCCTCTATTGCAGCTTATCTATGAAAGCTTTGCCAGGTATTTGGTGGAACATAAAGGATATGACCAAGATCTCTTGACCCTCAGTCCCGCCACCTGGGATTTTTGGTGAGTTGGCTTTGTCTCCTTGACATCTCAAGTTGGATAGGCTACCGAATACATCAGTAACCTGCATACATGTGTGATGATGACACGTACTGTAGGCCAAGAGGATGATGCACAGACACCGCGTCACCAGTCATGAATTTAAAATGAGTCTGTCGTGACTTTACTTCGCAGAGCCTGAAGTCGTAGTGTAGATCAGGCTTATAGTCCAGCCTGTAATGAAAATTGATAATGTCATCAACATGAAATCTCTACTTTTTCATTCAACCGCAAGACACACTCTCCCTGAAAGTCTTACCAAATCAGTGTATTTTGTTATTATTTTGCAGTTTCAAAGGTTTAGTGTTGGACCTTGAAGATGGAAACCTTGTAAAATTGGCTGCTGATGGAACTGTTTTGAGGTATTCTATTATTTCTAAAAGTTATTTGTTGCATATTTCTTGTCATAATATGAATTGCTGTCATTGTTGATTTGGCACATTAATATGGTGTTTTACCTTTTGGAGAAGGGATGCTGCTCCCATAGTTGATTCCCTTTTTTTCAATCCAGGGCAACCCATGGGACACATGACCTTAGCACAGAAGACTTGCTGAAGCACTATGGTCCAAAGAGGGAATGGAAGCACTTCAATAGCCTTAATACCTCGTACACACGATCTGGTGCAGTATTGTTATTATACAGTATTACAACCATTTATTCTATCAGAAGTAGCAGACTGTGTGCAAGGGCACTAATTTAAATGGGGTGGGACACAGTGTGAAATCTAGCTAAAACTTCCAATAATTACTTTAATTATGTTTTGTTAACAGCGTTTATTAGGGATACCGCAATAATAAGAGACCTGCATTTATTTGACATTAAATGCAGGCTTACAAGGTTACATGTAGCTGTAGCATGTATTTGACCATTTCGGTCATTGAGAAATAGGCCTACAGTATCCCCAACATAAAACTGGAGAACACTGGATAAAAGCATTATTAATGAAAGAAATGTGATGTTTCTGCTGTCTTTGTCAAGTCTTTCAACTTCAATGGCTCAAAGGAAAGCAGGGCTGCAAAGTTGCCTTGTCTTAATGTTAGACTCTCATGAAAACTAAATAATAATTGATAATAAGTGATAAACATAGTGATATTGAAAATCCAGCTCAAGCACAATTCCATGCAGTTGTTAAGCTTGCACGATACTGTAGTTGCACATCATTTCTCCTTCAGCAGTGGATTCTATATAGTTGAAGAAACTGCTATTTCATTTTTTTAAAACATAAGGAAGAAATAGAACTACTGCATCACAACCCATTGTTCTATTGTGTTAGTCATGCATTTGATGCATTTTCCCTGGTGTTTGTTTGAGGCAGAATTTATTTCATTGGAAGGGTCTTGTATACAAGTGATAATTAGGAACCTATGTTTATTAGAGACTTAGCTATTATTGGAAGTTTTACCTTTCATTTAATGGCCTTATTTGGTAGTTTGTTTAAATGAGCAAAATCAGAGCTCAAGCATTGGTGGATCAGCTCAATGCTCCCACACACTACACAATAGCTTTAGTTCAGGCACAAGACACTTTGTTCACTGAGTGACTTTGCTCTTTGCACATTGTTTGAATTAAGGCCCAAAGTGTGTTTCTTTGGAGTTAGAATATATTTTGAAGTAATTTCTATCATTCTCCAGCAAAATATTATTTCTATGACAACTACTTTGACCTCCCTGGAGCACTACTCTGTGCAAGAGTCGTGGATATGTTGCACAAGGTAAAGAGCAAGGATGTTTAAATCATATTACTACTCTTTAAATAAGTTGTTATTGTTGTGTTCAAACAATTCATATTGTGTATTATTCATTGGCATTCAATGAAATGTGCAAACCTTTCACCGTTTACAGCGTGGTAATGAGGTGACATCTGACTTTTGGAAAGACATGATCGCCGCTATTGATCACAATTACAACACCTCAGCATTTAGAGGTGAGTTAACGTTGGCTTTTTATATTCTCAATTAAAGGGTGGTTTTGGGTGTCCAGTTCT
Organism: Sardina pilchardus; assembly: GCF_963854185.1. Taxonomy (NCBI): domain Eukaryota; kingdom Metazoa; phylum Chordata; class Actinopteri; order Clupeiformes; family Clupeidae; genus Sardina; species Sardina pilchardus. Next base: position 3,050,412 of record NC_085005.1, on the reverse strand, counting down.
CGAAGTGAGACCATCGAAACAGAGGTGCATATAGATACCTAGGGCAAGATGTAGCAAAGCATATAGCCATGCTCATTAACCATTATACTAAAATGGTATCAGTAGCTTTTTGAGTGGTGAGGATTGTGTAGGTTGTGGGTGTTAGATTGCAGAAATATCCATGAAGACAGTTGATGACTTATGGTAAGAAGGAGGAGACTGTGATCAGTTTGGGAACTAGAATATTTTTTTATTTCGGTCAATATGTTGTACATAATGTGATCTTTTGACATACAAAACAAATGTTGCATTAACAGACTTGTCCTTCATTTCTAGTTATTTCTGCTTGTCGTGTGACATCTACTGTAGTTACAATTTTACAAAATTTCTGCCATTCAGAAGTGAACTTTTCTATTGTACATGTCAAGATTGGCGTATCTCACACTAAAGCCAGAAAACAATAATGAACAGGATTTTAACACATTTTTAAACAATACATATGAATGGAAAATCTTCATGTTACCTTAGAAGTGTACTTAACATAGTTAGGCTTTTGAAAGGGTCTTGTGGAAATTTATGTTTACTTTCTTCAGCAAACCATACAATATAACGTTTGGGGTACACCTTATAAAAGTGCTCATTACTAAACAAATTGCCTGCACTTAGTGATGGTGATTGCAAATGTTTGTTTTTTTGAGAAACTGCTCTTTGATGTTAAAGTTTGCTGTTTTGTTCAGTGTCTGTATCACGTTGCGGCAATCAGGAAACCAGAGAAAGAGCAGTGAACATTATCGGCAGCAAACACACCATTAGATTCCTCATCAGGAACTGCGACGTAGACTGTGTCATGAGCATGCAGCTCAAGAACAGCACTTCCAGACATTTGATCCAGGAAGCCCTTGTTATACTCGTCATAAGTGAAAACCATTGGCTGACCATTTTTGTAGAGTGCAACCAAGAGATTTGCCCCATTGACATGCATATGGTAAGCAAAGTAATAGAGTCCAGGGACTTGGCAGGTAAAGATGCCAGAGCCAGGATCATAATGTTGCTCACCATTGTACAAAACGGTTTCAAAGGCAATGGGGGCACCCGGTGGTGGATAAGCCCTTGTCAGAACAGCCGAAAAGGCAGACATTGGGGCCTTAACCAACTCATGAGCAACAGGCACAACCTCATGGGATTTGATTGGCATGCTCTTCTCATGATGGTAAATGACCTCACCTGGTGCGCCAGGGGCTCCTGGTGGTCCAGCTGGACCTGGGAGACCATCTTGACCTCTGGCACCAGGAGATCCTGGTGGTCCTTGAGGACCAGACATTCCCTTAGCCATAACACCTGCGGGGCCAGGAAGACCTGGGGCACCTGGGTGACCTTTAAGCCCTGGCAGTCCACTTGGGCCACTTGGCCCGACTGGTCCTCTACCCCCTGGGAACCCATTTTCTCCCCGCTCTCCTCTTGGTCCAGGTGGTCCTGGGTGCCCCTTAACTCCAGCTGGCCCTTTTGTACCTGGAATACCTGGTTGACCAGTAAAACCTTGCTCACCCTTTTGACCTTGATGTCCCATATGACCTGAAGGGCCAGTTGGTCCAACAGTACCTGGAATACCTGGCTTTCCTGTTAAACCTTGATGTCCCTGATCACCCTTAAGACCCTTTTGCCCTTGAGGTCCCATGGCTCCCATATCACCTTTAACACCCACGGCACCCTGCTCTCCCTGAAATCCTCTAGCACCCTGAGGACCAGCTTGGCCCATGGGACCTATACCTCCTGGAGCACCTGTGAATCCTGTTGGGCCTGGTTCACCTTTCTGCCCTGTTGTACCTGGCGAACCTGGTGAACCTCTGCCTCCTGGAACTCCACTTGGCCCTGGCTTGCCAACACCTGGTAGACCTGGAGACCCTGGCTGTCCGGCAGGTCCTTGTGGACCTTTAGGCCCTTGTGGGCCAGGGAAACCAGGGTTACCATTTACTCCAGATTTACCTGGAGCGCCCACTCCTGGAGGGCCAGGGTGGCCTTTTAAACCTGGTTGCCCAGGGGTTCCAGGAATACCATCTCTACCTGGACCACCTGGCTTTCCAGGGTCACCAGGATGTCCTGTTGCACCTGGTGCCCCAATTCCAGACTTTCCAGGTGGACCAACAGGACCCATTGCTCCCATTCCACCTGGGCCACCTGGTGAGCCTGGAATGCCCACACCTCTCTCGCCTTTTTGACCTGGCTGTCCTGGCATGCCAGGTGCACCAGAAGGTCCCATTGAACCACCTGGTCCCATTGGCCCAGGAGCTCCTACAGGTCCAGATTTTCCAACAGCAGAGTATCCAGCAGGTCCGGGGGTTCCGGGGCTACCTGATGGCCCTCTTGGGCCCATTTGACCTGGAGGACCAGCATGTCCTTTTGCCCCAGGAATACCATTGGCACCAGGTTTTCCAGGGGACCCCGGGGTACCGGGTTTGCCAGTTGCAGAGTAGCCGGGTGTTCCTGGTTGTCCAGGGGGACCCTTTGGTCCAGGGTGTCCAACACCACTTTTTCCAGGTGGTCCAGGGGGGCCGGGGGGCCCGTGTGGTCCAGGTGCTCCAGGGCTACCTGGAGTTCCTGGCTCCCCTGGGATAGCTGAAAAATAGACACAAATATTGCAATGTGATGTATGGACATACATTGCTGAAAAATACCATCATGGTCCTTTCAACTGCATCACTCAAATTGACAGTTTCCATTTCACTGAAATTAGACTTTATAACATGACCTCTTGTTATGTCACAAGCCACATGGTATGTTATTTGGATTTAAAAGAATTGTATTAAAACAAAGATATGCCACATTCTATGGATACAATATGTAAATGTTTGACACACGTATCCCTTTTCTTCAGTTAAAGCTGAATCCCCTTTGAGGTTAGATGAAAGTGTCCTCTATTTTTGTGTACTGGTATTGATGACCAGCACTTTCATGCACCAGTAGGTTGGATAGATTGATCATTCCATTGTCTGCTCTGCTAGTTATCAGTCATCTCTCTGAACTATGGTCATCGAGATAGTATATTTGCTACTTTTCCAGTATTGATGTGGAAATTCATTTTCAGTACAATATTGTTTTGTATGAGCATGTTGAAGATCGGTCAGACCATGATGCAGCATGATCTTTTTTTGTGTGTATTTCAAAATCCTGACTCAATGTAGCTTTAATTAAGAACAGCATACAACTTTATTGCAAAGGGATATTGTGAGAAGGATAACGGATAAATAAGAATTATTGGCTCCTGATTGCTGAATTCTTCTGGCATGAAATGTACTCTCAGCTCATTTTCATTCCTGGGCTGAGGTCATTACGCAACCTTGTGTGACCTCAACTGTGTTTGGAGCATGTAAAGGCTAAGTAGGACATACTGTATGGCATGTCAGCTTACAATCCAAATTAAAACCGAACTGCACTCTCAGTATGGATTTTAAAAAAATGTTAGAAGTGAAAACATACAAATGTTAAATCAGTAATCAGTTTCAAGTACGTTTGCAATTAATCAAATTCTTTTAGCTGTTAATCTTTATGTTCCCCGCCCATCTCAATGCAACATATTGCAGCATATTTTATATTTGTATTCAGAATTCTAGTATAAAAATACTCCAAACTGTTTGTAATGTTGTGCAGCTGTTGTGGATTTTTTGTTACACCCAGCTATGTCCCTTTTGTTTTAGACTAGCAGTTTAAGAACCTAATCTACTATTTGAGAGTTAGAAATCAGCAGGTTGCTAAAAGCCACCATAACAGTGTTGGTTGCCAGCGGTGCTTCCCCAACTGTGGCTGTAGCTCATAGAACTAACCAGCAACAACAGGGGCAATTTTCCCATTTTGATGCGGTGATATCCTTGTTTATTCTATAAAACGTAACATCAATCAACAATTCTCAACCACTAAAACAATTATATGTAATAATTTCAAATAGCATTTATTGAGTCATATTGTACTGAACTATATTTCATGGAACAAAATGTCATCCGGTTTGCTGTAGTAAAAGACTTGCCCATTGGCCATGGATTTTTGTAATTTACTTAGATTGTTTCTTAGATTTACTTAGATTCACACCTCAAAAGTGGTTTGTTTTCGGGTGTGTCTAGCATGCCGTGGTAACATCTGGTCTGGAGAGTGTTCAAGAAAGAGCCTTAGCCGACCCTAGGAAAGACCAGTTTATGTGCTGGCATAGGTCACCCGTGAACCACGAGTGGACTTCCATGGAGAATGAATTTGAACATCTAGTCTTTTTTTATATTAATTGCACCTTAGTTGACAAAATGTTCAGTTTCAAGTCACTTTTGGAGCCACAGCTCTTAAACAGAGACAAGATGTCCTATGATTAAAGTGTGTGAATCATACAGAGTTCAAGGTTGTGGAAGTGGTTCCGTTGTACTCTCTCTGACCCATAGAATTTGTGGGACAGAGCCTTAAGCAGGATAGGGTACTCACAGACTATTGTTATCTCAGTGAGTTCAATATTACATTATACAATTTTCTCTGAATCGTCAGAGGATCAATATGATTCTCAGATAGATATAGAAGTGTTTAAGCCATATATATTATGGCTATAAGATAAATGTCTAATGCACAAATGTCTAATGCACTAATGCACATCTAATACTTTCACATAGTTAAACCTGTGTCGTTTCACCTGTGGATCTATATGCATCTCTCTGTGTATTACAGAATACATATATTTGTATAAATATGCTTGTCAATGCATGCGCAAGTCCACGTTAATAAGTAGGCCTAATGAGACAATATGCTACGGGTAACAGTGCACCTAGGTGTCCTATACATTAAAGCTCATCAGAGTTGAACACATTAAGTGACGCCTTTTGCTGACCTTTATTTTCTCCTTGCTTATCCAGCCATTATTGTTGTCCCAGTAATTATAATTACAACGTAATTAATAAATGTTGTGACTTTTATTTACTTAAATTATAGATTAATTGGACACAGATGGTAGTAGTAGTCTAAATGTCAACTATATATCCTTTTGATATAATCTACTTTTGCTGTTTTGCTTGTACAGACATTGTTCATGCCTGCCTGTTTAGTATGCTGCAAACATGATAGTCACACAATATGCAGTCACTCATATTCTGCAGTGAAAAACAATGTCATTCAAAGCTGACGTATCATGGCCCAATCAAATTAGATGGTAAATAAAATATGCAGACATACGGTGGGCCTTGACTGGAGGTGGAGGAGGCTGGTGCTTCTTCACTTGGTAGTGGTATCTCTCTGGGGTGGCCTCTGCCAAGGCTACCACCAGAAGTAGAACGCATATGAGTCGGAGGTCCATCCTCTGAAGCTAAACCTGGAAGATGTAATAGAGCCAGTACTAGGCTAGTCAGCTTCTCATGGTGCTGCAGCATGATCATCATTGGGAACTTAGATGAATGTTCTCATTCTGTTAGCAGTCTGCTATGCTGATCAAAACACATCACAAATAGGAGCAGACCAAGAATAACTCACACTATAGGTGACACAGAACACCGTATTCCATCACTTCCGTCACTTGGTTATGGCTATTTATATATGGAATTATGTTAGCTATATAATATCTGTATATATCACTTACTCTATGGAACCCATGTACAGTATGTCTGCATGCATGCCCCTACAAGCATGATCTACAGATTTGGTCTGTATTTAGACCAGACACACACTGCTAGCGCACACACTCTTCTTTCGCCAACATATAGGATCTCAGGAGCAAGGCCACATGAGATGATAGAAATGATGGAGGTCATAGAGAAGGTAAGGGAACACCTACCAGAAGGTTTGAGCTCCAAAATTCAGAGGGGTAGGACTCGGGGCTGCTGTCCCGGGCTATGCAATAAATCCTCAGGTGTTGAGTCTGTCTGTGGAGCTGCTACTGTTTTGAAGTGAAGTCATGCGGGTATTTATATGGAATCAGCCTCCAGCATCACCCAGCATCTTCCTAGCGTTCAGGCACCTCCCTTGTGTGATGTCAGCTTCAATGAGGGGTTTGTTGTCCCTTGTGAAGCTATGATACATTGTGGATGGCTTTGTCTAAAAGTGAAGGAATGTTTACTTAAACTGAATTATATTATATAATGGTATTTCGTCAGTGACTTTTGAGGCTTTCTTTGAAAAAGTTTTTGAAAAAGTTAGTTTTTAGTTGTTATTACCCAAGGCAAGCGTGTGTGTCAGGAGAGGACAATTGTGTAAATAGACTTGTTAAAAGTGTCTGAAATAAGTTTCTAAAAATGGAACTAAATTAGAAATGTTTTGAGTAACCAGTAAAAGTTTTGTGAGGTCTGTAGTTCACATGAAGAATATTTGTCAAATATATCTAGATGTTTAATTTGAACCAGCTAGACTTTTGGACATTTCTGTATCTACATATTGATCATTTCATTCATCTGGAAGATATTATGATATGTCAATATCCTATTTTATATACATATCTATTAAAATGGCTATTTGTTTGAAAAGTCAGGCATGACATTAAACTATTTTATTGTATGAGCAGTACTGCAAAGCAACAGCAGGGGGGAGAGTAGAGATCTTTCAGTTTCTCATGGGAACCGCTTTCCAAAGTTGCTATTGTGGTACTAATGTATGCTATTTTCAGCATCTTAAAACCTGTACTTAGTGCCAAAACACTTTCAGTAGGTGGGGATCTTTGAGTATCTAGTTATTATGTATAGCCACCTGAATCAGTTTGCTCCTCTTCTGTGTCTGTTTTTGCCATACTGCTAGTAAATATTGTAATGCTATCATTGGGCTGTCATCCTTGTGCACACACCCTAAAAATGTGAGGATGTAATGCTCACTAAAATAGTAATGCAACCATTCTGTGACATTAACTTTATCCACAGCCTGTGGGATTTATTTGTTTTAGTATGCGATATCTGTGTGTTTGGTGGGGGGTTTATGAGCAGTAGTTAAAGCCTGGTTGCCAGAAATAAATCTGTGGCTTCTCTGATGTTAATACTACCGTTCAATGTTCCTGCAGTGTTATATATCATTACACTTGCTGTCAAATGCTGACATTGTCATAATCTTGTTAAGGCGAGTACAGATCATTGTTCATTCAGTAGTTCTATTGCAATAGGCTGTCTAAAGTGTTGAATTTTGCAACTTCTGAGTGTGTTTTAAAGATCTCCATTTTAACCACTTCACACTTAGATCATTCCCCTTGGCTATATAAAAGCAAGGACACTTTTGTCAGCCTTATCCTGTTCTTGTTTTGTTGTTTTCAAATAATTTCAGAAAAGTCTCAGCCAATCAGATGTGGAGAGACAATCTCTGTCTCCAACTGTGCTTTTTTTGATCATGTGGCATTAGTGATTTGGCACGTGTTGCTATGGTTCCGGTGAGCCTTAATCGGTATGCTGAACATATTATTTGAAAACCTCTCAGCTTTATAGCCAAAAGCCAAGAGAACCACGGCCATCCTGAGGGAACTCCTTTTAAGCCAAATGACAGAGTTACATAGACTGAAGCCGACACTTAACAGCATTGTAGACTCCAATCAATGCATCTTATAGATATTCTCCCTCTGGGCATATGTGACCACATAGAGGCATCTTGTTTACTGATTTCTTTGGATTTGCATCCTCTCACAGCAAATGCATTCCCATCTAAGAATAAACTTCCTGTGGGGTTGTGAGCCTGGCAGAATCTCCTACATGTTAGAGAGATTCTGAGGATTTGAGTTTGGTTTGAACACCTGGCGCAAGCGTAGCAGAGCAGCTTCAATGGATCATAAGCATTATCTCCTCCAGTTATGCCATTATCAGTAGTTTCATGGCCCTCGTGTTAGATTGCGTGCTGATATCATTTGTTTGAGGAGAGGATTTTGGCAACTGTCTGTTGTTAGAGAGTTATGGCAGATAACTGTTTTTGGAAGCCATTTGTGCCTTCTCATTTGTAAGTCTAGAGTATGGTTTGCCTTGAGTTCTGGAAATAGAAAACAATTTGAACTCCTATGGTTTCTTTGTCATCATATTTAGCTCCTGTGATGTATTGTTTTAATTGGTTAACAGTGTTTCTCACCACATATGTGATTCCATACAGTAGACACTTGACTGTGTTGTGTTCCTATGGTAACATACTGCATGTTGTCTATGTTAGTTTCCACATGAGACAAGTGTAGCAGATTAGTGGTTGGAACAAGTGGGCCTTTATTATATTGTCGTCTGAGGCTGGGGTTGTTAGACATGGAAAGGAGGTGGAGGTGGGGGTTTACATGACACGGTACTCGATAGATTTCCCAGATGACTTTTGCTTCAGTAATGCAGCATCTCTTACTGTAGTCTGTAGCCGCTACATTTAGGTGTTATCATGCAGCACCTGGCCATGTTGATCAGGTGCCAGGACCCTCCTCAGACATGTTTGTCTGTGTTTAGACTCTGTCTTTCCTCTAACTCTCCTGGTGACTTAATGTTGTGGCAGAGGGGAGAAAAACCTAATTGACGGTTAAGGTGACTGATTTAGCCACCGAGACAGAACTTAGCAACTATACATAGCCTGCTCTTTTTTCTCCGATGTTGAAGTTGAATGGGATACAGATTTAATGTTTTAATAAACTAAATGGGCCACTAAGAGGCACTTTCATTTTATGATTGTAAGGAGTGATGGTGACCCACAAGGATGAGTTTAAGTTCAATTACAGACACCCAAAGACAAACAAGATGTCTGAAAATCATTGCTGGAAGTTTAACCATCAAGAGGCTTACAGAAAAGACAAAATTGGTGAAGAGGCATTACACCCCAATTTGATTTACCACCTCCTAAAAATACCACTGTAGTAGAGCTTAAGGCATTTTTTGAAGGAGCTGTTAAAGTTTTGTTTTGTGCTCAGTCCCTGTCCAGTCAAATTAGTATAGAGTTACATTAGTCACAGATCTTCTATAGAGAAGTACTGTATTACCTACTGTGTTTGCCATGCTCTGTATAAAATCTCCCTTAGACTGGTAATTGCTGTATACTGTATATCAAGCTATGCAATTCAATACAATTATGCGAAAGGTTAGCACAAATGTCTGCAGACTAATTGGTATTTTTTGTTGTTAAATACGACGTGTCATTGCTGCACAAGGACACCAAAACTGCATCAATTTTGGCCATGCTCAATGTAGCAGTAAAGCTGTGATCATGGTTGAATGACCTCCAGCTTTTTTCTGTCCGTCTGTGTCAAGATTTCATATAGAGACCCTAGTCATTTCAGGGTCTAGCTAGAAGATTGATCTTGTTTATGCGTTTCCCTGGTTAATGGGCACTTTACCAAGTTCAGAGTTTGGGGGAGGAAGTTCTGCCCACAGGCCTTAAGGTTGCCCGTTTTGAGGGCACCCTTTGGAAAAACGACCACTTACAGTTGGGTTCTCACTCGACCTAAGTGGACATGGGCTGACCAGAGCGTTCAGTCTTTTTCCTGATTGGTGACCCAAAGTATACGGCTGTGGAGGCGGTGTCAGGGTTAGTGGTGACTAGCGAGCTAGGTGTTGCATGCCAAAGCCACTGTCTTGAACATTACTGTGATGCTTTTCTTATCCTTGTTGTTGTTGTTTCTCTATATGGATTGCTTTTTTTAGACTAAATTGTCATCCTTTCAAAGTGATTAATGTGGAGAAAGGAGTCTGGTGAATGTAGGTGCTGAGATTCACACATCACAAACAGCAGAAGCAATGCTTCTCTCTACCTCCTCTGTAAAGATGCAAGAGAAATGTTGAAATGAAATTAAACAATTTCCTGACCGGGTGTTTCTAAGAGGTCAAGGATTGTTTGATTTTTTTGTGCGTGACATTTTTTAATAATATTTTTGTTTTTTTTACCTTTGGTTAGCTGCTTGGACATTGCCCCTTTTCATGCCAGCTGATTTTGAGCCTATTTTTTTTATTTCTACCTCCTGTGCTTCTTGCTCTGTATAGTCTCCATTCCTCAGCTTTTCAGTCAGCCAGTTTAACCTTTAGTTTAGGATGGTTTTAATATCATTTTCTGCAGATGAGTTGTGCACCAGTGGCCCAATTTAACCCCGTAGTTCTGTAGTGCAGGATCACTTGTGGAGAGGTACCTTTTAAAATTCTGAATGTAGGACAAAACATGTTATTTTTGACTGGAATACTTTTCCTGGAAGTGAACTTGGAAGTTATTTTCTCTGTCAGTGGTGTCAAATAATCTGTGTCCAGTGCTTGTATTTTCAGCATGGCATTGGCAGAAAACTCACCGAACTAAAAATACTTAATTTGCACCACTGTGAGTGTTTTGACATTAGAATGATTTCAACAACTGAAGCTCACAGTTTTACAAATAAAGTGTTTTATGATCCCAAGATAAGCCATAATAATTTTGCATTCTGCATTTCCTGTAAAGCTTTGCTATGGATTTGACCTTCAGTGGACTGTGCATGATTTTTACTCTATCTCTCTCTCTCTCTCTCGCTCTCTTTTCTTTTTCTCTCTTTCCCTCCCTCTCCCTCCCTCTCTCTCTCTCTCTCTCTCTCTCTCTCTCTCTTTCTCTCTGTGTGGGTGTTTGTGTGTGTGTTAATGCTTATGTTGAATGTGTAGGAGAGCCAGAGACAATGAGAGAATGTGTAGGAGGAAAGACATGGAATTTCTGGCCTACATGTTCATTTTTGACAGTTGGCCTCAGAGTTGTGAACATTTAAAGATAGTGTCGAGATCTCCTTGGTTCCCTAAATAGAGGCCTCGTGTGTCCAAAAGCCATCTCTGGACATTATTTATGGCTTTGAGCTGTTGGCTGTTGGTGCTGCCATTGTGTTTATAGGTAATTAGCAAACTATGTGTGGAATCAACCCTTTTATTTATCTTCTCCACGTCCTCAGCTGCCAGCAGTCAAAGTCCTAAGATGATACTATGTCTCCCATTTCAAATGGGCGGTGGCCTTGTCAGCTTGCTGTCATACTACATTAGTACATTTGGCACAAAAAGAACAAAGTGCAGGCATGTTTCTCAGCCTTTGAGTGAAAGACAGAGATTCAGCAGCAAGAAGCCTATTCCATTCCAGGACCTTCATGACCAACCTGTCTGCTGTCATACATAAAGTGATTATCTCAACTGTGATGTATATTGACTGAAGAGCCCTTGTTAAAACTTCACTCTTTTGGTCCTGTAGTGTGTCATCAAGAATTGCCTTTGCCTTTTAATTTGGCCTTTCAAATGCATGCATCATATTCAAAGTCCCATACTAAGTCATACAGAAAACAGAAGCCTTTTTTATTGGTGTTGTACTGGCTGCTTTTATTACAACAGTGTAAATGGTGTTGGATTCGTACCACAAAACAAAATTTATGATGTTGTCAAAAGAAAACATGCATCAAAAATAACTGTTGTGTTGCAATGTTTTGAAGCTGACAAAGTTGTGCCCTCTGTGAGACTGCAGAAGTGCACCATGTTGACATTAAGGGACATGGCCTCCCCAATTATAAAGGCTTCAATTATCTATCCCCAAATAAACCAATAGCTGGTTCCTCACAGTAAGCCTTGTCCAACCATCTTGGAATCACTTAGGCCCTAAAACAGGCCACAAGCTCAGGCTCTCTAACCATCAAGTAGCCATCCTCCCAACTTAATAATTATAGTGTGATCTCATAAAGTGGTTGTGGCCATTTCAGTGTTTTAGCAGAGAGATTTGCAGAGTCAAGAGATTTTCCTTTTCGAGTGCTATTTAAATTTGTTTATTATACTCTGGAAGTTTTTTTTAGGGGAAGTCCTGTTCAAGATTGTAAATATACTCAATTTAGAATTTAACATCATCTATGACAAACCATATTAAGTCAAACTATTTTATACACTAAAATAGTTGTTTACCACATCCTTCCTTCAAGTTTACAGGAGAATGTCTGATGCCACAGGAATAACCTGTCAAGACCTCTGCCTACTAAAGTATAAATATTTTAAAAGTACATGGCTGAAAATGTTTACGCAGTAGTTGTGTTTTCAGTGTATCCATTTTAAAGTAATTTTTATGGAGTTGGGTTGAGTGGGGAAGATGAAAGACAAGGCTTAACAATACGTCAGCAGCCCTGCCACTGGGTGGATGTAGTTGTTCACTTCTAAATATGGGTTTATTTTATGTGTGTGCTTTCCAAGTCTTTATTGCAAAAGAAAAAATAAGTCTGAATTATTTTGTCAAACCTGTCACATCTCGCAGATTGATGATATGAAATATGAGTCCTCTCCGTTGTCTAACCTATGTCTCCTAGACATACAGTAATTGAGTATAGTTTAAACCAGTTTTTTTAGCCATGGTATATTGTTTACAATAAAAAAAATCGGCCAACCAAAAAATGTAGTACAAATTACACACTGTAGCATAATACAGCAAAAATAAAGACAATTTACAGTAGACCATTTAGTTCAGTGTCTGCATTTGTCCTTTTCAAGTAGGCCTATCCATCGCTGTTTTACATCTTTTCACCAATAGATATGAAAAAGCTAGATACTGCATTGTCCTTCACGTTCTGTTAAGTGGCATAGGCTACGTGAACGTGGCCATCAAATTGCTGGGGGCAAACACCTTACTGTATATGGACAACGCTTGCCGGCAATCAGAGACCTCGGTTGGCCTCCAGTGATTGTTGCCCCCACCATGATGGCAGTGCTATTTACGTTCCTCTGGAGCCCAATGCAGTATCTAGCTTTCTAATATGTATTTTTTTATCGCCACTTCTTATGCGCATTAGTTAATTAACCAGCTCATTATTGCGCTTAATGCGCTACCTATTGCCACACACGGACATGAAAGTGTAGGCTGTTTTTTTACCTAACAAGTTACTACATTGCAGTCAACAATTCAACAATTTACACTGCAGATGCTCAACAATGGCATAGCTTACTACAACTAGATGATACATGTTTTTGGGCGGATTAAGTGAAATTTGACAATTTCCCATGGCACACCTAATGATCTCTCACGGCACACTGGTTTAATCAGTATGAGATTTTAACAATGTTCTCATATTTTTTTATTAAAATTCCAGAGAAATAGCCCAATTTGAATTTTTCCTCAATCTATTCATATACATATCCTTATTGTTTAGGAGGAGCAATAATCAATAGGAGCCATTTTATCTCTTGTGAGAAAAAACATTTTTTAGATAGGAATCATTGATGAGGAAATGCTACTTGGTTGTCTTGGTATGTATTGGAGATTAACATTTAACCCAGAGACTATGATATGACTATGATATCCATTCCTGATATTAGCCGATGTACAGTATACCTTTTGAATGCCGGGCAAATCTGATTTAGAATAGCTGCAAGTGTTGTTTTTATTTTCATTCACGAAGATACATTTCCAGTTTATCATTCTCCTAGCATCCCCATTTTAGTTTATTCCGTTCAATTAGAAACCATAGGAGTGCACAAATGTCCAACCTCAAAGCCCAAGTGGAAGCAACACACATAATTATGGCATTCTTTGTTTGCGTCTTCATTTTCTATTTCTATCTACCTTAGGCATTCCATGTGGCAGAAGAGGGGTCAAGATGGTGGAAAACTGTCTCCCCTTGAGTGGAACTGCAACCACTTTGCAACTGAAAGTCTGCATTGTTGTTCCACAAATTAGCAAAGGGTTGTTTGTTTTGGCTAAGAATGTTTTGCATTGATGCATCCAAATGTACTGGTCGTTTTTTAATGGGGATTCTCCATGGAAAAGGAGGCAGTTACTGTAGGTTCATAAGTTGAGTTCATAATGTTGAATTAATTTGGATTTATTTTTGCAAAGGCTGATACCTAATTTGCAAAAATGAGGCATTTTTGCTAATTATTTTTGTAAGATCACTGCTACAGTATGCAAAGAGTGTTGTTTTTGTGAAACAACAACAGGCCAATACATAAGCCATGCTTTTCATGTATGATGGTGTTAAACAAATTAAGCCTCTGCATGGGTTCCCTCTCTGTTTCTTTTGTACTTTTGTAGAAATATTAGCCAATTCTTCTACCAGTAGTTCTTTTAGTTGAGGCAGGTCCTCAGGTGCTGATATATTGGAAACTGCATGTTGTTTCTGTTGAAGTGGCATTGAGAATTAAATAAATAGCTTCACATGATAGGGTAGAGTCCAGACAGAAATAAGTCAAGAATACAGTGGCTATAGTAAGTATTCATACCCATGCTAAAGTTGACTAAAAAGAGGAATATAAAATCATCTTTTGAGAATTGATTGTAATGCCTTAATTCAAAAAATGAGTAAAAATCAAACCGTAAAGGACACTAATTTTCTTTGTGATTGAAGAATGTATCGTACATAGATAAATGTTCTTCCTTAAATACAGGGAGCATAAGTAATTGACCCCTATGTTAAATTCCCATAGGAGCAGGAGGATTTTTAATATGTTTTTATTTTTAAAGGCCAGCTATTTCATGGATCCAGGATATTATGCATCCTGATAAAGTTCCCTTGGCCTTTGGAATTAAAATAGCCCCACATCATCACATACCCTTCACCATAGCTAGAGACTGGCATGGTGCTTTTTCCAGTTAGCCTATTAGCCTGTTTGATTTGCATTGAGCTCAATGAGCATCAAACAGGCTAATAGGCTAACTGGAAAAAGCACCATGCCAATCTCTAGCTATCTCTTTATTAAAAATAAAAACATATAAAAAATCCTCCTGCTCCTATGGGAATTTAACATAGGGGTCAATTACTTATGCTCCCTGTATTTAAGGAAGAACATTTATCTATTTACGATACATTCTTCAATCACAAAGAAAATTAGTGTCCTTCGCGGTTTGATTTTTACTCATTTTTTGAATTAAGGCATTACAATCAATTCTCAAAAGATGATTTTATATTCCTCTTTTTAGTCAACGCATGGGTATGAATACTTACTATAGCCACTGTAGGTAGGCTTTAAATCAAGACTGTGCTTTTGTTGCCACGAGTCTAGGCTGAAATGTAGAAGTACTGTAGGCTACCAATGTTGACCTGATATTTGATTAGATGATACGAAATGGCTGCACAGCAGCATTATATACAATTGTCTTGCAATACATTGTATACCCTATACATTTACAACTTTGCATCTGTCGGATTACCTACATACAGTATAAAGATTGCATTTAGGCTTGTAATTTCTGGGTTTTTCTGTGGAAATTGTAGCATTTTTCACTGTCTGTGTTCCCAGTGTATTTACAGTAGGCCCCACATCAGTGCTGATGGATTAGGAGATTTGCCCAAGCCCCAACTAGATTGCAAAAGTGATGTTTGACAAGTGCATTTACAGTATCATAGCAAATGCTCAGTCAGTGGACAGCCAATCATTATTGCTATTTGTGTAACGATTGTGTACTCTGCCAATTTACTAGGAAATGACCTAAGATTATTTTGCAACAGAGAATCTAAAGGACGTTCCATGTTATAGACATTTACAATTAGCTTTACCCCTCATCTTTTTTTTTTTTTTTTTCAAATGCAGAATATACAAAAGACGTACACATACAACAGACGTACACATTCTTGGGCAAGACAG
Organism: Sardina pilchardus; assembly: GCF_963854185.1. Taxonomy (NCBI): domain Eukaryota; kingdom Metazoa; phylum Chordata; class Actinopteri; order Clupeiformes; family Clupeidae; genus Sardina; species Sardina pilchardus. The sequence continues at coordinate 3,034,954 of NC_085005.1, read as the reverse complement.
CCTCTCCCAGAGGCAGGAAGGGAACCATTTGGGTCATCGTGCATCAGATCTTCTCCTATCAGCGCAAATGACAAGTGAGGAGTAGTCTTTAGTCTCAAATTACCTCTTAGCATCAGTAGTCATTTTAATACATTCATTGTTTTTTATAGGGTGAGCCATTTGGTGGATTGATGTCAGTTTAGGACGAAGAAACTGTTGATTCATAACCAGTGTCAAATTTCAAACAGCTTAATTCTTGTCAGGGTGGGAATGTACACAGTTGTTTCTCAGGATGTAAATAGTGTGGTAATTGTGTTTGTGTTTTGGTCTGTGTTGTGGTGCGTCTGAGATAAGTCCTGACATTTTGTTTTGCTTTGTAATAGCAACAGCCTCTTAACTCACTCTTCAAAGCCAAATTGACCAGCAAGGCCTTTCAAGGTTAGGCCTAAGGTTGTCATACTTCTAAAGCATTTTCTACGTTTGTTTTGGGAGGTATTTATTTGTGAGGAGGGAGAGGTGAAGTTTGTTTCCCCAAACTAGGCAGGACTTCATTCTGTTTACATTTGTACGGTCTCTCTGTAGTTTTGTCATGCAACTGCTGTATGTTTGTGTGAAATATCAACATGGTATGTTTTTGCCATTTCTTGTCATTGATGGCGTGATTCTCCCATGCATTTACCAGCCCATCTAACGTCTGAAAACGAAGGCCAGTGATCTGTTAGTGAGTTGTATGCCTTTCTTGTATAATAATTGTGAAGGTTGGCAGCAGATGAAGGGGCTTGTGTTTGCACCCGCCCTTAATTTCTCTCCTTTTTTTCAATGGCAGTGTATGTGTTTCTGCTTCATGTTTTGTTTGCTTTTCCCCTAACGCTTAAATAGCACAGCCCACCATTAAGTTGGTCTGTGTGTTTTTACTGTTGGGGAGAATGGCTTATTCCAGAAATCCGATAACAGTGCACAGATCACACTTGCGTCTCAGTGTTTTATAGTCCAGGCTTTGTCATGGTCAGTTCCAAGGAGTGTGTTATAATGACACATCTCTGCTCAGCAGGCTGTAATTTGAGTGAAAGTGTCTAGTGGAGAAGACTGCCTTTGTAATGTTCCTTTCTTGACGTTCCAGATTTATCATTCCTGTTCTTTTATGGTTTGCTGCTGTCGTCACCTATCTTAGTATTCACGTAGAAGTTTGCACGTGAACACTTTGTTTTTAAAAAACAAAATCCTTTAAATTAGGCTCTTGCAACTAAGCGTACTGTAAATCTCTACCCATAGGTGAAATATTCATGTATATAGCTTCTACGCAAACATGACTTTTGAAATGTCCCCAAGGATGTTTGTTGCTCTTGTTTGTAATTGTGTTTGCGTAGTCAGAAGTCAATTTTTTGCTCTTGGAGGAACATTTTGGAAACAACTTCAACTTTGCACCTAGGGCTGCCGAATATTCGAAAAATAGAAAATGGGCGCCCCTCCCATTTCTGTTGACTCCTCAGGAACGGCTACTTTAAAGGTGCTGGATGCCTATTCCTGGACCTGAACGCATAGCCAATGAGGCAGGGGAATGGGAGGCTAAACCCCCTCAGTGTTAGCGTCTATTGCTAACACGTCTTTCAGGAGAGAGGCAGGATGGAGGTTTAGTCACTGTACAGTGCTCTACTGGCTGGCTGATGTTACTGTACACTCACCCCCCCAAAACATCACTCCCATCCGGTTCACGTCACCATTGCACCCTGTGTCGCGTAGACGACAGAGGTCCTGCACTTGTCTGGACTTGGACTCGCATCCTCAGAGGCTCAGAATGGGAGGCGGGTGTGCTAACGAAGAGGCTAAAGCCCATGGTGCTAGAGTGTATTGCTAGCACGCCTCTCACGCCACTGGGGGGAGGTTTACTCATTGTGCAGAACCAGCTGCCTACTGGGTCATAGACATTTGGACCACTTGTTTAGCTAATGTGGCTAGGGAGACTTAGTTAGATTTATGTGCATGTAAACCTGTGGCACCTCTTTGAAGTGTATGATTTATGACTAGCCAACGTTGTGAGCTTCTAATCTAAGATATCAGACCGACATTTAACTTGTAATTACACCATTGTCTCTGTTTTGTTTAGCACCATTTAATCCCTTGATTGCTTTGCATTTAGGTAAAATACAACTTGCTGCCAAATTGTTCAGCATTACTGTTTACATTGCCGATTTTGAAGCATTTTGATACGTTTTTGATAAGTTTTGCACATGGACTTGTGCCACTATCAGAATCAGAATAATTTTATTGCCATGTTTTTCTTATTTTTCTTATTTTTCCAAAAAAACAAGGAATTTGACTTGGTGAAATGGTGCAGGACACATAAGAGGTATTTAAGATAGGCATACAGTATAATACATACTTCCCACATACTTCCCACATTAATTTCCTACATTAAGTCTGCACTATATACGCATTACGGGATCACCGTGAGATTAATCTCAATTGCATCCAATTGGAGGTTGGGAGTACTAGGCTTTTGGGGAATGCTAGACCCACCCAAGCATACTGATGTCTAGCTTGGGTTTGTGTAATGACAGATTGCTAAGTCCACACTTTTCCCTCAAAGAGGGCATGACTGTGCAACTGGCGTCAGCATCTCCCTGCTTCACCTCACATGGGTATCCCAGAAACCACTCTTGAGTTTCTCCATTGCCATGCATTGTTCATTTCTCTTCTAGCCAATTCCTTTATTTGACATTTTGTGTGTGTAGTGGTAGACATCAGGTCAGTTGTGGTAGGGCAAAGTTATAGATAGTGAAGGAAAACACTTAGCCACCCAAATTGCAATGTGTTTAGTATTTCCCAGACCATTTCATCCTTGAGGGAATTTTCCTTTAAATTAGAAATACCTCTCTTTAATGTTTGACAAGTATGATAAAATGTCTATTTCCAGTCTGGTCTTTTCCATGGGCTTGAGAGTAGTATCAGAGTATGGTTGTGGAGAACTGCTCTGTGCCACGTTCACTAAAGACAGAAAAGAGAGGAGAGACACTCAGAGAGTGAAAGACAGACAGACAGAGTGAGTGGTTGGACGAGAAAAGAACGGGTTTGATGTCAGTTTGTGATGCTGAGTCACCAAACAGGGTCATTCACATGGCAGGCCACTTCAGTGGAGAGGCATAATCGTGATCCGCCTGACTGGTCACAGCTGGCCAGGCAGGCAGGGTGCTTGTGGCCACTCCGTGGACCTGTGGGCTTTGGTGCGAGTGCTGAGTGTCTGCAGTGGAGCTCGTCCCCACAGACAGACAAAAGAGTTTCGGCGTGAAATTCTAGAGCAGACAGATGGTCACATGATTTGGCCTTGACCACGCCAATGCAAGGGGTGCTGATGGAGCACCATCAATCATAGAGTTGACACCAGAGCACGTCTCAGACTTATTGCCACCATTGGTCCCAAGTGCTGTCGTCTGCCACACACACACAACGGAAGAAACGAGTGGCTGCCACCCCATACACTGCTCTTTGCGGTACCGCTTCTAAATTGGGCTAGTTTTGAAAGATTGAGTGGTTTCCCCAATGTGAACACATGTGCAGAGTGGAAATGGGTGAGGGTTAAGTAAGGTGAGGCGTCTTTAGAAAACACATGCAAGATTATAGCTCTCAGTGTGAGGATATGTGCTTCATTGACTCTGTTTGCTGAGAATACAACCGTACAACCGTTGTGCACGCTAAGTAAACACACAGCCCCTGAACTGGCATAAGAGATGTGGTCACTTGAGGGTAGTTTTAACTGCACTCCGGCCAACAACTTGTAGCTCTGTACCTTAGAGGTGCTCTGTGATCTTCAGTGACTTGATGAGCATTCAGTGTCCTGATGAGCATTCTGTGTAGTATCAAGGCTTCAGCTTGGACTTTGAGAATGATGCAAGGCAGTTAGCTCTTTTTTAGCCCTGCCTGTGGTTGAGAATGGTTCTGGTCTGGACGATCATTTCCTGTTGATCTCTCCATTCTGTGATGGCTCTTTAAATGGGACTGTGTGTTTCTGCATGATGTGCCTCTTGCAGGCTGTCTTGTTGAAATACCGAAGGCTCGTGGAGAAGCCTCCCTTTGACATGAGACATTTTGACAGTGTCCCTGTATCCAAGTGTTTTAGTGAACTTTGCTCAGAGCTGCAGAGCTGGGTGTGTCTGTTTGGAAGAGGGAGTAGAGGGAGTTTGTCTCTGACGCAGGTGAAATTGCTCTGATGTTCAGTAGAAGTAACATTCTTGGACAAAGCATTTTTGTCTGTGAGAATGGTTTGACAAAATTTCCTGTTAATGCTTCTCCACTTTCAAAAATTGTCAGCACTTGTCCATTTAGCAATCGTGGGTGGTCAAGGGAAATTGCCTCTATGCTTTACAAAAAGGGCAAATGATGTTTTTGCAAAGCTGGACATTTTTTTCTAGCTGTGAGTCTCACGGAACATGCAGTCCAGTCAGCCGGGAAGGATAAGATCTGCAGTGGAACGGTGTCCACCCAAAGACTGCTGACTCTCCTTCTCTCCTCTCCTCTCCTCTCCTCTCCTCTCCTCTCCTCTCCTCTCCTCTCCTCTCCTCTCCTCTCCTCTCCTCTCCTCTCCGCTCCTCTCCCCATATGCGTGCCCCTTACTTTTGACCATCTTTTGTGTGAGAGGATGTTTAACTCAGGAGGAAATGAGAATGAGAGGCGCTGCACAAATGACCCTCAGTCCCAGTGATGGTAGTTATCTGAGAAAATCTCATTAAATCAATGACAGTTGATGGGGGGGAAAAATGAAATGATTATAATTAAACTCTGACCTGTGTACGTTGCATGTTATTTGTCATGTAAATACTTTGGCATGATCTACTATTTGTTGTGACCTGTTCAAACCTTCGCATTTGCGTACTGTATGTGTGTGATGGAGAGGAGACGGATGGAGAGACAATGAGAGAGAGGGAGGCCACATGAGCTGGTGTGGTGAAGGAAACCATAAACATCCAACAGCACCACTTGCTGGACATGCTGTGTATGACAGCATATGGTATGGTATGCTGCATCATTGTGACATTTTTGGCAAATAGATTATAATTCTCTATTGATTTCTGTTTGAGTTTCAATACATCCCTGTGCTGCCACAAGAGCATTTCTCCAGGTTAAACACACCAGGTCCAATGAGACAGGGGATAACCAGTAACCTGACACTTACAGTAGAAACATCTTCAGCTCAGTACCATTCAAACCACAGAGTTGGCAAGTTTGCTGAAAGAACACACCCATGCATCCCCACTCATATCTTGGTTAATATTATTGGTTAATATAATTGCTAAATATTTTCAGGTTTTCTTCAGCTAGAGTCTTGCATGACCTCTAGGGGGTGAGAGCTTGTCATGGAGTGTGCATCTGACAGTGACTGGCAAAGATCCACTAGCACGTGATCTACTCGCTCAGCTGTACAGTTCCAATGCCAAGCATCCTCACGTCTGTCCTATTTGGCTCATAGCAGTATCCTCTCATGACAAACACAAGTGACATCTTATCATGGAGTCCGCAGAGAGAAATATCGGTAGCAGTACTGTCTATACTATATAGTTAGAGTAAGAACTGTAGAACCTCCAGAGATAGTTAGAAATGTTTTTTTTTTATGTGAGTATCTTCCCGCCAAACGATAAATGTCAAATTCACTGTCCATTCAATAGTAAATCATTCTTTTGTGTCTGACACATCATTTATTTAATATATTTATTTATAAGGAAACATTTCTGTAAATGTGCCACTGTTAGCCAGCCGGCTTATTTTCACCTGTAGTCCTTTGACAATATGTTAAGAAAACCATCACTTGACTTGGCCAGTTGTTCTTAGATGCCAAGTCAGTAATAAAATATTTTTTTGCAAAAGCAAAAACACAAAGCCAAAAAGTAAAGGAGATAACAGCAGCACAGGTCAGGTCATCAGGCATTTACATAAAAACAAAAGCTCATACACAAGAAAGAATGCAAACAAGAACGTTTATACCTCACAGGTACAACAGAAAGCATCAACAGACACACTAGCAACACACAGAAAACATGGCATGATATAGTGCTGAATAGTAGCAGAGAGGGTTAAAGTGGAGCGAGAGGCACAAACGGTCGACCATTTCCGCGTTCTGTTTTCGCAAAGGGGAGGGGGGGGGGGGGCGAAATCCCCCTTTAAGCAGACCTAGAAAGTGACGTCATGTTACATTTGAACTGAACTGCTTGCCAATCTGACAGAGATCGATATCCCACTATGACGTCTTTGCGATACGCCTCTTTAAGCAGACAGGAACTGATCGAATTTTGCTTCCATAGAGATGCATCATATTGCTCTATCTTGTCAGTAATGAAGGATCTTTGTTAGTAGTACAGTACTTCATGAAAGCACAAAGTGGTGGAGCTTTGCCATTTAGAATTGTAAAAATCACACATGCATCAGTGTGTTTTCCTAGCTAGGGATTTGGTACTTATCATGAGCATTGCAGTGACGATAAGACTTGGGTTTTCTGTCTAAGAGCTTGTCTGAGAGCTTGCTTGTTAAGTGAGAGAATAGGCTTCAGTGTTGAACTTTCTCAGTGAACGGAGTCCAGCTCGTCATGCAGTATGTTACTGTAGGTGGGGGATCATGGCACGCATGCACAGTTTGCTACTGTTGTTGTCAGACAGTTTCTTTATTTATATAACATTACAGATTATATTTCATAGTTTGCATAACCTTTCACTTGTTTTTTGAAAGATACAGTGGAGTCCAGAATAACACCTAAATATGTATACTTAATAAGTGAGGCTATTTGAATGATCTCACAGATATGGGATCACAGTCAGCTTTTTTGACTTAGAGATGTAAGTGTTAGTCAACCAGCTATTTATGTGCATGTGTCATTGTTACCACTTTCATATTTTTATCAGCGTTAAGGCTTGTGACTGGTGCTAATTTCAGTCCCTGCCATGTGCATGTCATTCGTTCATTCATATTTTAGCAATGAAGTCCACTGGATTTTGTCCCTTTTTAAAACGCCCAAAACTCATTTATGGAAAAGAGATACGGCAATGGTTTAATAGTCTTTCAAAAACTAAATAGTTGTGTCTGTGCAAATTTGTGTGTCTGTCGTGGCCTATTTGCGTTTTACTTCATATAATCTTTTTGGTACATTTGTTTAAATGCAACTCCCAGAGTTGTCCAGAAGAGGGCGGTAATTTCTCCCTGTGCTGTGTCATCCTGTCGTGACTTGACTATGACTATTGCAGTTGCCTTGATCAGAGCCTGAATTAGAGAGACATTATGTCAGAATGAATAGAACATAACATTGTATATTATCTATTTCCATACAGATTGTTTTCTAATTTCAAACAGGGCTAAATGACACCTATATGGTGATGGTGATGGATGAGTTTAAATATCCAGGCATGCACATACTGTACAGTATATGGCATGTTTTGCGTGTATTGTATGTTTTGCATTATTTTGGGGGCTGACATTCCTCCCTGAAAGCCATGGGTAGCTCTGTTGTTTTGAATTGAAGGGTTTTGTTTTTTAAAATAGGAATGATAGAATAGAACAGAATAGCAGGATAGATTGAATAAATGTATAATTGGAGTTAGAAAAGGGTAATCAGAATCCTTGATTGCTTGCACCTCGTGATCACAAATGTCTCCAACATATTGTTCTGTGATGAATGTTGCCTTAAACTTTAAGCTTTCAGGGTCTCTAGTATCCCCACTGTTGAGATGATACAGTATGTGCAGTGCTTTGTGGCCCTAGTGGAGAGACTTACACAATAGCAAGCGGTTCACTACGGTCTTAAAAAGTGACCCACATTGTAACCCACATTGATCAATATTGATTATTATTACATACAGTAAGTCTTGTGGTACCTCCAAGTACAGCTCTCACTACTTTCCTATGAAAGTTGTTGTGCTCTACTAATTCATGTAAGTGGACCCTAGATAGAGGAATACCCTGTATAGCCTGTGATTTTCAGGACTTGCCATGTTTTGCCAACTTTAACTTACCATGATGTTGAAAGTGAATGCATATGGGTAAATTTGCTGTTAACCAAAGTGTTTAATTGTCCCATCTTGGTGTTGCCCATTGCACCTTTGTTGTGACATCACAGACATTGCTGGCACTGCAATCTGCCTGTGTCCATGGGGTGGCTGTTGCTCTCTGTCATTCAGATGTAAAGTGGAGATGAAGCATCATTTGCTGGATAGTGAGATGGATAGTGGATGGTTTTGCTGGATAGTGAGCAACTACAGTAACTCAGATTTCTGCCACCAGGGCACAGGCATCTTTGATCAAGGCAGATGGTGATGTCCCATTAATTATTCATTTCACACAGTTGCAGGCGACATAATGATTGTAATATTGATATGCATACCATTAGACAATTTCAATACAGCTGATGCATTTAGTGGAATAAACACTCATTTATAAGTAACGCAAGATTGACCTCTCCATATCCTATGGGGCCGATGAACACAGAGTGCATCCAGATTCACACCCGTTCTTTCTTACTCATGGAGTGCTCCTCACACAGATATCACATGAATATCAGGTGAAACTAGGCAGCCTCAGCTTTCAAATGGTGCCAATGGCCAATAAACAGTTGGTGAGGGAAATAACTTTGATGTACAGTACAGTGCATGACATCATATTTACTTTCTGCTTATTTACATTCTGCATTTCCACACCCATCACTGGAATATCTCACTAACACTTCACTCAATACTCGACAGGACATAATAACAAAGTAAACAGCAGACCTCTGTGAATGCAATGATGTAAAGCATAGTTCTAATCTGTACAACTAGCTGTTCCCGAGTAATCTGGTTGGTCTAAACTTTAGAGCTCCATTGAACCACACTGTGTTAAACTCATGCTAAACATCTTGACGACGGTGCACTAGGTAGCCTAACCAATTTATCATGAAGGCATTCTGTTTTCTCTTAGAAAAGTCTTTTCTGAAGTATTTTTATTGTGGTATATATTTTAATAATGAATTGATGCAATGAATATATATTTACCTCGCTGTTGCATTTCCACTCTAAGCTGCCCGACAGTGTTGAAGTGTGTCTGTTCTGCCACCAGAGAGCAGTGTTTGTAGAGAAATCATCTCCCATGTCTGGTATGTGTGTTATGGGGGGGGTGTTACTGTGGAAAGTGCTGGAGAACACTCCGACTCCAATCAGAGCACTTCTTTGAAGTCACAGATCAGTGAGAGCTGAATGGTTTTAAATGACTCCAGTGATTGTGGGGGAGGATTCCCAATCCCCTGAGCTCCAGTGTAGAGGAAACCCACAGAATGAAGTTTGGCGTTGGCCGTGTCTGAGACCTTTATTGCTTCCTCACCACCACTCCAACCCATCCTGTCACCCTGAAGTGGTTGCCTCTCTTTTTATGCCCTTGTAACAAATGCCCATAGCACCATGTTTACCATGTTTAGGAGACCATATGCTTGTGGTGCAGAGGAGTGTAGGAGACTGTGTGTGGAAGTCCTCCCAGTAGTGCTGTGAGTCTGTAGTAATGTACTGTACCAGGTGAGCTGCTGCTGGCCACCTCAGCCATGTGTGTGTGTGTGTGTGTGTGTGTGTGTGTGTGTGTGTGTGTGTGTGTGTGTGTGTGTGTGTGTGTGTGTGTGTGTGTGTGTGTGTGTGTGTGTGTGTGTGTGTGTGTGTGTGTGCGTGCGTGCGTGCGTGCGTGCGTGCGTGCGTGCGTGCGTGCGTGCGTGCGTGCGTGCGTGCGTGCGTGCGTGCGTGCGTGCGTGCGTGCGTGCGTGCGTGCGTGCGTGCGTGCGTGCGTGCGTGCGTGCGTGCGTGCGTGCGTGCGTGCGTGCTGTTCATGTGGGTGTGCTCGCTGTTCTCTGAAGCCTTCTCTCCTTCTACTTATGAAAATAGACGTGTCCCACTTCTCACATACGGTCCACATTCTTCCTCCCCTGTGTAAACCCCAACGCACTTCCTGTGCTGGTAGCTTTATGTTGTTCGAGGGAGAGTATGGCTTCGCCTCGTTTTCATGTGTCACTTCATCTCTAATGAATTCCAAATGTTGACCTCAGTTTTACTTCACAGTCTGCCTGAGTCTGGTGAGGTAATGTCAGAGAAAGGCTTAGGGAAAACCGCAAACACGTATCGAGTCTATCGACCCCTGTAAACCATACAAGGATGAAATTGTTTGCTGTGAATTTTTATTTTTTTCACAACACATTTTTGTTTAACCTGGGTGAGATTTTGGTTTCGTAATATACTTGCCTAAATGTCTCATTTGTGTGAGCGAAAGCGAGGGTTAAAGCATTGTCTCAGATTTCCTCTACTAGGCTTCATTGGCATTGTTTTCTTAAGAATCCGAGAAATGAAATGGCGCTAGAGTTAAGTGGGGTATCAACTGTGAAGTGGAACCTCTTGAGCGAATTGTGCTCTAATGCAATCAGTGGGTGGATGACGCATCATGCTACTCATAAGGGAGACTCACAGAACAGTGGGATTCTGTGGAATGTGGGGTTTGTTAGTGACTGGAAATTGGCCATAAAATGTCTGAATAAGCAAAGAAAATGACTGTAAAATGGCTGACTCACCAGCCACCTTTACTGACTAATCCAGCTGAAGTAAGATACAGTTACCAGTGGACCAGATACAGTACATGGCCGTGTGATGGTTGTGAGAATGCTGCAGTCCCAGGGCAAATGGTAATGCCATCAGAGCACAGTGATTTACAAAAGGACACTCGCTCCCCGCTGTGTCCAGCATCTGGCCTACACTTTAACATTCTTGTTAAGGCAGCTTCACTGTTAGATATGTGAATCGATTACACCATAAATCTCTTTGGAACACCATAGAAGAAATACATTAGCTGCTCGCTCGCCATATTGGGCCTTGTATTGGCTTGATTGCGCTGCTTTTTGATCATTGCTCAATGATTATTAAAGAATGCACATATGGGACAAAAGAGTTGAGTTGTGATACTCCTTGGCTGACTGCTGTTTGCTTGTGTTCACCAGAGGATGCTGGGACGTACTTCCCCTGTGTGAAGCAGAACCCGGGCCGGTTCCTGCAGCCCTGCTCGGACTCGGTCAAGGCCTGGCTGCGTCGGCTGAAGGAGGCGGGCAAGGTGCTGCTCCTCATCACCAGCTCCCACAGCGACTACAGCAGACTGGTGTGTGAGCACATCCTGGGGTGAGTCACCGCCTCCTGCACACCACCCTCACACACCTGGGCTGGAGCTGTCAACGCTTCACATCACACACACACACGCACGCACACACACACACACACACACCACACAGACACCACACACACACGCGCACACGCACACACACGCGCGCACACACACACACACACACACACACACACACACACACACACACACACACACACACACACACACACACACACACACACTACACATGCGCATGCACACACACACATTCAAACACACACACACACCTACACACACCTACAAACCTACACACACACACACACACACACACACACACACTCACACGCTCACACACACACACACACACACACCCACACCTACACACACACACACACACACACACACGCACACACACGCTCCTCTAACCTCCCACCCGTAGCCCACTCTCCTTCACGCCCGCACGGCCACTTAGAGCGGCTGCTGTCGGGGCCCTGTCCTTTGTCTGTGGCGGTGGCGGTGCTGGCTGTGGTCTGCAGCCTGTTATTAGAGGCTGATCCCACTTACGCTGCTGGCCCAGGCTCTCCAGCAGATGTCCCTCACACATGTGGGCCGGAGCCCCACAGAAGCTCTGTTATATTAAAATGGCCCGCGTCCAGAGGGGTAGTGTGTCCAGCAACCACCTGGCCAGAGGGTCCGCAGCTTGCGTTGTGACAGTGAAGGGGGGACTGAGCATTGTTATGCGAGGGAGAGCTGCGGGGCGAGCAGGGGGCTTTTGGAAGGGGACGGCGTTTGTTCTGGACGCCCGCTGGGCCTCTCGCGGGCTCAAGTGGCACAGGCTTCTCCCTCAGCAATTTCCTGTCAAATACCCCAGCCTGGCCGCCCGCTGCTCCCCCACAGGACCCTGCTGCCGCCGCCGCAGCTGCTCCCAGCGTCCCCCGCGGCCCGCTGGCCTCTCACCTCTGGACACGGGCCACCTCTCTGTGCGGGCGGCTGGGTCGGGCCGGCGGAATGGGCCACGCTGACATTGCCAGCGCAGAGGCCACTTTTCAGAGAGCGTGTTAACAAGACGCGGAGACGGAGATTTGTGTCAAGATAAGCCTGTGGGGTGAAGTGCAGGACTCACAGGCTGGGTCTTGTCCATCCCCAGAGCTGTGAATAAGAGGGCTTTGTTCCGAGCCATACGTTGGCCTGTATATGAACCTCTGTGCTGTAGCCCAGGCACCGAGTCACTATAGCAGCAGCACCTCCACCCCGCCCTCCTAAGAGGCCTTTCTCCGGCAGGCACGCTCGCCCCGGACCATGTGCAGCAAAGCGTTGCGTCGCTCAGCTGGGTCCTGAATCTGTCAGTGAGGCACTGTTTTCCTGGAGCTGGTCAAAGTGCGTGCTTCCCGGGAGAGGCCACACGTCCCGAGGTCTCGGAGGTGCGCTGGCCCTGGGCTGGCCAGCAGCAGCTGGGAAGTGTCACACGAGCAGACTGCAGCCACCTCACCTTTGCTGCCCTGCTTTCCCTCCTGCCTAATGCCAGGAGAATGTGCACATGTCAACAGCAGTAGGTCTTCAGCAGAGCTGGGGTGTTGACTTTTGGGTTATTATTACCTCTGCCAAGGAGGTTATGTTCTCATCGGGGTTTGTTTGTCTGTCTGTTTGTTTGTTCGCAAGATAACTCAAAAAGTTAAGGAGTGATCTGTATCACCGTCTGGATGCAGGAGGCGGTTATGTGTTCGCTTGGCGGAGGTTTGCGCTCTCTGAGTGCTTTTCTTCTTCTTCTTTGTCTTTTGTCTTTGTCTTTTTCTTGGTCGTCTTCTTCCTTGTTATCCTCCTCCTCCTCCTCCTCCTCCTCCTCCCTCTCTGACTGTATTGCCTTGTCTTAGGTAATACCTAATCTTGAATCCTGGCAATTGCAGTAGGAATGTTTTGGAAAGTCAGAACATATTGCACTTAATCTGGCATTTGCGATGTTGAACCCGTTTTTCTCTCCATGTGGCGCTGGCAGCTGTGTGATAAAGAGCTTTATGGTCTTTCTCTCGTGACCTGACTTGGCTTGAGCTCCACCTGCCCACGTAAGCCTGCAGTGGAAAGATTCTCTTTCCTCTTGACTTTTTTGTGCATTTCAACTCTGGGAATAGTGAGCGGCAACCATTACCTCGCTACAGCCATTAGGCAGCTCTGCGTTGAGGGAAAAATCCCCGAAGACAGGATGCTACTTCAACTGTCCAGGGGTATTGGACGCAGAACTCTAAAACAACAGCCCTACTTACCCCTGTGGGGCTCAGCATGCAATCTCCATCCCTCTCCATTATGTTTATGTTAGACACATTCCTGCTGTATTTTGCTCAAATCCACGCTCTGTTGTCCATACAGACATGTTTACATGAACAGCAGTGCTGTATTCTGTCCAAGAGGCTGCGCTGGCCAAAGGGTGACCTCAGACTCAGCCGTGTTGAATATTTTTGTACTGTGACTTTTTTTGTTTCAGGAAAGACTTTGAGGAGCTGTTTGATGTCATAATCACCAATGCCTTGAAGCCTGGCTTCTTCTCACTGGTCCCCCATCAGAGGCCTTTCCGAACACTGGGTGAGTTACAGTGACTGCAGCCCAGTGGCACTCTCAGCATACAGTATAGAGACTCCTATAGGTTCCCACTCTGTGGAGACACCAAGGGACGTATAGACTAGTCACTAGTGTAATGGCGTGCATGGAGTGATGTTAGCATGTGGACTGTACAGTATGTGTTGTGTGCTTTAAGCTGACTGGACGTAAATGAAAATCCTCTTAGTGAGTAGTGTATTGGTGTACTGCAATGTCTGCTGAATGGAATTTTGACCAAACTCCGTGCACCAGCCATGCCTAGCTACAGGCCATGCAGCCATACGGTGGCCTGTTTTCACAAGCTGCAGTGCAGACCTTGTGAGAGGGATTACTGCACACTTTTCCCTTTCAGCCCTCTGAACTCTCTGAGCTGATTTTGGACGTCTCTGGGAGGACCACGTCCCCAGAATTTCCTGTTTGAGAAGAAACATGCTGACTCAAGTGTTGTTCTTCAGATAGTGTCCCAGGCTCAAGTATCCCCATCAGCGAGTGGGTTTGGCCCGCGCCGTGTTTTTCTTGCATCGGGTTTAATTGCGGCGTGAGCACTCTGTGTTTTTCTTCCCATCCTAATAATGCCGCGCTGTGTCCCACAGGCGAGTCAGAGGTTTCTGAAACGGGGACGTCTGATTGTGCTCATTGTATCTCAGGTTCAGCGCTCCTATTCAGATTTGCAGCGCGGGGCGAACTCGTGGGCTTGGCCGAGCCCCATCTCAGCTGGTGTTCCTCTGCCGAGCGCGTATCAGTCTCTGTCATTCTTGGTCGCTCCCCATCTGGACGGGCTTCCTGCGCCAGATCACGCAGAGGGGACGGGGCCGGCGTGAGCGAGTCTGCAGACCGGAGCGCTCTCTCTCTCGTAGCGTGGCCACGCTGGCACAGCTGTGCGCTGGTCTCTGGTGGTCTGCTGCTCTGTTATCTGCGTCCAGCGCGGCTCTGCGTCGTGTCAATCCTCAGCTGACCTGCTATTCTGCCGCAGATACGCGCAGCGCGTCTCTCTCTCTCTCAAAGGGGAATTTGCTGTTGCCATGGTTACCTGTACATTCCTCAGATAGAGATTTTTTTCTCTTTGTGAACTTCGATATTCCCAGTAAGCTGTTATTTTCAAAAAGGAATCAGACATCAGAATCAGAGTAGATTTTGTTAAAGAGCAATTGTGAAGTTACGGTATGTGTTTGTTTTAGATAGGCCTACATCTTAATATAAAGGTTGATAACTGAGTGCTAGTTTACCAAGGCCAGGTTCCTATCCCAGCATCAGGGCTAATGACAGAAGTGTAGCTATCTCCTCTCTCTGCTTATGAGATGCTCAGACCTGAGGTAGGGATAGCGCACCTTGTTCTGGTAAACCCCATCGATGATTAGGGAAGATGAATTGGGGACATGCTACCACATCTCTAGTCATTATTGGTTTCAGTGAAGTGTCTTGATGTGACAGTCATTTGGGTAACTTGGTTATCTTAGCCTTTTGGACTAATCAGAGACTAGTGGATTAACTTTGTGAAGCTACTGTAGAAGAACAATAAGCTCCTGTCCTGTGATTCATCTCCATGGCTACCTGAGTCTCCTTCTCTGTGGTGGTGAAAAATACTGTCGGTGTTGGGTTCTTGATGGTATATTAATGGAATAATCCATTATTCTTGGAAGCAAACTCAAGCCCATACAGATTTTCCCCTATCACATTGAAATTTGGTTTAGTTTAAGAATTATGAACACCATTGAACCTAATTTGAAGTCCAGACCGCAGTGGTTTCAATCTTTGGTTTCATGAAATGTGTTCAGTTCTGTATTTAAGCTTTTCATTTGGCAACAGACATGCCATCATGGAAATGTCCCCATGACTTCATTAGTACCAGCCTCATTGGTGTGGCCACAAGTGTGCATGACCAGAGCTGCCAGAGATGCCAAAATGAATATGGCAAAAAAGCCATGGCCGCACCACGACTAGACAGTAGCGTATGAGGGCAAAGCCAAACACAACCCTGCATTTCATTCAGAGTGTTCTCAGAAAAAGACTAGTGGCACTTAATGCAAGACTAGTGAAAGTGAATCAAGTGAATATGCATGAACACATTAGCTGTTTTCTTTCCAGAATAGCAGGAGAGCATACAGTATGTCCCATATGTCGGCACTGTTGTTATGGAATTCACCAGTAAACATTTGGTTCAAGCCACTTTAACAATAACAACTCCTCTTACATGCCACAGTATTATTCGTCTCATTCCATTCTGCTAGGGATCCTTTGTGTGTGTGTATGCTGGGGCTTGTCTGTTTATCTGTGCTGGATCGTATGTATTTACGTGTGTCTCTGTGCCTCTGCCACAGTGTTTATAAACTTCACAAGAATGTAAACTTGTTTTGCCATCCAAGAATGGATGTCATTTTTGGATAGGGGTCACATGTTGTCTCTGTGCTGCACCAAAGAGCATTAACAGTACACACTCCAGTTAGTACCATTTACATAGTTTTCTTTACTCGTCAGTTCAGTTTTGTTGCCTGTAAGAACACACACACACACACACACACACACACATACACAGACACACAGTTTTGACACTGAAAACAATGCTTGTCTTGTTACGATTCATTAAAATCCAGATGCACAGTCAGTGGTCTGCTCGTGGTGGCTTGATTAAATATGTGCGCCTTGTCATTAATTAAATGAAGTGCAAGTTTCACGGCCTTCCATTTGGAGCGCCACTTGGTTTCTCTTCCAATGGACGTCGTTCCTGAGGCCTCCCGGAGGTTTCTAGAGCATGAGTAATACTCTGGGAGCTGGGCCGTTCTGTCCCTCTCTTATCTTGGCTGAGAGCCATTGGAAGTTAGAAGTAAAGTATTTTGTGTGATTACTCACCAAATATGTCACTGTTACTGCTCCTGCCAGACCCATTGGGACGGCTGACATTATTCTTGCCATTCCCGTCTGCTTTTACATCACACACATGATGTTAAGAAAAGGTTTCAGAAAAGTGCTATGAAGTGTGAAGGCTTCCATGAGGTAGCCATCACAGTTTACAGATGTAGAACCAGTATGTTATTCACGAAGGTTGTGTAGTTGGGTGGAAACTTTGTGTGTGGGTGTGTGTGTGTGTGTGGGTGTATGTGTGTGATTAGTAGATTGTACTTGAAAGGATAAATGTGTGTATGTCTCTCTCTGTGTGTGTGTGTGTGTGTATGTCTCTTGGGTCATTAGTCATGCTGAAACAGAGCAGCGTAGTGAAATCACTCTCAGACTGGAGACTGTAGCTGAGTGAGTGGCTGGAGCACGGCCCCAGGGGGTGGGGGTGGGGGTGGGGGGGTGTCCACAGGAAAGGGCTGAGCTGTGATTGGTCTGTTTCTAATCACCCGCTGCTGCTGCTGTTCCGTACTGCTCTGATGGAATGGCTGCCATAATACTTACCAGCAGTTACGCAGGAATCCACCCCGAGTGGGAAACCCAAACCGTGTGGCTTTGTGTGTGAAACAACACTAAGGCCAGTAATGGGCACTACTGGCCCTTATATTAGAATGACCCCTTCCTGCTCCACACTTCTTATTCCCGTCACTCAAAATGTTACAGTCTGTTCACTTGGCCACCATATTAATGCTGTACTCCAGCTTACATGGCTTCTATTCCTTTAACAGATAGAAGACATACAGCAGTATTGTTTTCTCTCTTTGTCTCTTAAGTCATTTTTAACTAAGTAATCTGTGTGTTGCCATTTCAGTGGAGAATCATGTGAAACCTATGGGAGGAGTTTTCAAAATTCACAAATCAAAATACGCAGGCCTACTGTATATAACATTGTGTAAGCCATAGGAAAGAGCCAGATAATAATTAAAATTGGGATGATGGGTTAAAAAAAACCCACATAATCTCAACACATGCTTATCTGCTCAGTGTCCATGTTAGGATTAAATATGACCCACTCTGAAACTTGCTGAAAAAAGAGTTTTGGATGACAGAGGAGGCATTGCATGCGTATGCAGCTGCTTACCGTATGGAGTCTGCAGTACCCTGAAGCTTCCTGTAGCCATCAGTTTTTAACATTGTCAGTAAATCAAAATGGAGAATTGTCCAAACTGTGTATCAATTGTACAATCCGTAAAACAAACACGGAAAGAAACATATTTCTCTAGTGTAGAAAGCATTGCTTTCTAACAATTAACAAATTACTTTATTCATTGTAATTGTTAATATTTCTTAATATTTCTACATAATTACAGTTTACTCTTAGATTTGGTCCAAGTTGCTCTGATATAGCTTTGATTTGGATGTGCATTTGATGTTTCCTTTAGATAAGATATTGACTCTGATTGGTTGATTGAGCGATTTAATTGTATCAGAAACCCTGTGTAGCCACTGCAGCTCACATAGGGAGACGATTATGTGCCTGAGCAGCCCAGAGGTGTCCACACTAGAGAGGGCGAGGGAGAGCGGCAGCGCCAACCACAGAGTGGGCAGAGATTAGAGGCCAGAGCGCAGCGCCAACCACAGAGTGGGCAGAGATTAGAGGCCAGAGAGCTGTGGAGGGCACCCATGCCCAGCAGGGGAAGCTGAGTGGCTACTCAGCACGGTCTGTGGGCAGCCCAGGAGGATGAGGAATTAGGAGTCATTTGGCATCCCAGACAGGCCTACTAGTTGAGTGGTATATTTGACCATATCTATCACATGTGCCCAAGCCAAAGAGCATGTGAAGAGGCAGGCTGATTGACTGGATGGGGAACACAGAAGTATTCAGGGCACGCTCGTGTGGAGGATGTGCCTTTCATCCTCTACTTTAACATGCTGTACAGATCAAGATGTCTTATGTGAGCGGGGACAAAGATGCTGAATGTTGGAGAATGAGTTGTGACCAGTGCGTGACTGCAGCAGATGCCTCCGGAGGTAGTAGCCCTGGAAGCCCAGCTAGCCGTGAACATGAGCCATGCAAGCCACTGCAGAATTGCAGTGTTTGTGTATTACATGTTGAGGGTGGCATATGAGTCACAGGTCGGGTCAGAGAATTTGTTCTGAACATGGTGGTAAGAAAACACTGGTCATGATTGACATGTCTGTGCTGTTTTCCTCTGGTTGTTCATGCACTGCCTATGAGAGCTGTCACAACCATGACTGTGCGATGGAAGGATACATTAGAGCAAGCCAAGTGAAGATGAACTCAGTGCAAGTACTCCTGATGTAATCCTCATCACATGTAATGCATTTTTTTATACGTGAATTACAGTAGATCCAGGATTGGATACTTGTCATTTAACCTTTGGAACTGAATCAGTGTGTATACATGAGTTTATTTGCTTTATAAAGTATTTATTGCAGTGGTTAGTTTACTATTTCAACTAACGGTTCCTTTATTAGTTAAATATGATGTAATATAAACAAGGAAGTGTCTCAAGGAGGCAGCTTGGAGTGGAGTGAGTTGCAGGGCGTCTCAGTGACTGTGAGAGATGTTCCTCTGTCCAGTGAACGACATGGAGGACAGTGAGGGTCTGCCGTCGCTGGACAAGCCAGGCTGGTACTCACAGGGCAACTGGCCTCATCTCCACGAGCTGGTGAAGACCATGACCGGAAAGCAGGATCCTAAGGTAAGAAAGGAGTGTGTGTGTGTGTGTGTGTGTGTGTGTGTGGGGGGGGTGGGGGGGGGGGGGGGGGGGGGTGGGTGGGTGTGGGTGAGTGTGGGTGTGTGTGCTCACATGAGTGTGGGTGAGTGTGTGCTTGCTTTTGTATACTCAGGTGTCTTGTGGTGATCTATGGTATCTTTTTTGTGTAATTTAGTGTCAATCCCCGCCAGATTCACAAGTGCAGCAGGCCGTGCACATTCCTGCTACACTATCAAACCTAATCCATATGTGAATTCCGCGCGCCTCATACCAGCTGTCAGGGAGCACATCAAGCAGAGCTTTGAGATTGACTCTCAGGCGCAGCACTGGCCCAGGATCAGAGAGCGCCGCGGCGCAAATCAAACAGACACAAGTTCTCACCGGCATGAAGGCCCGCACGGCAGCAGGCACCTGCAGCGGCTGGCACACGTGAAAGAGGGCGCTCCCCGCCGCGCGGCGGGCAGATGCCAACAGGGCGCGGGCCTCGGTGAAGCCCCGCAGGCTGGCATCGCACAAGGCAAAGCTGTGTATGAGAAATGACTCCACCCTTACGCAGAAAACACACCCACACATATCCACATAGACACACAAGCGAGTGCACCTATGGACGCCCATCCTCCACATCCTCGGTGGGGTCTCTGTTCTCCGCGGCGCGTGGCTGAATGCCCCCAGTGTTCTTGGGGGGGCTGCGCGCACGGCGCTCCCTCGGAATGCAGTGTCAACCTGCCACTTGAGGGGGCCTCTGAGGTGACCTGTGGCTGTAATGTTTTGGGTTCGCTCCACTTTCACCTGACGGGACTTATGGCAGGCCGGCTGAATGGGCACCATTCACACTGGCTTATAGGCCTTAGAGCGCAGACTGACTAGGGCCCTCCCCCCCTCCCTCCCCCCCCCCCCCCCCACACTCCCCACAGGATACAATGTCACATTCACGTGCCCAGCCGTATTTCAGAAGATGTAATCCTCGGAATCAATCTTTAAATGCATTATGGAATTATTTTCCTAGTGTTGGCTTACCATAAAATGCTGGGTGCAGAAACACATGAATGTTATTAATGTTGACATTATGTATGTGTCCAGGGAGAATGGAAGAGCTTTGATCAATAAAGCAGTATAAAATAGAAGATCGGAGAAGTTTAAACTAAAGGAATACAAACTCAAATCGTACTGTGCATAGATATATAAATGCACCATAATACAGGGGATTGTAGAAATGCAATCATGTTATCATGTCAAACTTCCAAGTGCAATGCACGTTTGTTGATGTTTCAGTATTCACTGGCCTCTTTGTTGATGTTTTTGCTTTTATTGATGTTTTGACTGCTCAGAACACAGCCAGACTTGGAGTATTGGACAAATGTGATTTCTTCACTGTAGCATATTGTAACACTGTATTTGGACTGCGGTACTGTAAAAATGACCACTTCCACATTTGCGCAACTAGGTGGCAAACATCAGAAAGTGTGCCTTTTGCCTGCACCATGAAGTGGTGATAGAGGCCTGAAAATGTAGAATAATTAGAAAATGAGGATGTGTATCCCTATTTATAGACAACCACCCCACTGGATGCACTATTCCTGTTTACACCACAAATAGGTTTCCAGACTTCCAGTAATCAAACGAAGCCTTGTAAATAATCTTGGTCTATGCAAGTGAAATGTTTTTAAACATGAAATAGAAACTGCTCTGTTGCTCAAAGGATGCACAGGAACCGGTCAGCACAAAGAGCCACTGTGTGCCCTGTTTGGAATAAACAACTCCTGTGATGGATCTGTTTGGTTTTACAAGGAGACGTGTTCCCAAAACCGTCCTATCGTTTCCCTGTTCTATCTTGGCCTGTATTTATGGCTGTGGTCAGTGAGCCTTCCTGTCCTGTAAGCATCATCCTCACAGGCTGAGACCCTTTGTAAATCACTGTGTGAAACGGTTGAATTAACCAGATTGCGCTCAGTAGGCCGTCCATCCCAGTGGCCTGAGAGGAATTGAGGTGAGGTTTTAATGCAGGCACATGTTGCCAGTAAAGAGGCCCATAAAGGCGGCTCTATTCTACGATGCCAAGAGATGGAATTCCTCGGCCTGTAAATATTTTTCATACTTTACCTGCCCCTTTGGCAGCCGAGAGCGGAGAGCGGAGAAGTGATCAGTGGACGGCCGCGGTCCTGCTGCAGTCCTGGCAGGGCCAGCGTTGGGGCCGGCGTTGGGGCTGGGGTCAGGGACGGGGGATGACTGCGGCGGGGACGGACCCAGAGTTCTGGGAATGTCTGGAAACCCGAAACCCCCGAGTCCACCTCAGAGGCGAGCGTCGCCGCTGTTTATTTACGCCCGCCAAACGGCTGGCTCGTACGCACGGCCCACTAACCGAGGGGGTGATTTCCGGAACTGCCCCGGCAGTCATCGGGAGTAACACTGACCACCAGCACCACCCCTCCCCTCCCCTCCCCTCCCCGCGGTGTCTCGCTCCCCTCCCCCCGCTCCTCTGGCTCTGTGTCGGGAGTCTCTCCTGCCTCCCCCAACCTTACATTCCACTGTGGAGCTGCAGAGAGGGCCTCCGAGTGCAGCTCCTCCAGCACTAAAACGTGTTCATTACCCCTCCAGCACACTGCCTGGGCTAGCGGCCTTTACTCTCTCTCCATAAAGTCCGCTTCAGGTGGCCCTGGTGAGAGAGAGCCATTGTTTGTCCACTGCTGTGACACTTAACAGCTCTCATTTGTTTGAGGAAGTGCTGTGGGTTTTGGCAAACAGCTCGTCACGCCGTAACACATTCTGTTTGTTGCCCCTGCATCCGCTGTTTTATTTATTTATTTATTTATGTGTTCCCAGGTTTGAAAGTTACAATGCGCTTTATATGTAAACAGAGCGTGCAGTGTTTTCCTGCTTCCCTACAAACGCCTCGTATGCACGCGGGACAAGAAAGGCCCTTAAAATGAATCCCTGCTGCCTGTGCTGCTTGGCAGGCCTCAACTGGATTGTGTGGTTCTCTCTTTGTTCTGCCCATGAGATGATCACAATCACAGGAATTCACCATCTCATCAGGTGTCACACACACTTGGGCATGGCAAGGAAAGACATGTTTATTTATATAGCACGATTCATACAGCCTGGTTTCCAGACTCACTACTTAGTTTCACTTTGTGAAGAGAGTCCGGGAAGTGTTTCTAGCATAGGAACAGGAATATATTGTGTGTTAACTTTTATCATTGTTCCAACTTAACCATTTACATTGATCAGGGATTCTTTTTTACAAACTGATAATAAGCCACCTCAGCAGTCAGGAAGCAATGTATTTAGTTCTTTCTTTACTGTACTGCATGTGGAGGTATTGCTACTGCCGTTTACCACAGCCGCTTTAAATTTCCAAACCAACATCATCCACTTCTTCTCTGATTGGCATGGCTCCCTGGATGTCTGAGGGAAACGTTAGTGTATTGTCAGATGCCAGACTATTATCTCAGTGAAATGAAAATGAATGAAAATTCTGAGTGGGTAGGACCAGGCTACAGTTGAACTCAAAGTGCTTTACACTGCAGCAGATAAAATACTTTTAAGCTCTTTTAAGGGAAACCAAAATGACACAAGAAAAAAAAACATATCAACATATCAAAAGTGACCAAAACTACCTGAGAACAGTTGAGTATTAAATTTACATGTAGGTTTGAAATTGGCTATATTTGGATTGAGTTTCATGTTGTCAGGAAGTTATTTTAGGACTGATCAGCATAGTCACATTATAGCAGCTGGTTTTGGAGACATACTGTAGACTTTGGACTGTGGTAAAGAAGTATATTTATTTCCTTAGCATAAGTGTTTCTGGTTATTTACATGCAAGTTGAAACCAATCAATCAAAACCATACAAATTACTAGTCAAGTGTTTTGGAGGCCTCTAAATATAGTTACTAACAAAATATGTAGAGCACATTTAATGAAAGATATTCAGATGACAAAACAATCTCTAATGACGACTATTTACACTAAAAAGCTCCTTTGGATAGTATTTAAACGGTGTTGCTACTCTAGCATTAAACGGTTAGCATAATGCTGTATCAAAACAACTTGTGAAAAGGTGAAAGGTCTTGAATACTCCCTGAGTGCTCTGTGTGTGTATGTGATCTAAGAGATATAAGAGCTAAACTATGGCCGCGCCTGTCATCGCAGCTCACTCATTCACGGCCGATGTGTCACCTGTGCCCTGGCCTCCCACGTTGTGCAGGTGGTGTACTTTGGAGACAGCATGCGCTCGGACATGTTCCCCGCCAGCAGCTACGGGAAGTGGGAGACGGTGATGATCGTGGAGGAGATGGAGGGCGAGGGAGTCCCAGGCAGCAGCAGCAGCGGCGGAGGCAGCAGTGCAGCCAAGAGCAGCGAGGCCCCCGCGGAGCCCCTGGAGAAGAAGGGGAAGTACGAGGTGAGCAGGCACACCGCGCGCACACACACACACACACACACACACACACACACACACACACACACACACACACACACACACACACACACACACACACACACACACACACACACACACACACACACACACACACACACACACACACACAGCTGCTTCTGCTTACGGAGCACACCCACCTGCCCCCTGTCTGAGACTGAGAGAGAGAGAGAGAGTGTGAGAGAGGGGGAGAGTGAGAGAGAGATGGTGGAGAGAGAGAGTGAGGGAGAGTGGGAGAGAGAGGGGGTGGACGGAGAGAGTGAAAGAGAGAGAGAGAGAACCCCACCTCAGCCCTCTGGCAACGTGCCACAAAGCGTCCACTGTGGAGCTCAGTTTCAGCAGCCCCCACCTTCACTCCACACTCAATCCATTCAGGCACTCCCACTCTCCTTTACACACACACACACACACACACACACACACACACATACACACACTTTCCCCTCTCCCCCTAGTCCTGTGTGTGTGTGTAGGAAATACACACTGTCCACAGGGGGAGGGCCGGCAACAAGACACCCGGTAAACATCTGTAAACTGCAAATCAGTTCCAGTTTCAGTAACTATGCTTTCAAGTTGCTGGGTTTGTAGACTGTTTAGTCGTGTTGCGGCATGTTTATGCAAAGTGAGCACTGGCACCACTGTAAGGCGAGCGGAGCGAGGGAGAGAGAAAGAGAGAGGGAGGGAGGGAGGGAGGGAGAGAGGGAGAAGAGGATTAGGGGAGAAAAGTGAAAGTCTGAGTGGCGCTCCAGAGAGGCGAGGCGAGGGCAGGCCAGGGCTCTTGACGCATGGCATGGAAGGAAACAATAAAACAGCCTGTAAAAGTCAGGATGCAATGCCATTAGGCACTGGGCTCAGGCGCTGACCAGACCTTGAGTGTTTCCCTCGGCCCATGCGTCCAGTGGGGTCACTTCCTGGAGAGGTATCAGGCTGCAGGATGTTTGTTAGCCGTGAAGACAGATGAGTGAGTGTGTGTGTGTGTGTGTTGGAAGGAGAGTGTAGTGCAGGGCTAGTGGGTATGAGTCAGCAGTTTTGTTGGCAGTAGTGTAAGGAGCTTGGTCGGAGCTCTCCATGAGTAGTGTCTTCTGCTAGATGGAGTCTGTTCTGCTTTCCCACCACTGCACCTCAGACACCCCCCCCCCCCCCCCCCCACACACACATACACACCCACACACATACGACACACACACACACACACACACACACTCTCACACACACACACACACACACACACACACACCACTTCTCCCCATAACCCCCTCCCCACAATCCTCCTCCTGCCGCCCCCCCTCTCTACCACCCATTTTCCACTTTCACTTCCATTTGTGTAGGCGCTCATCCCTCTAACTCTCACTTCCTCGTTTTTCATTGTCTCTCTTCCTCCCTCGTTCCACATTTTCTTTTTGGCCTCCCTTCTCTGCTGTCTCCTGACATCCTTCGTCATCTCTCTTTCTCTCTCTCTCTCTCTCTCGCTCTCTCTCTCACACACTCACACTCTCCACCTCATTCTTGTGAAATGGTTCACAAAAAAGTATGGCAGCAGCCAGAGTTGGGAAATGATTCAGCCGGAGATGTCCAGCGGTTTTCCCAGCCGTTTTTGCCACACAGCCCTCCACATATATCAGCGCTGACCAAACGCATCTGTCTGGCTCCTCGCGTAATCCGGCCTCTCTCGAGACGTTGAATTCCTCTCTCAACTAGTGCAGACTTTTCTTTCCATCGTTGGGTCTTGAGCATGTACTGGAAATTTCCACGGTAGTATGTAATTTGTGTGCCTTTTGTAGTTCTTGTTTGACTCAGGGGGGTCAGTGTTGTCATGTATTGGGGCTGTGGAGGAATGGTGCTTTCCTGTAGGGAAAGTCCACACAAAGGCCCAGTGTGGGCTCCGGTTTGTTTTCACTAGGCAGACGCAGGGGACCTGATGGATGTCTTCCTTTCATCTGACTGGAAGCACCTCGGAGATTTGCCTTTTATTAATGGCACATAGCTGGAGGCTGCGCCTCGCGCGAGTCTGAGGAGCAGAGGTCAGCATAACAATGGGGCATGTTTGAAACTGTTTGGATCCGTGTTTAATCAAACGGAGAGTATACTGCAAAACGGCAAAAAAAAAGGTTCCCTCGTCTGAGAGTGAGAAGTGTGAGAAAGTGGGTTCATCATCCAGTGCGTTGCGTGTTGTTGGGAGTGATACTGTATCTGTGTGTGCTCTTGTGCGCTGCCCAATGGTACAGCTGCTGTATTAGCGCGTCAACACAGCAATGTGTTTGTCACCACAGCCTTTTGTTTGGCTTGCCTTTTAACACTAGCCTGCGGGGCTCACGCGAGTTAATTTGTTTTTACTGAATGAAACGCGGTTTGGGTTTTGTCTGTTCATTTGTGTTGTTTTCCCATTTTGTTATTTATGGAGGACAAACACAAACAATATTGCTCTGGGCCGTAACCACCCGCCCAGAGGCCGTCTGGCTCTGGAATGCTGCGCTGTGGGCCGTCACGCTGGTGTGATGTTGTGTTTCAGGATCAAGGCATGAAGACTCCGTCGGCCTCGTCTGAGCAGTGGGGCTCCTACTTCACGGACGTGCCCAAGAGCGCCGCCGGGGAAGAGGAGGCCCTCAAACTCAGCTGGTGCTCCCACAGCATCCACACGTACAGCGGCGTGGCCATCCCCAGCGTAGAGGCCATCGCAGGTACAGTACAGTCTGCCTGGAGTGACCAGGTCATCCATGCCGTAAGGACAGCATCAGGGGCTATTGGTCAACGCTAACAAACTTAACTACCTTGATACAAATGCCTCACTAACACCTCAGTCAGCCCAAGCGGCATTGATAAAAGCTTGCCAACTTATAAACTGGTGTCTTTTGGCAATATATTTTACAATTTTCTCCATTCTCCATGCTCTGTTATCATATTTCATTTGCACACCAGGGTGATAACTGTGACTGAGAGCATGTGAAAGAGTAATAGCCAAATCCGGTAGTGATCTGGTTGATGACAAGAGAATGTTGAGAAACACCAAAGTAGAAGCAGGAAACGATGTTGTGTCTTTACGATGGGCCACAACTACTTCTGTCTGCTTTCAATAATAATGGCATATGAGAGTCAATCTGTGAATGATAATCTCCAGTCTAAATAGTCCTATTAAAATTGGGGTTTTGGAGCAACTAGTGATGCCCGAAATGCAAGGTCTGTTTTGCATCTACAAAAGGATATTTGACCATTTATTCCTTATTATTAGATGTACTTGCTGGTTTGACTGCTGTTCTCATCTTGGCCCTTTTGAGGATTTTTATTTTGATGCTGTTCTTTCCCTTCTTTAGATCTTCCTCTGGACTACAAATTCCCACGGTTCTCTCCAGACAAGCCCAGCACCACAGGCTACTACCCCCGGCCCCCCGACTCCCTGCTCAAGTGGTCCCAGAGCCACCCGTGAGGATCCATGTCCACCCTCTGCCTGAGTCCCGGGGCCTCTCCAGTCCACTGGCCGCCCCGCACGCAGCACCCCCATCTCTTGAGCACATAGATAGATAACCATGTGAATGTGCTGCCACAGTACAGCAATCCAACATCTCCGTGTTAAGTCTGTTTAGACATTATCTGTCATTCTAATTGAAAGATGTAATCTGTTGATGTTGGAGTGTGTCTTAACTTTCTGATAAACTGTCAAGTTACTTAGCCTCCTGTTTTGAAAGGACTTGATAACTTAAATGGCTTTCCAACTCTGTCTAAGACCTAATTCTCCATACTTAGCCGTTGATTTCTGCAACACTATGCATTGGTTGGTGCATTTAAATTTACCACCGTCCATTTGACTTAATAAGCACATAACTCAGGCGGGCCATCATTCCAAACCTGGCTATAATGGGAAATGTTCATTTCTGATCATTGTAGGCTTGTATTTTGTGGTTTCTTTTTAGGACTGCCATGTGTTCTCTGCTTAACAAGTGTTGAAAGTATTCTATTTGTTGAAAGTACCCCATGATGTCTTAAAGAATACAAGACTGATTGTACTGAGTGTGTCAAATCTTGCACAGTATATTCTGTGGATTTTTGTTTGCCTTGGAGTTTCATTGTTGTATGCAATGCTCCATTCAGTTATTGATCATGGTCCTCCATGTCTGCCATCATGGGAAATAGTACTAATTACACAAATATTTCATACCATGTGTCATTCATACATCTTGAAGTGAACTTAAGATAAGTTACACGTGGAAAAAAAAGTTCAAAAGCTTGTCTATGTATTCTATTGTTCTAGTATAATGTACTGTTCAGTGACCTACTGTACTGTATATGTGTGGGAGTCATATGTGCCATATTGTATGCAGAAGCAATGTCAGCCATGCTTAAACTGACCACTGAATGAATTGAATGTTTTCATTGTTAGTTTGAATGAAAGCTGGCTGTAGGTTGTGTTGTAACTATTTGTGTTGGATCAAAAAGTACTTAAAGCACAGTTAAAGCCAAAATGAGGTGAGCTCATTTGTCCAAATGTTTTATATTTTGTATGTATCAAGTTGATTAGCCTTTAGTTACAGTTGGTAAATGGTGTTCTCTTGCTCTTACAGTTTAAAAAAAGACCTATTTGGCCTTGTGCTGTCCTCATCCGTAGTCTGTGCTCTGTGAAGTTCAGGAGCAGTGTCTTTCGCCTCATCTGTGGAATAAAGAAATGCATACACCCATTTTCCCCTCGTGTGTATTCCTTTCAAACTCATCTCACAAAGCTGATATTTAGCAACGGAGAAAAACACATTTTCAGTTACAGTGTTCATTCACTAATAGGGAGTCCTCAAAGTGTAATTTGCTGCAAATTATGTAAAAACTCAACATTGCGAGACGCAAAGGGGCACGTACTGTACAGTAGGGGCATTTCTTTCTTTGTGATGGTAATCTTACATAGCTTAGAGGAAAACTTAGTCAGCAAGACTTTATTCTTGCAAGTAGGCACACAAAGGGAGAGTAGCTTCACAAAATTGGTCTACTAGTCTCTGATTAGTTCAGACAAGTCTAACGATTATTATAATCAAATTGACATCACATCAAGATGCTTCATCCAAACGTTGTTTTCACACATGAATATTGTACTAAAAATACATCTTAAAGTAAAGTAATGTGTCTCAATTCCATATTGACCAATCAGCGCTAATAGAGTCTGTCTCTGCTCAATTGAGTTTATTAGTGCTGTGATGGAGTGCTGCCTCTAGCTCAGGTCTGAGCCTCACTCTGCTGCACGACTACCAGCAAGAGCAGAAGAGAAGAGAAGAGGCCCTGAATCAAAGCGCTGCAGGAGAGACATGCTTCTGTTCTGTCCTTAGCCCCCATGCTGGGAAAGAACATGACCTCAGGAAACCACTCTGCGAACCATTAAAGTATGACACTGGAGTTAAACGACAGATGTGGCTAATGTAAGCCCAGAAATTAACAGCTGACATAACTGATCTAAAGTCTAATTTCATAATAAAAAGTAGCAAAAAGCATTAACAATCACTGGTTGATGAATAGTTGAGTGGGACTATCAGGCTGGCACAGCTGTATACTTCTTCTCTCAGTGCACATCTGAGACCTGTCATAGTGCAACAGCTACGACCTAATACTACACCATCTGCTATCTGGTCATATTATCACCGCCATCCTACTAGCCACATCCTGTGAAACTGTTCATCCAGAGAGTTACTGAGAAGAGAGGAAGGAAGCCAGAGATGTAATCTTAACACACGCTAATTTATGATCTGACTGAGGCTTATAGCACCTTCACGCACTGGAATGGAAATGTTACACAACAGATTGATAATAACTGATAAGTCAGTCACTTCTGACTCGTCTGCATTTTTCATGAATGTTTGCACAACAGTTAGGCTACTGCATTTCTCAAAACAACCAGCGTAAACTGCACCACATGCAAAACGTGTATCATGTTCATAATTCTTAGTCTCTCAAAAGAAAGTATTTATACCGATGAAACTGTCAGTGCAATAAAAATGACAAGTCCTTTCGCCATTGTTACTGTCAAGATAGTCCGTTTTTGTTTGTTGTAATATGACTAAATATGTTCTTATGAACAATAAGCAATATTTTCTATGTGGCATAGCTATTTAGAAACTACAGTTACATATTTTTGTTGTGTTTTTACTGTTGACAGACCTTGTGACAGTATAAAGAAAACAAAGGCTTGCAGCATTGTGCAATTGGAAAATGACCAATATACAGTGATCAACTGTATAAAATGACCAAAATGACCAACACACCCTGAGTCAGAGCTGTGCACCACTGTACATCTTTCTATACCTGACATTCTTTCTTTCCTGACATTCTTGTCACATACTGTATATGTACAGTGCAACCGGAAAGTTTTCAGACCCTTTCAAGTTTTCCACATTGTCATTCTGTAAGGGTTCTCCCATGTCCACAAAGGAACTCTGTATCTCATTTATAGTGACCATTGGGTCCTTGGTTACTGTCTGATCAAGGCCCTTTGTCCCGGATCACTCAGTTTGGCTGAGCAGCCGGATCCAGGAAGCCTGTTGATTTCTGGACTTTTCCATTTGAGAATGATGGCGGCGACTGTGCTCTTGGGCACTTTCAATGCTGCAGAAATGTCACTCTGTCCTTCCCAGATCTGTGACTTGACACAACCCTGTCTTGCAGGTCTACAGACAAATCTCTCGACCTCTAGGCTTGGTTTTCACTCTGACACCATCAACTGTGAGACCATATATAGAGATGTCTTCTGATTAGGAGAGGTACACATTAGTCCAGTGAATTCATTTAGGCACAGGGTGACTCCAATCAAGTTGTTGAAGCATCTCAAGGACGCACCAGAGCAAGCATCATAATAACAATGTACATGGGATATTGCAGTCTTTTATTTTATATATAAATGTACAGAATGCTCCAAACATTAATTGGAGTATTGGAGTATTGGAGTATTGCGTGCAGATTGATTCAATGAATTGAATCCATTTTAAGATGAGTTTGAAACACAACAAAATGTGGAAAATGTGAAAGGGTCTGAAAAACTTTCTGGTTGCCTATGCTAGAGACTGTGACAACTAATCATGACAGCCTGGACAGCTAGTTCAACACTTTTGCATGAAATTACGCAATGAAATAAGGCCAAATTTATTTTATAGGGTAGGACTATTCAACATAGAACCAGTGCATATTGACAAACATGACCAATTGAAAATATAAAAAAAACAGTAGACATTTGTACAAAGGATGTGTGCACAGACATTTGTGCAAAGGATGTGTGCGCAGGTGATAAGATGATATGGAGTTTGAACAAGCAGTTTTGAAAAATCTGAGAAACGTGCCAAAGCGGTTGAAAAAAGAAACAAAGAAACGTAGGAAAATGCAAGTGCATTGTTTGTGATGACAATTTAGATATTAATAAAATACATAAAACTGTGATGCTGAATATGGTGATGATGACACTCATGGCATAGCTATGACGAAGAAACATAGCCTAATCAATGCTATTATTATTATTATTATTATTACTACTATTATTGTTATTATTAGGCTATTATTATTATTATTATTATTATTATTATTTTATTATTAGCCTGTATTATGTGTCAGTTGTATGGTAGCCTAGGTAGCCTATGTACAGTATGTTGCCTGTGCATAGGCTACTGACATGATCGATTGAGAATAATTAACTTATTAGACCAAGACTGGTCAAACAAAATGATACTAATATTCCCCTAATACTCACAGTATCCTTCTCATATACAGTATAGCATTGAAAAGTCACTTTGTGTGATGACGTTGCTCTCAGTCTCCTTTAATCCCCTTTCCCCCACTGCGCCTCCTTAAAAGCCACGGATGGTGACGTCTCCCAGCCCACAGACCTCTCCTCTCACTCCGCTACAGGCCGTCTAGGAGAAGTTACGATGTATCGATGGAAAAGGTAAAGAACGCGGGGAATGGAATTTATCAATCAAGCTCACGACAAGTTGAAAAACATACATGGACAACATGATGCCAGCGGATTAGGAAGGTATGGTTATATTTAAAGTATTACTATAAGCAAATTGTGGGTATTTGGTCCGGTTTCTGATGAAAGTTATTCTCCCAGAAATACTGTAATAGGTCTGCCCACTTTGGAAAATAGTTGCACACGGGGTTTCTGTGGTATTAGCCTAGTCATTTCTTTTCGTACATTACAAGGTTTAACTAAACCCACTGTTTTGCATAATTATTAGATCATGGCTGAAATTAATTATTGGTTCACCTCATGTTCAGGCTTATATGCCTGTTTTTAAAAGATATCGTATTTTCTCTATTATAAGCTCCCTAATGTCCATTAGTAAACCACTTTGTTAACATTGTTTAGATAAATGTCGATGATGCAGCCTACGGGCGGTTTGGTGTTAATGTGGTAGAGGATATGTTCTAGCCTATGCATGAAAGTAGAACATGAATTAGTAGCCTAAAAACCTGTTGTGGTTTTCACAGTATTCATTTCAGACCACAAAATGGTGTTTCTGTGAATGTGTCGTAGTCTACTTTTCAAATAAATGTTTCGGATCCAAAATGGGTCAGATGATATCTTACCAGGACGTTCTCTCTTAAATATTATGACGCGCGCCTACGTTAAATGCTGTTAAATGATTCATTCTAGTGTGGCAGTTTTTGATGAATGTCTCTTTAGCTGTGAAGTCACTGTTGAAGATTTAGCGATTAGTCTTTTCCAGCTTATCTTTGTACTGAGAAAAAGATCAAGCAGACCAAGACAGAACTTCATTTTCATCTGGTTTCTTTTAAAGCACCAAGTGAATCTGGCCTCCATGCCTTTTCAAACACATGTGCGTTTGGGTTCCTTACTCCAGAGCTTATGCAAGCTTCACTGTGCTCCAAGGCTGAGGTATTTGACTGTGTCCATCAGGAAGGAATGTGACAGGTCAAAGGTTAGGTGTTGCATTGCAGTCCGTCACCTCTTCCAGCCTTATGCTAGACAGGACATGTCAAAACAATCAATCTACAGCAATAACAGTATACTATCAAACGTTTGATTTTAATTGGTTCCTTAAGCAAGGAATTCCTAAAAATGTCAAAAGCTAATGATAATTCAACTTCTAACACTGGTAACCTGACTGGTAATTGACAGCCAAAATGTTTTCCATTTGGCAGTGGCATGGGACTCTTCCTGTTCCATTTAGTCATAGACACTTAGCCTAGACCACATTCTGTATTCACAAAACCCTGCCATTTACAGTTAACTCTATTTCAACAATTTGAAGTCTAAAGATGAAGGTATACTTGTTTATATTTCCAAGCATTTCTTGTATATCCAGACATTGAGCGTATATCTTGATGGACTCCTGTTAATGGATAGACTTTGCCTTCAGGAAATACTGTGGTATTATGAAGATGTCTGTATGAAATATTTTGGTTTGGTGTTTTAATTGACTTCAAGCCAGAAATGAAATATCTTATTTTTCTTAAACCTAACGTCCAAGAAGGAAACATTTGTACATTTTTGTCATAGAATCTTAGAGCTACAGCTCAGCCAAAATAATCACTTGAGCCAAAATGATCAGGGATACAGCTGTATCCAATTATTCAAGGCATGCAGAGTCTTTGTATGAGAAAGTGGGGAAAATATGGCTCAGTTTTCTTCTCTTTTCCCTCTCAGCTGAGAGTCTGGAAATGCCACAGTGCCGCCACTGATGTCATGATGAGGACCTATACCCGTGGGGCCCCCACAGTGTTCTTCATAAGTCTAGTGTGTGCCAACCTTGTCCGGGCACGCGCCGAGATAGACTCCAGTGGGGGCATCCCTTTCCTGGGGGGCAACTATGACGGCCATCCCATGCTGTACTTCAGCCAGTCGGACGTGGAGGACCTCCAGCGCGCCGCCGCCGAGACGCACCAGGGCATCGCCGGCCGCATCCGCGAGGCAGGGGAGGCCATGCTGGAGCGCCCCGAGGAGTACCTGCCGCCCTGGGGCCCCGCCGAGTTCAGCGCCCGCTGGAACGAGGTCTACGGGAACAACCTGGGCGTGCTGTCCATGTTCTGCCTGCTCTACCCGCACCGGGCCGGGGCCCTGGATCTAGTGCGCGACTACATGGAGCGGATGGCAGCTCAGCCTAGCTGGTGGGTACTGGTTGTGTCTCCTGCTCTCAGAGACAGACTCTCTCTCTAGCTGTCATTTGTGTTGTTGTGTTGATCAGAGAAAGTTACAGGATGCATATATATTGTGTAGTTCTGCATCAAATTGAAACTCATGTGTCTTTGACATCTGGGAGTTTTGTTGAAATCATACCTGTCACAGGTGTGTGTGTTGTGCCCAAAGCAGCACAGGTCACTTTAGGTTAACACGTGTTTCTATCATCAACGCCGAACAAGGTTCCCCTAGGATATCGCTTGTCTCTATTAATGTACGGCTGGGGAATTTGACTGAGGCAGCTCTTTACGTTGTGTAAGTCTCTGCTGTCCATACATTTCTCAGTGACAGAGCAGTTGGAGAACCCTGTGGTCCTGTAGACCTGTGGTCCAGGAAATATGTTTTGCAGCTGTTTGAATTCGCTGCCGAACATGTCCGCATTCAGAGGAAATGAAATGGGCAGTAGTGGGGGGAATATCCTGTGGGGCGGTGTGAGGCAGAGACCTCTGCTTTAGAACAGGTTGCTGACCAGAGCCAGCAGGCGTTAGGAAATAGATTTCAAGTGCTACACACATATGAAACCAATGCAACAGGTTACATAAATTCCCGTTCAGCTGCTGTGAGTCTTTAAAATAAATCTGTTTGGTGTTATCGCACCCTCAGACCTCACCTGTTTAAGCTAATATTTGAGAATGCATCTCCGTTGGAAAAAGTCAACCATTCCACGCCCAAGTAACATTTTCACTCCCCTCTCTATTTCTGTGCTCAAAGATCATTGCTCTGCCGCAGTTGAAAAATTGAAATCCACCAAGCATGTGTTTTCACACTTTTAACAAGGCATAATATGAGGTTCTTTCCTTACACACACTTTCATTACAATCCCAGAACCTCTCAAGAAACCTTACAAGTGGCCATAAAAAATTAGTTGTGGTGTCCTTGACCTTACAATTATGTTTCCACCAAGAGCCAGAGAGAAGCCATATTCTCTCAGTAAACTTCCAACCTGGATCGCATACTTGGGTTGAATGTATTCTTTGTGAAACAGGCCTATATTAGAACAGTAATTAATGTCGACTCTAAGCTTTGGATCAGTGTGTTAGTATTATAAATGGCTTGATCCCATCTACATTTAGCACAGCATTCGTCAAATTGCTTGAATGTTGAATATTGTTCAGAAAATAGGGATTTAGTCTTTCTGTTTGTCATGTTATTCTGCTGTCATATTGCTGTATTCTTATTTTGGTTTGTCTGAATGCCAAATCAGTTTTGATGCTTATATTTGGCCTAATGGTTTAAAATGTTTCATTTCACATACACAATATTATACACAAGTCATCAGTGTGGGAACTAGTTGCGATATTATGGACCACATTAAATTGTCATTGGCAGTTGCACATTTAAGTTGTGCCCAACACAAGACAGCAGCATTTAGCATGAGTAGATTGTCTCCAGTAACATGGTCTTTATTTCCCAGGTTGGTGAAAGACGCACCATGGGACGAGGTGCCTATGGCTCACTCCTTGGTGGGCTTCGCCACGGCCTACGACTTCCTGTATGAGTACCTGAGTAAGCGGCAGCAGGAGCGCTTCCTACAGGTCATTGGCAACGCCTCTCGCTACATGTATGAGAAGTCCTACCATCGGGGTTGGGGCTTCCAGTACTTGCACAACCACCAGCCAACCAACTGTGTGGCCCTTCTAACCGGCAGCCTCGTCCTCATGGCCCAGGGTGAGTCTCTGAAGCTAAATAGCCTTCCATGTTACACACGTCCATAGTCTGCCAATGTGCTCGGGGTTGGGCTGGAGTTTCTACCAGGCTCT
This sequence comes from Sardina pilchardus, assembly GCF_963854185.1. NCBI lineage: Eukaryota > Metazoa > Chordata > Actinopteri > Clupeiformes > Clupeidae > Sardina > Sardina pilchardus. The sequence goes on along the minus strand of NC_085005.1, from coordinate 2,999,331 downwards.
GCCTGTATCTGCCTATATACACACACAGTATTTATAAAGGTCTATAAAAGTGTTGTTGTGTTAGTACAGTGTTTGAATGTTTCCAAAATGTTCCAAAATAAGGCTAGTCAATGCAAAGCACTCCCCCCCTGAGCCCAAAGACCACCTGAATGAAAACAAGAGGACCCTAGCCCAGTGCACATGCTTTCAGTAAGATGTCTTAAGGGAAGCTTTGCCAGTCCCTCTCCCTCGAGGGAAGAAGCATTCCTGACTGGAATTTCAGTTCAGTCAGCCCGAGGTCATTCTCCATTGCTCCACTTAATCCCCTTTAATTGTTTCTCCAGTGGAGCAACTCTCCACATGATTCCATAACATTCAGCGTGGACTTTTCCGCTTTCATTCTCTCCTTGAAGCGGCACCCACAACCACTGAGCTATCAGAAGACAATACAAGCAGCCAATATATTCCTTCTCTGTCAGCCCTCAGAAAAAAAGCTCATTTTGCTGGCCTGAACATCATTAATAGTCTGCTGCTCTAACTGCAGGCATTTGGGCAACACTTTGTTCCCAGCCGTCAGAAGCAGGAACAGCTTGCTCTGTTTGCATGGAAAGGCTCCTTGTACAAAAGGGCAGAGTTGATATAAAATAAATGACAGCAGGCTCGTGGAGATTGCTGTGGTAACTGTGAGGAGCTTTTTCTTTTTTCCCCTTCACAAGCTGCTTTATGATGATGCATGCTGTGGTGTAAACAGGCATGGAATGCTAGGTCAGGGGGTTGAAAAGCACTCTCGCTCGATCCTTCACACTGTTGTTGAGACAATAAAATAAAAAAAGAAATGCTTTCACCGTGTTTTTTAGTGTTTTGGAGGCAGGAAATTAGTAGGCAAAGGTACAGCGCTGATGTTGCATTTTTTAGGCAGACAATAAAGCCACATTTAACTCTGTCAATTCAGCTGCATTAGTTGACCTTGTCACTTGACCCTGATTAGCACACAATAGTCATTTGTTGGACTGAGAGACGGAGGAGAAAAAGGAGAGAGCTCCCGGTGGTTGGAGGATGGGGTGAGAAGGGACGTGGCAGAAGATTAGATCACTTGATTGCAGGACGCTCTTAAGGGATAGGTGCATTCCAGGCGCAGGTGTCTGCATGTCTGGACACACATTTGCAGTTGGATGTTCTATTTTTGTCCTAATCTTGCTCTGATTTGTGGACCTTTTCATCTACACCTGAAAGAGTGTAATGAGAGCTGCCAGTCAGTTCTGGAAGAACCCCTCTCATCATTTGCTGCAAAGAAATGATGACAAGAGATTAAAACTTATCAAAATTAAAACTGTGATTATTTTTGAAGGATAAAAAACATTATATGGAAACTTGACACATGAAGCTTGAGTTGTGTTGTAGACGATATGCAACAAATATGAGGGAGACGTCCACCCATGCGGTATCTTCTGATCAAATGAAAATAAGAAAATGACGTGTTATGTAACAGTTTCAAAGCTAATTCAGGCTCAATATTGGCACATGCTGTTGGATACTTTCCCAAAGAAAAAAGCTCGAAGCCTTCCTAATCATTCCCAGGCTTACCAGTGCATTTTGACACTGTTTTTTTATATCTCCATCTGAACACTATGCACCCAAATAAATAGCAGCTATTATAACGTGGAATACCTATGGGCTTTTGCAGGAATTCATTTGCCAGTTCTTTATTTAGTCTGGGCTAAGTCAGAAGCACATGTACAGCCCTGTATGATTCTCATGGATGTGTCGGGAACAACTGCTATAGTTTTGGACGTTCAGATTCCTTGGTGTTATGAAGATCCCCAGTGGTGAAGTGAAGACTAATCCCTCAGCATGACAAAACATTATCCTGTCCTCCAGTCGGTTGATAAACAAGAGCGCTCATTAGCTTCCAACAGCATGAACCCAGTGACTCTGGAGCCAAAGCATTCGTGTTTGCTGCCACAGTCTTGCTGGGCTACACAGCGCTGAAAAGCTTCTTTTGTATACGCGTCCAAAATTAAAATACACACTGGGAAAAAGTCCATTAACTATGAGTGGGCATATTGCAACTCAGTTTGTATAGAGAAGGCCATTTTTCTCGCCATGGGAAAATGGTCTGATGTGTTGATTTGGGCACGTGCATTTTACATATCACAGTATTACCAGAGAGGGTTAAAGCGAAATGAAAATGAAGGATCTTTGGTATTACCTTTGGGTCTTAGAACGCTGACAGCATAACCTTACAGTCTGATCCTTAGCAGCCACGAGCCTGTGGCTCTGCACTGGATATGCTGACATTTAATGTACATGGAATTTGCTTGTGAACTGTGGTGGTTAACAGTGCTAAGGAAAGTAGAGGAGACCACAAGTGGCTCTTCAGGATCTGAGTTCCATGAATGTACAGACAGATGGAAATACTTCAGTGTGTGAATAGTGCTTTGAGTATTTCACTAAAGACTCAAAGTTTCCCTAGAAAATTATCATTCATTCACAAGCCACAGTCACTTTCTCCATTATAGCAATGTCTCTCTCTCTCTCTCTCTCTCTCTCTCTCTCTCTCTCTCTCTCGCTCTCTCAGCATGGATGATATTAATAAAAAAGAATGTAGAGTGTACAAAGAATATGCATGTTGTGTTAAACCTCATATGTAGAGTGAACTAATAAGAACATAACAGAAATGCTAAATGTGTAATGTACACACAATGTTGATGTTTCCACCAGGTTATCTGCAGGAAGCATACCTATGGACCAAGCAAGCTCTGGATGTTATGGAGAAATCGATGGTACTTCTGCAGGATGTGACTGATGGGTCGCTGTATGAAGGCGTGGCCTATGGAACTTACACCACTCGCTCCCTCTTCCAATACATGTTCCTGGTCCAGCGGCACTTTGCCATCAGCCACTTTGACCACCCATGGCTTCAGAAGCACTACGCTTTCTTGTACCGGACTCTACTGCCAGGTAATGCCCAGCCATCACACTTTACTTCTGTAGCAGGGTACTGGCGCAGGCCTGGAAAGCCTGAAAAGTGTACTGTATGGGAATTTGAATGAATGATGATGTTTTTCAGTAAGGAAAGGAAAGTAAGGAAATGTGGGTGAAAATTTGATGAAGTCAGGATAGTCAGGATAGTCAGGATAGGACAGTCATAGTTACACAGACAGACAATGCGTTAAAGGTATCAAAGGTCACAAATCTAAAAAATGCCCAGAATGTCCATGCCTTCTGCCAGACCAGAGTTTAAACTAAAAATGAAGATAACTATCCCCCATTAACGGAGTCTGGTGATGCGAGAGGCATTCTCACGTCCCATTTTATCTGCTGATCCAGGAACAGGAGATAGTTATCTTCACCTTTAGTTTCGTCTCTGGTCAAAAACTAGCCTGGCTGACGCCAGACCATATTCTCAATTGAGATAAGGTTTAGGAACCAAAGATTAATTTTTTTGTATTTGAGCTATGGTTTACGAATGCCCAGAGCCGTTTATTGGGTGCTACAGATGCCTATCAGATGCGTCTGTGTGTAGCTCATAGGCTAGCCAGTCGTATCAATTAGCCTATACCAGATGACATACAGTATGTAGAGCATTTTAATGCTTCAAAATAGCTTTTGATAAATGAACCTTACATTTTTCAGCAGCGATAGGTGTATAGATTTCAACAAAAGCTGGTTTGGTCCTTATCCAAAATACAAGCTTCGGTGTGTTGCTTATGCAAGACGTTGTCATTGGTCCCTAGCTGAGGTGAAAATTAGGTCCATGGAATCCAGGCTGCCTATAGCAGCGTGAATGAAATCATGCACAAGGTAGCAGGTATACAGGCTAGTCAAAAACATTATGGTTACTCTGATTTCCTTTAGTAACGATTGGTCTTGCGACTACATTCAATATGCAGAAGTGCCTGTAGAGTATCTCCTGATAGTGGAGTCTGGTGATGCGAGAGGCATTCTCACGTCCCATTTTACCTGCTGATCCAGTAACAGGAGATAGTTATCTTATCCTTTAGTTCGTCTCTAGTCAGCAATATTACAGTTAATCTGATTTCCTGATTTCTGATGTACCAGAGACGAAACTAAAGGTGAAGATAATTATTTCCTGTTCATGGATCAGCAGATTAAATGAGACGTGAGAATGCCCCTCGCATCACCAGACTCCAGTATCAGGAGATATCTTCATCTTTAGTTTCGTCTCTGGTCAAAAACATAACGGTTAATCTGATTTCTGATTTAGATGAAACTAAAGGTGAAGATAATTATTTCCTGTTTATGGATCAGCAGATTAAATGAGACGTGAGAATGGCACTCGCATCACCAGACTCCAGTATCAGGAGATATCTTCATTTTTAGTTTCGTCTCTGGTCAAAAGATGTGTCATATTCATAGCATGTGAGCAGGGCCAGTGGGAGGCATGGGCATTCTGGGCAATTGGCCAGGACGCTAAACTACCAGGGGCCCCAGACAGGTGACAATGACTTCCAATATAGTATATATGTAGAGGTTGTAATAAAGTTGCTGTAAAGACTTCTAAGTTAGGCTACTGAATACATGCTTTCTGAACATAGATGTTAGGCCTCCATTTCTTCAGTGTTCATGTCAGAAAAACACACTTTGTGTACATCTCTGTTTTCAGAGAGGTGTATATAGAGGCACAGTGTGTAAACGTGTGTATTTACAGATATTGGCAGATATTGGTCTGAATAGTTTTTGCACAACTCTAACCTGCTGTTTTGCATTCACTATAAATGGGTTGTGTGCGTTTGGGCTTGTATCAACCCCCCCCTGGCGTGTTGTGTGCACAGGTGTTACATCTAGTGCCAGTTGTTTAGCTGTGTAACAATTTACCTGTTCCTGAAAAAACATGAATTTTGAGAAAGCGTATCACAAGCTCAGGTTGTACACTGGCTGGCTGAGGTACTTCTACGGTTTATTTAGTATACCGATAGTCACAAGACCAATTGCTACTAAAGCAAATCAGAGTAACCGTAGTGTTTCAGGACATAAGCACCCCCCTCAGTAAAATGTTATGCAAGGCAGTAACAGTGATTGATTTTTTTCTCAGAAATGTGCTACACATCTCAACACTTAAGTTCCAGTTAATAGTTTCACTACTAGTCTGTCATAGTTTCACTTCTTCGTAATTTTAGCAATGTTGTCAGCGTAGGCATCAGCTGGGTGGGCCAGAAGTGTGTGAAGTTTAGTTCGACAAGTGCCCGAGACAGCCTTATAATGCCACCCTTCACTGTCGCATGTCCTTTTTCTTTGGACTTGAAACTCTGTTGGAATATTTGTCTGGTAGACATGATATGATGTTTCTGACATAAAAAAGTGTGTATGGCTGACATCATGCACTGGGCAAAGGTGATTACATCAGACTGGTCATCGAAGAATAGCTACATTGAAACATTTTCATTTCCATGTAACAATTCAATTATCGTATACCCCAAAATGGTCATACACATCGTTTGACTTTTCATTGCAGTGAGATTTATTTTCAGTTGTCAAAGTGGTGGAGGCATTAGACCGCATCTCAAGGTTAACTGATACTTATGCTTGTGTAACTCAAATGATTTTGTAGGCAGTCCCTAAATCATTGTGATGTGCAGCTCAGAGTTATCTGATAGCCCCTTGAGTGTGCACGAGACAAGTGTGATAATTAAAAAATAATAACTCACTGCCACTTTAACATTCACACTGGAATTGGCAAAGTAAGGAGGAAAGGAAAAGCATCAAAAGAGTGAAATCTTATTCAAGCGATAGTCATCAAACCAGGGATCGTATTAGGCTGCGTTTCCCAGATTCGTTAAAAAGCTCTTAAGTGCTAAGAACTTCTTAAGAGCGCTCTAAGAAAGCTCCTAAGCAGTTCTTAGCACTTAAGAGCAACGAAATGGGATACCCGGTCCAAGACAATCTCTTCTTTTATCAAAAGTCATATCCCCTCTAAATCTTTGAGATATTAGCCTGGTTCTGGCTCCACACCCAGGCCATGTCTTTTACACCCCTGATCTACTGGACATCCTACAGTAGTAAAATAAGCCCTTCATTTATGCTTCATCACTAGCAATGTTTTATTTTTGTTTAGCCCTTTAAGCCCTTAATATATGCTTCATCACTAGCAATGTTTTGGGGTTTTTTTTCCTATTGATACTTTTATTGATCATGTATAGAGCATATTGGTGACTTGTGCAGAGTGAATTAAATGCAAAGTGAATTACCTTGACTGTCAGACTAAATAGAATTTATATTTGAATAAATCTGAATATTTGTCTGGGGTGAGTCATTACTGTGGTCTAATCGTAACCTACGTAAACCGGTCTTTAAAACCTAAAAGCTGTGTCTTACTGAGAAACACTACGTAAACCAGTCTTTAGAACCTAGAAGCTGTGTCTTACTGAGAAACACCACGTAAACCAGTCTTTAGAACCTAGAAGCTGTGTCTTACTGAGAAACCAAACTATAGAACCTAGAAGCTGTGTCTTACTGAGAAACACTACGTAAATCAGCCTTTAGAACCTAGAAGCTGTGTCTTACTGAGAAACCCCATGTAAACTATAGAACCTAGAAGCTGTGTCTTACTGAGAAACCCCATGTAAACTATAGAACCTAGAAGCTGTGTCTTACTGAGAAACCCCATGTAAACTATAGAACCTAGAAGCTGTGTCTTACTGAGAAACCCCATGTAAACTATAGAACTTAGAAGCTGTGTCTTACTGAGAAACACTATACGTAAACCAGTCTTTAGAACCTAGAAGCTGTGTCTTACTGAGAAACCCCATGTAAACTAGTCTTTAGAATCTAGAAGCTGTGTCTCACTAAGAAACACCACGTAAACCAGTCTTTAGAACCTAGAAGCTGTGTCTCACTGAGTAACACCACGTAAACCAGTCTTTAGAACCTAGAAGCTGTGTCTTACTGAGTAACACCACGTAAACCAGTCTTTAGAACCTAGAAGCTGTGTCTCACTGAGTAACACCACGTAAACCAGTCTTTAGAACCTAGAAGCTGTGTCTCACTGAGTAACACCACGTGTTCAGATTAGGATTCCACATGTGTGCTGGCCACCTTTCTTTGGTGACCTCTTTAAGTTGTCAGGTGAAGTTCTCCTCCCATGGCAGCACTGAGAGGCCCGTTGGAAGGTCAGGGGGAGGGCAGCCATGGAGGAGGCCGGCAGGTCAGCCCTGGGCATTTTACAGCTCCCTGTTAACAGGAGCTGTATTGTGCTTAGACAGCACAGCCTGCACACATTTACTGCTCTGCTCTAATTACAGCCAGAAAGGAGATCTAAACCAACAATTTCCACTTTCTCCACTTCTCTGTCTTCATAACAGACGAGAGACCAGAACAAGAAAGGGGTCGCTTTTCTTTGTGTTCTCGTAGATAGTCCAAATGTTATTGTCTGCACTTTTGAAACTTCACCTGACCTTGATTGCTTTCAAGGCTTTAACAAAAAGAGTCATGCTTCTCATTTTGATTTCCCTCTTTCATGTTGTTATCCTTGGCTTTCTAGTGAGGCATTTTAGTTAAATATTTACTTGCAGTTGCTAGGCTTTCAGATCATTGTCCTAGTCAAACTGCTGCTCCTCTTCTCAGATCTTCAGACGGAGTCAAATTAATGAGAACCTTGTGTTTAATTTCTTCACATTCACCAAACAAGTAATAATATACTCTGACTCAGTTCAACAATATGTGTGGTAATAATGTTAGGACTGTTGACAGGACAAAGCGTTTGTCCACACTCCACAGTATGGTATCCTGCAGTCATCTGTTATGTGTTCAAAATATTTAATTTGAAGAAGAGCCCAGATGTAAAATGGAATTATGTGGCATTTTACTATGACAATTCTTTTATTGTGTGTATATCCTAGTTGCATGATGCATATGAAGCATTGAAGTTCATGTTTAGATGTTGTATGATCTTTCATGGACCTTGCTCTTTTCTCATCAGGTTTCCAGCGCAGTGTTGCCATTGCAGACTCCAACTACAACTGGTTCTATGGTCCAGAAAGCCAGCTTGTGTTCTTGGACCGATATGTAATGCGAAATGGCAGTGGGAACTGGCTTGCTAACTTGATCCAAAAGAACCGTGTAGTGGACGGGCCAGGCCAAGCAGGAAAAGGCCAGAGATGGTGCACACTGCACACAGAGTTTCTCTGGTAAGTGTTTACAAAGTCAGGCTGTACCATACACCGGAGTAATTGTGTCTGCTATCCTTATGTCTATTTTTTATTCTATTTATTCTTTTATTCTTTTATTCTAGGTATGATCCAAGGCTAACACCCACACCTCCTCCTGATTATGGACAATCTAGACTTCACTACTTTGAGGACTGGGGAGTGGTCACCTATGGGAGTGCCTTATCAGCCACGCTCAACCACACCTTTCTCTCCTTCAAGTCAGGGAAGCTGGGGGGACGTGCCATATATGACATTGTACACAAGAACAAGTACAAAGAGTGGATTAAAGGCTGGCGTAACTTTAACGCAGGACATGAGCACCCTGACCAGAACTCTTTCACCTTTGCTCCAAATGGGGTCCCATTCATCACAGAGGCTCTCTACGGTCCAAAGTACACTTTCCTCAACAATGCAGCCATGTTTTCCCCTGCTGTGTCAGAGAGCTGCTTTGCGCCATGGGAGGGCCAGCTAACCGAGGCCTGCAACTCCAAGTGGCTGAAATACAAGCATGGCCCAGCAGCAGACTGCCTGGGCAGAGTAGAGGCAGTCCTGGAGAGACAGGGGATGGTGTTCATCCGCGGAGAGGGCAAATATGCTTACAGTGAAGATCTGAAGATCCAGAGTTTTCAGAGGAACCTCCTCCTGCTTCACCCTCAGCTACTAATTCTGGTGGATTACATCCAGTTGGAGGACGACAGCCCGACAAGGACCATGAGCAGCTTCTTCCACAACACTGACCAACCTTTCAAAGACATCACAATGAATGGCATTTATGGCGCCTTCATCAAACAAGATGAGGAGGCCTACAAAATGTTTTGGATGGATGACACGGGCCACAGTGAACGAGGAGTTCTGGGATACAAGGGCTATCCCCGTGGATATCCTTACAATGGCTCCAACTATGTGAATGTGACTATGCCTCTGAGGCTCCCCCACAACAGAGTGGCTTACATCTTCTTTGGGCCAGGGATGGAGGTGCAGAGCTTCAATATGAGAGGAGACGCACAGCGAGTTGACATTTATCTGACAACCAAGGAGCACACCTACACCATCTACCTGCTCACTGGCGATAGGGCGACCAAGCCGCTGTTTGCCATGGTCCTAGCCAACGACAAGAAGATTGTGTTTGAGAAGGCGGCTGGAGTGCAGGACAGCGAGCTGCAGGAGGTGGAGGAGTACGTGAACGTGGTGGAGGACAACCTTCAGCACGTCAAGCCCGTCTTTCAGCACCTGGAGAGGCAGATACTCGCTCGGGTGCTCAACACGGATCATTTCCGCAAGACCGCCGAGCGCCTCCTTCAATTCTCTGACAAGAAGAAGACAGAGGAAACTGTCGAGAAGATGTTTGCTTTGACCAAGAAGCAGGGCAAAGGTAAGGTCGGCAAGAAAGGTAATCTTGGAGACAGACTTTCAGACAGTCTACCGGACATTTTTGCTTTGATTGAGGGCAGTGAAAAGAAGGAGAGGCAGAGGACAATGAAGCGTGTGTATGAAGAGGTCCCGGAGGAAGGGGACGGCGACTCTAGGGCTTTCGTGGATTACTCCGATATCCGCAAAGGCAAGAAGGCCGGCTTTATAAAGGGCCGGAAATACAAGGAAGTTCATATGCTGGCTACAGCCAGGAGCGAAGACCTGTCCAACACCACCTCATACATACGGATATTCCTCATTCTAAACATTGCCACTTTCATCCTGCTCCTGGCTGTGCTGTTGACCCGCTTCCAGAGGGCCCAAAGTCTGCACACCCAGAGGTGTTTCTACTGTGTCCTCATCATTGACAGCTTCATCCTGCTTTGTTTGTATTCGTCATGTTCTCAGGCACAGTGCTGACATCCTCACACTGTGCCGCCGTGTTGTTAATTTAATCCACACTCAAAACCTCTGCCGTTTACAGAGGGTGAATATGTGTTGCACACCCGACCTGAGCCAACCTAATGGGGGTGTTGAGGAAATGTTAATTCCAAATAGGAATTGATAGATTACCGTGTTTAGCAAGATCACCTTTGAGATTGTAAGCTTCTGTGGAGCTTTAGAATCAAGTTGAATGAACTCTTGACATGCAACAGACTTCCTGCCTCACGTCAAACATCTCCCAGGCTAGCCACTAAAATGCAGAGATGTCATGTCATGGCCTATGCAGAATGGGAAATGACACAGAATGGGAAATGTCCTAAGTTTCTCAAGAATATATATAAGTGTATATATGTTAAAACAAGATATATTTTTCAAGTTATTTTATACTCTTTGTAATTAAAGTACAGAAATCTGACTTGCATTTCATGGTGTGGTCCTTATTAATACCTTTACAGTTGTACCATAATCAGCACCACATTAATATGGAAAGAAAAATATGTATATCTGCACAACTCAAGGTACAGCATAGATCCCATGTCCACAGGCGTAGGATTGACTAAAGCCCAGATCATGTGCTACTGTAAGGCTCCTACTGTACATTTAAAGGTGAAATATGCCACTTTTTTTAGCTTCATTATACTGTATTATATATGACTCCAAAGCTGAAAAGCTTCTGAAAAGCTTGGGAGTCATTGAAATGGTCACATGTCTATGGTCACTATGAAATGTGCAAGGAAAAAACGGTCTACTCTACAACAAATGTCATGTGGCTACACACACTTAAATTGAGGTGTTCCATTTTCAGAGTGAACCTTAAAGAGACCCTATGCAACTTTTTCATAGTCATAAAATCGCTTAGAAATCGTTGTTTTGCTTGACTGACCAGTTTTATCAAAAACAGTAACATTTCCTCCCGCCCCCAGTGTCCCTATCCGCTATTGCAGCCTTGCAGTTTGTGCAGGAGGCGATCGCTCCTTGTTTACATCTGGAAGTCTGAGACGCATAAGGAACAAGAAGAACCACACTTGCAATTACACGCTAAAAGCTGTAGGGGAAGCTCTGCAGAGAAATATGCAAGCATAAAACGAGTGAAAACGAAAAGCGAAAACGAAACCGGAGATGAAATCGCCAGTCCTGCATAGTTTCTCTTTAATAAGTTGTTCCCACATCCTCAAGGCCCACGTGTTGAACCATGAGCAAAAAAAGAAGAATGGCTGTTTATCAACACAATAAACAGTTTGACAGACATGGTGGGTGGTCACAAGGTAAAGGTGAGGGCTGCACGATTTGGGGAAATGTCTACATGAATATACAGTAAAAGTCAGAAATGTAACTAAATTAACTGCATGATTATTTAGAGCTTTTGCAATTAGGTAATTGAGTTGTTTCATATCATGATTACGATAATTGTGCAGATAGATCGATAGATAGATAGAATGGATAGATATTATTGATCCCCAAAGGGAAATTCAACGTCCCAGCAGTTTAAGACACCACACACAACATACACTACAATGTAAACAGGATGACACAAAGCAAATCAACAAATCAACATGACTAAAAGAGCAGTAAAATACTAAAGATAGAAGTGCATGCATGTACTGAGGATTGGTACTGTGATCCAGTATGAGGTGTGTCAAGTTGGTAGTGCAAATAAGTCTGACAGTGCAACAGTGCAAGGTTAAAGTCTAGTGACCAGCAATAAATATGTACATGTAAATATGGACAGTAAAAGAATGTAAGCATAGTAATATAGCCGAACAGTACTAGTATAAATATATGGACAAATAAGATAAACATAACATAGTAATAAGAATTATAGCAGCAGTGCAAGGACAAGTTAGATAAGGGCACAGGCATCAGTCATTGGTCAAGTGATGTAACATACATACATCAGCCAAATACATAAATCAGTGAGGTATACTTCATGATGAACCAAGATTTTCAAATGAAAATAACTAAATTAGTTTATTGTCCTGTATTCCATGGGAGGCATACAGTCATGATCTATTAGTTCAAGTTCAAGTTTATTGGCATGTACCCATAAAAGGATGTATCAGTAAATACATTTTACATCATTTAAATCATTACAAAATTCTGTCAGGACACTGCTGTTGACGTTCAATTTTTGATTTAGAAAAGCTGGCCTATGCTGCCACCAGATGGACATGTCATGACAGGTCATCCTTGAGTGCTTGATACCACTCCTGCATGAGAATATGGCATCACTTGACAACATATTTTCTTAAATCTTAAAGGGGTCTTTAATATCACTCTAAAACACTTACTTGGTGTGTATGCTCTTATTTGCTGTTTCATGTTCAACATATCATATTCTGCAAAACACTGTAGGCTATGTTGTGTAAATGTGTAGGCTATATAGCCTATTTGTTTTTCTGAACAACTACATTGTAGATTACTGCACATTAACAGAAATACATTTGTGGATAACACACTAGTGTACCAGCATCTCAGTAGGCCAATTGTGGGCCTACTTTTAGCCTAGGCCTAGGCTTATAGTCTAGTTGTAATTTCTTGAACCCAGAAATGTTGAGTACCCTGAAGTTTTATTGCGGAAATGTCATCTATAGGCCCAATGGATGGAATTTAACTTGGTTGTCTAAAGTTGCACTTTGGGTAATTTGCATAATTAGCATAAATATAGGCAATTCCGGTGAGACAGTACAGGTAAATAGGGTAAAATAAATAAATAATAGATGTCATCATGAAACTTTCTCAGTTGATTACTTATGTTAAGATGAGAAAAAAAAATATTGCATGTTTTTTTTTTTAGTATTTTAATGTTTAAATATGCAAATGAGGCCATATCTCATCAAATATGTGCTCATTTGCATACCAACAAAATCAGATTGTATAATAAAGTCACGCACAAAACATTTTTTCCAAGGGTAACCATGTGTACTTGGGGTCTGAGTTGGTGAAAATCTTTAAGGTACCTGGTCAAGAGGCAGTGTTGACCTTTGGATGGACGGATTAAGAAATTAAGTGCTCCAAGCAAAACAGCATGCACACACACACACACACACACACACACACAAACCTACAAGAACTATATTATAAACAATATGCAAAATAATCAAAATAACCTTCCACAACATGACCTGAAGATGAGCACACAGTGTGCAGCATCAGGTTGGCATCCGTTGGAGGAAGCTTTTTACAGTTAGTAACATTAGGTTCCCCAAGTCCAGTATTGAGACCAGGAATGGTATTTCCTAGGAGTATGTGTGCCAAAACTCTTTGTACTATGTTTACATAAACATACTAAGCTTTGGTTTGGGAGCTTTTGGGTGAAGATTTTCTGGTCAGGGTCACCAAAACATTTGCAGCTCTGTCCATGTGACAAATTACACTACACATTTGGCACTGCACATATTTAGGTGTGAACTGAGACCCTTTCAGGTTTCTATTTTTAGGATAAATGTATTGATAATTCATCCAGTGATATTTTTAAAGGTACAGGAGCAAGATTTTTAGTACGGTCACAATTGTTCCTAAAGGTTTTCACCAACTCAGCCCTCCAAGTATTCATGTTTACTTTGGAAGAAAAAAACAAACATTTTGAGCCTGGTTTTATCACACTATCTGATTTTGTGCAAATTAGAGCATTTTTAATGAGATAGGGCCTCATTTGCATATGTAAACATTACAATATATATGAAAAAAACATGCAATACATTTTTTTCTCATCTTAACATAACCAACTGAGAAAGTTTCATGGTGATATTATTTATTTGTTCACCTTTATTCACATTTATTTATTCACCTGTACTGTATCGTATTAATTGCCTATTCATGGATTTCATCAGGTCCCTTTCCACAGGTGTATTAATCAAGCACCATGCACATTGATAATCAAGGTGCGTGATTTTATACACCTGTGGAAAGGAACCTGATGAAACCCATGAATATTTATGCTAAGTAGCCTATGCAAATTGCCCAAAGTGCAACTTTATGCAACCAAGTTGAATTCCATCCACTAGGTCTTTAGATGACAAAATGCACTTAAACGTTATAGGCTACAACATTTCTGGGTTTACTATTGGACCTGGGGATTATGCCTGCTGCAAAAACGAAAACCATATTGTTTGATCACATAACTCAGCACAGGCAAAACCGACCAGTTCGGGCCTACCTACAGTATCTGGTTGAACGAACTAGTGATGGCAAAGAAGCTGAAGCCCGACTAGACAGGGACCCCTGTTGGTCAAAGTTGAGGCTCTGTGTAGCAAAATGTTTCGCTTCATGTTGTTAAACTTCGAATTATCAACGCAACTTGATGCGAATGTATAATACCCTCCCATATGAACAGTGTGGTTCAGTGTTGCAGAAATGAAGCCAGCCATTTGACAAAGAGTTGGTCGTTTCGTTGCTGTATTCCAAACGCTTCTTCGTTTGAAAGCAATGAGTCTTCCTATCCACAAGAGGTCGTTGACTTGGTTTTTCGCTCATTTGGTTGACACAACCAAACGGTAGGAGGCGTGTTGACTATTCTACAGTCTATGGTTGGCACCATAGACAGTAAAAGATAGGTTGGCACCGAGCGAGCGTAGAGACAGTCCATGATGGGGGCTCGGGTTGGACGTATGTTCAGAAATTTTAATTTAGAAAATCGTGCTCACCGTGAAATAGCGAAGGAAAAGCCGGTCGCCGCTCCTCGACACCCAACTCCAGTGGCTGAGAGCGCTGAAGGTAGGTGTTTGCCGATCACTACGTTTTCAACCATAAAACGTAGGCTCCTGAAGTTAAGTAACAACGCTAATGTTAACCTTTAGGTTCACACTATTCTGGCCAGCCATAGACACTCTGGGTTGGATAGTCTGGGACTCATCTGGGACTGACCATGGGACTGACTCACTAATTCCTGTGGTGCGGAAAGTAAAACAAAACTACGCTTCCTGACATTGAATAGTAATGTTATCCAAGTTAATGTGCTGCTCACAGCATCCTCACTCACAGCAGCATGACCTAACGCTACTTTGACCCCTTTTGTTAATGGAAGTATTCAGCTTTGGCATATCAGATTGGCATGTCAGTTTCTTCCCCACGCCGCCAAATGATGTAAGGTTGACCAAGTGCGCTAGTGGTCTGTCACGTGTTTGCTCTCAAGGTATTCAGCAAGGTTAGCTGGGGTTGCGTTCAACCGGCCCGTCGGAGCTATAGGCGCTGTAACATGACAATCACACACTAGTGTAGAAGCAAGACTGTCACTCTGTCTTAGTGTTTGCCATCTTAACTGTATGCACATTTTAAGAATATGTACTCTTGTTTTTAGAAATTGTGCAGGAAATCCATAAGAAAAATGACCCGTTGCTGTCATTATTGAAGACTGTGTATGTGGAATCAAACGATCCAGCACCTCAGGTAGGTTGTCTTCCCAAAGCCTATATGTTTTGTTCAGTGTGTGGCCATCAGACAGTGATATCTGAGGAACGTCATGCCAGCCCACCGAGCTATGCTGTGGTACAAATTTACTCAAGGCCACATCTTGTGAAAAAAACATGGTTTGGATTGAATTGACGTTGCAGTGTTCTGCCTCGACTGTAGGTGGAAAACATGGTCACATGCGCTGAAATATCTTTATAAATAAGAGCTGTTCTATCACCACACATTCATAATTTTCAAGAACATTATTGTAATTGAAACAGAAAGCATTGACATTAAAGTCCTTCATGACTTTGAAACTTAAGTTATAGTTCATTGTGTTTTAAACATTGTTGCATGTGATGTGTTGCTTTTCAGAGTGTGGCATCTGAGTCCAAGATAACAGCAGTAACTGAACGGAGGCAGTTGAAGTTTAGCCTACCAAGTGACCCATATGGCATATGCGATATCACCGAAGTCCCTAAAGGAAAACTCTCCATTGTCGAGGCCCTCCATGCACTCAACAACCACAAACGGGAACCTCAGACATGGACTCCAGAAAAAGTGGCCCAAGAGTTCTCTTTAGACTTGAAAGATACCAAGGGCCTTTTGACCTTTTTTATACCCTTTGAAATGAAAATAATACCACCCAGCGAAGATGTGCCCAAACAGATAAAGGACTCTTAGGATTTAGGAGCACATTCTGTCTATATCTGATGCAAACTATGTCAAGGTTGAATTTGTGTGTGTGTTTGTGTGGAAATATTACATGTTTATTTCGATATTCTGTGAATACTGAGAAGTATTTTTTTTTTCGCCCAAAGTGGAGTACAATTATTTATTGACATGCTGTATGTTAAATGTCTGTAATACCACGTTATAAAGGCAAAATATTATATGTTGTAATGTGAATTTAAAGAAAACACGCACAATATTTTGAATTGGGAGTCGATGGCCTTAATCACTGAATAGATGTGTATGACTGGGAATAACGTTGTGAAGTTGAAGCAGTCCTGCAGCCTCTTGGCCTCATACTGTAGTAGTGTTGCTGAGAAACCCTAAATGTTAAAAGCCTGGCATGCACCAATGAGTCAAACCAATTATGACTAAATTCTGATCCCTCAGCAGCTCCAACTTACCAATCAATTCCCTCTTGTGTCTACCTCTCAGATGTCAGTAATTGATCTGGAGGAGGGGCTGAAATGGGTCAGATGATTTTCCTGTACCTTACCATAGACCTCTGAAGTTCGCCTACAAAAAAGCCACCATCTTTGCCCAAATAAGGAGATCCGGTATCTTGAGATTTTTTCTATGGGAAAATAACATGGGGATGTTCAATTATCGCATCTGTTAAACTCTTGCGGGGATGATGACATTGGAAATGCAGACGTTTTTCACTACACAGTTTTGTCCACTGCCGTCTAGTGGATACTGTGATCTTCGGTAGGTGAAGATGGCACACTTTGATCTTTGCTACCCCAGAGCTAACTTACCATGCAACTTGCCATAGGCAGTTAGCTTCAATTAACTCCCGGATCTCCTTATATGGGCAAAGATGGCAGCTTTGGATCCTTTTTGTAGGCGAACTTCAGAGGTCTATAGAGCTCTGCTGAAGTTCGCCTACAAAAAGGATCTAAAGCTGCCATCTTTGTCCATATAAGGAGATCCGGGTGTTAATTGAAGCTAACTGCCTATGGCAAGTTGCATTGTAAGTTCGCTCTGGGGTAGCAAAGTGTGCCGTCTTCACCTACCAAAGATCACAGTATCAACTCGAAGGCAGAGGACGAAACTTTGTAGTGCAAAACATCTGCATCCCCGCAATAGTCAGGTGTGATTTAATTGAAAATCCCCGTGTTTTTTCCCCATAGAAAAAATCTCAAGATAGATCTCCTTATATGGGCAAAGACAGTAGCATTTTTGTAGGCGAACTTCAGAGATCTATTGAAATCTGGGGAATTTGGGGGCCAAGTCAACACCTTCCTTTTTTGCATGTTTCTCAAAACCATTTGCCAAGAATATGTGCAGTATGGCAGGGTGTATAATCATGTTGTATTGAAAGACTCCACACTCCTCACACTTTTGCTATGAAGGGTCGTAGGATATTCCATGTTTGTGATTAAGTTTAATACCTAGATGTGTTGATTTGGAGTAGGTGGCAAACTTAGTAGCATTCTACCATTCTTAGTAAACCAAAACAACAGGGCTCTGTTAGAAGGCTTACCACCTAGTCTCAGTTAATTTACCCAAGTGTGTCACTGAACAACGCAAGAACATGGATTAGTGATAAACCCGATATAGTTGACTTGGAGTATGTTGTAAACCTCAAAGAACGCAATGGCTTCATTCTCTTGCAAACACAAAATGATATAGGCCTCCTCGACCACTTATTCTCCATGATCTCAGCCAAGCTTTTTGCTGATCTAATGTTATTGAGATAACATGAATGCCAGATCCAATTTGCAAACATTTAGCACCAAATAAAGCTGCAGTTGTGACATCGGCCAGCACAGTGTGTTTCATGTATGCAGGGGCATGGTACCTCATGGTTAAGTCTGTATGTAATTTACATTACTCTATTCCCTCCTTTAGTTTGTGGTTATCTATCTTGCAGTGGCTCAAAGAGCGGAGGGCAAAGTTGACAAGGCTTGGATGTAATGTCTGACACTCTAACGGCTGTCCCTTATATTGTGCATTTGACTTCAAAAACAAGTGACAGGATCCAGCTATCCACAGGTTCCCCTGTGTTGTTTTGTCACAACTTAAATTGAAGTTGTTACACACAGGATCAAACCATTGCATAGGATCCAGCATGTGTATGGCACTGTAAGACAAACACAATATTACCAGCAATATAATCATAATAATAATAATAATAATCACTTAATTACACTATAATTCCTTAGATGCACAGTGGATTATTTTTGAGGCTAGCTGGATTTTTTCCATTATTGCGGAACATGCTTGTTATGCACCATGATTCGTTATTGTTAATATTCTAAATGTTTCTATATATTTCTACAAGTCTGGCTAATTCCCTCTCCTTAGAAAACTCTTATTAATTTAAATTGGCTATCATTGTTATCATGCATGTCCTTTTTAATTTCATGTGCGAAAACAATCAAACTTGATAATGGGCGGTGATGTCCCCCTATCAACGATACGATTGGTTAAAGAAATGTCAATCTAAACTTGGTCTCGCTGAAGCTCGTGATAGGCGTTTCTAACGTTGACGCAATCATTCATTAGCCTATGCTTTGAGGTAGGAACTTGGTAAGATGCCTTTTGGTGAAGAGAGTAAACAGTGATTTTTCATTGAACGTGTTAACGCGTGTTTAACGTGAATATAGACATCTCTATAGTCAACAGATGCGTTTTTAGTAAACACCCGACCCGACCCTATCCACCGAAACAAGTCTTTAGAAAACCTAAACGTCGTATTTTTAAAGCGCAATCAATGTTTTAGTTTTTCTTTGTCGCCGGAGACTTCCTCCTGTTAGCTAGTCCGCGTTGAGTATGCAGGCTAACGTTAACCTTAACAAGTGGATGATCTCTATCTATCCTGCTACACACAAGCAACATCTTCACTGAGTGAAATGTCTTGTCGTGATTTTAACGTGATTTCTGGATCATCACAGTTATTGATGTGGGTACCCTCACTTGATCAACACCGACATTTTCCTGCACGCCTGACAGTGAATAAGGTATCGTGGTTTGTCATTAACGTTATTTGTGAATAAGGTTGATTGACTAGATTTTGTATCTGAAAATCAGTCATTAAATTCCGTCGGTATACTTACCGAAAGCATTTAAGTGTACCGATACAATAGCCTACATGGTTGAAGACGGAACATCTGTCTATTTCTAGGGCTATGAGCCAAAATGCTCATGTCAAGCACTGTGAATAAATAGATAAATGTATTTGTCTAACAGTTCAGTAAACGTCCAATTAAATTAAACTGTTAATAGTTTTACAGTCTAGAGTTAACGTTTTACTCAGGAAATACATAAAGCCTTGTCCAGGCAATAAGGACGCCAACAGAAGCAGACTTGCATGATCCATCAGGTAAGGCAGTCAGAAACCCATGGGAAGATGAAGACTTTATGTTAGCAGCATTGAAGGAACTAATAATTTAGATTCATATAAAATGTGATGTAGCCTATCACCAGATGGCAATTTAAAAATGAAAATGCTACCTAAAATTTAAATTCAGATGCCTACTGCTAAGATAGATTTTCTGACTAGCTAATTATGTGACCTTATCACTCTGTAGGCTAGGCCTACAGTGAAGTGGGAATTACTGTGTTGCTTCCCCAAATAATTGTAGGAAGATGATATGATTGTTATGCTTTCAGTGGGTGGTTTGACCCTTGCTGTCAGTTTATGGCATATTTGCATGTGCATTAACTGTCTAAATGTAGTCTTTTATGCACACATTGGACAGTGTACTCGATGCTACTGTAAATCAGATGTCTGATGCCTGGGCCTTGTTGCTAGGTTCAACAAGCACTCTGCATTCCATGTTGTCATTGATTCTAGCAAGACCTATTTCCCTTCTCCAGTTACTATGGTTTCTGAATTAGATACCTGCATTCCGTCTTTGGTCCATCTTTTTAAAAAATGTAAATGAATTATTCGAATTCGGATTTGGAAATGGAACTCATGTAAACCCAGACTCTTTAAATGCCTCCTCAAATACATTGATAAAAGTCAAATGTAATTTGTCTTGACCCTATTTGAATGCACAAATGTTAGCATGCTGCATTAAGTTAGGCTTATTACTTCCATTTACCCTTGATTCCCATATAGTGAAGATGAAGACGACTCCAATTTGTGTCAGAGTAATTAAGATTAAACGTATCAATCTTTGCCTTACAGGCATCCTTGTTTTATTGCGAGATTTGTAGCAGTCAGTGGTCCATTGGGCAGGACTGATAGTGATAGCAATGTACAATGTAGATGATGAAGGTGCTTCTGAGTTTGATCCATTTTTATACAGCGCTATTGCCAAATCGACTTTGCCCACCTCTAATTAAAGTCAACCGGGTTGCCTTAGATTGAGCACATACTTAGTTTCCACTCAGTACAGTGCTGATGCATTTTAGTGCATTAATAATCTTAAAATTACTACCCATTCTCTCTAGCTGTCTGTTAAGGTTACATTAGTTTTACCCTACATGTTAACCAAGGTATTAACAACAAAAACATAGACTTCAATCCAGCTAAACATGTCTCTCCACAGGAGAGAACACATATGTTTAAATTCTATCTCCATATCAGATTTGGGCGTAGTTGGACATCTGCTCCATAGCAGGCGTGAAATAATAGGCTGTGCTGTGTTTGGACAAGCGATAAGATTTTTATTGCTGTCAGATGTCCCCAGATGAACATTTGCTTACTCCATCATGCTTTCCAGAAACGGCCCATTATATTAGGCTTGATCGTCAGCATGTGTGCTAGTGTGTGGTTTTGTGGTTCTATGTAGTGATGCACTGAAAACAGGATGAGTAGGCTAACCTAATGCAACCAGCATGCATCACAAAAAATAGTCTGTTCAGTGCCTTATTATTACCTTATTCAGAAAACTCGGCGACGTTCATTTCCTTATCAGCCTGTTCAATAGCCTACTTTGTCAAAAGCAGAATTTCAGTGGGCCAGTAGGCACTAATGCCTTGTGTTTGCATGAACTAGCTTATATTGTGAGCAGCCGTCGCAGCCTGTACAACAACACAACCCCGATGCACAAGAAGCCACATCTGAGGGATGACACAAAATTAATACTCAGCCTTATGAGACAAGGGTGACGGTGCTTACCTTAATAGGATTAAAATTCAGATGACTGGATATATCAGAGTGCACACTTGCGTAAAGGCCACGCTTTAAAACTAAATACACCTTAAAACTCATAGGCTTGGGAAAAAGTCTTCTTATTCTGGAAGTCTTGTAGGGTAGAGCCATTGTGATTAATGGGTTATTGTTGAAAAATCACAGTTTGCTTTTCAAATATTTTTTTTTATTCAGTAAATGTCTAATGTAATTATTTAACACATTTCCTTCTGTCTAATTTCCAGGTTCTGTCTGTTTCCAGGTTCCTGTCACAGGATTCATCTCCAATGTTGGGACGCCACTACTGAAGCTACCACATAGGGTAGAAGACTTCTAGTCACCATGCCTCAACACAGGTCAGCTGCTTGTGAGGAAGAATGGTGTATGCCACTCACACTACCATTACTCATGCTGTGGAGGTCAACACAACCTTTGCCAGCCTGGTTGGTTTTGGGGCGCTGAACTCCACCCAGCACCCCGAGGCTCACCAGGAAATGGAGAGGGCCTCGGCTGAGAACAGTTCTGTGGGATACAGGACATTTTCAGAACCAGTGAGTCTAGCGTCACAGGACAATGAACCAGGCCTCAGCCTACCACTGCAGATCTTCTTCTGTATTGTCATCATTGCAATCCTGTTGGTGGCCTTCCTTGGTAACGTGGTGG
The DNA here is from genome assembly GCF_963854185.1 of Sardina pilchardus. Lineage (NCBI taxonomy): Eukaryota > Metazoa > Chordata > Actinopteri > Clupeiformes > Clupeidae > Sardina > Sardina pilchardus. The sequence goes on along the minus strand of NC_085005.1, from coordinate 2,977,458 downwards.
TGTGTCTGATGGTCTATCAACGTGCTGCCATGCGCTCTGCCATCAACATCCTGTTGGCTAGCCTAGCGTTTGCAGACATGATGCTGGCAGTCCTGAACATGCCTTTTGCCTTGGTGACCGCTGTAACCACAAATTGGATCTTTGGGGACATCTTCTGCAGGGTGTCAGCCATGTTCTTTTGGCTCTTTGTCATTGAGGGGGTGGCGATCCTGCTTATAATTAGCGTGGATCGCTTCCTCATCATTGTACAGAAGCAAGACAAGCTAAGTCCACGCAGAGCCAAAGTTCTCATTGGAATCTCATGGGGCTTGTCATTTTGCTTCTCCTTCCCTCTGGCTGTTGGTCAGCCATCTCTACAGATCCCCCCCAGAGCCCCACAGTGTGTGTTTGGCTACACCGGTGAACCTGGCTATCATGCCTATGTAGTGCTAATTATGCTAGTCTTCTTCTTTGTACCATTTATGGTCATGCTGTACACCTTTATGGGAATCCTGAACACCATCCGCCATAACACTATCCGCATTCACAGTCATCCTGACAGTATCAGTCTAAGTCAGGCCAGTAAACTAGGCCTTATGAGCCTGCAGAGGCCCTTCCAAATGAACATTGACATGAGCTTTAAGACGCGTGCCTTCACCACCATCCTCATCCTCTTCTCCATATTCACTGTGTGCTGGGCCCCGTTCACCACCTACAGTCTGGTCTCCACCTTCAGCAGTGGCTTCTACCACAAGAACAGTTTCTTTGAGATCAGCACCTGGCTTCTCTGGCTGTGCTACCTCAAGTCGGCTTTAAATCCCCTCATCTACTACTGGAGAATCAAGAAGTTCCGCGACGCCTGCCTTGATTTGATGCCCAAGTACTTTAAGTTTCTCCCCCAGCTGCCTGGCCACACTAAGAGGCGGATCCGCCCGAGTGCTATCTACGTGTGTGGAGAGCATCGTTCTGTGGTATAGCGATTGACTTGAAACACAGCTGAAGTGATCCTTTCCTTTTAAGACATTTCTAGCTAATTGTAGTAAGCTGTGATTGTTTTTTGCTTTCAAAGGATGTGTCTTTGCTCTGTGGAAATCAGTTTACAAAGCCTGTAAATGAAGTGCTTAAAATGATGGTTGAACAACCTGAAAAGCCTTTGTTGCCATTGATACGTACTAGAATGTTTTGTTTAGTGAACACCAGTCAGGATGCTGCTATATCTGGTGAAAATGTGCAATTTCAGTGTACTGTACAATTATATTGAATGTAATAAAATGTGGATATTTGTTACATTGTTAATATGGTTTAAAGTGTCTTTTTAAGTTTCCTTAAGATAAAGCCAGTCTACTTTTCCAGACTGGTTAACTTGATTGTTATTGAGGCTGTGAACATGAATCACAAGTGAAGAGTGTATACAATGGAAAAGAGCATTTCCATAAGTAATCTGCACGCTCCTTAAACGTACTGTTTGTCAAACTATATTTTACATACTGTATATGAATTCTTGCATCTGTTAGAAGACAGGTGTCCTTCATCACATGCAGTTATGTCTGCTTGTGTAGACTATTTTTGTAAAATGATATTGTGAGAGTATGGAAACTGTAGTTGAGGGAGTTCTTATTTTCACAGTGGTAAGAGAAGTGGTGATCACCTCTGAGGATTTGCCTCCCTCCTCAGAGTATTTGCACAGGAAGACATTATCTGTTGTGTGTGTTGTCTTGTTTTTGACTCTTGATGCCCCAATTAAATGGCGTTTAAAACCCATTACTTTCAGATGCCAGAGTAGCGGCACTTGACTGGTTTAACACCATTTTGTATGCTCTATATACCCTGGTTCCTTATCAATGTCTTTATTTCTAAAGCCAGCCAATTTTCACCTGTACAGAATAATGTTTCTTTAATATCTATAAATTGGAAGTTCACCTTAGAAAATATGAAACACTCTGTTTGAATGCTTGAATGTTTAATAGGTAATTTCTGAATTAAACTTTCTTTGGAATTTAAATTGTGTAATTCATTGTGTTGTAGGTCTCTTATCAAATATACTTTAATGAGTGTATGGACCGAATGGATACCCAAAGAGTGCAGACAGCTCAAAGAGTCAGTCACCAAAGGATTGGAAGCCCAGGAGAGGTTAGATGGGGTTTTAGGGTGTGGGTTTCAGGGGTAGGCATCCCCAGTGGCCCCTTTGTTGTCTAGCCGGTTTCATTTAGATGAGGATCATTCAAATGCAGCCAGCACTGGGTTGAGTTTATTCCTCTCAGCTTTGTAAATACAAAGGATGATTTTCTTAATCAGTGTCCTCGGTGGAATTCATTATTCTGCCAGCAGTAGCTAATGAGTACGTTCAGCTCTTTGAAGCTCACCTTAATCATAGCTCAGGGTGCCATTACTAAGCAACAGGAACTTACGGCTGTCTCAAGAGATGCTGGGGAGACGTAAGGCTTTATGCTCTGGGAAAGGTACCTTGTTCTGGAGAAATGTCATGCTTGTATGGACATTCTACCCACAGTTTGCAATTATCGTGAGACGACTGTATATTCAGGGGAAATAATATAGAACGAACATGTTCACCTCAGGACGATTGATGATGGTTAGATGGTTAAAATGTTTTTGCTGTCAGCCACTGCTGCTTTTGACTGGCCATCTAATTGGTGTTCACTAATGTTCTGTATGGCAGAGAATGGTTTCCAACATGAGCAAAAACAAAAAAGCCTGGCCTCTTCAGCCCTAAAGATTTAAACTCCCTGATGTTTTCTTGTTCCATATGCTAACTGGATCACCTTGGAACCTGATGATGCAAATAGCTGCCCAGTTGAAGCTGCTTAAGTCACGTGGCTGTGTTTTTAACTTGTATTGATATTTAGCTGGCTGTTTCCAAGTGACCAACATTAAAGGCATAGACTACATTTGAATCATTGAGCTGAGCTATGCTGAGTGAGTCATTAGTTTTCATAATAGCACAATATTAAAGAACATGAAAAATATATTTATAAGGCCGTTAAGTAACACACATAATGTATGCCTTTTTTGATTGTTGCAACTGGACATATTATGGAACTTTAGAACAGAGGAAATAGCCAATATTAAGGCAACTATTTTGTAACAATATCTCTTGTGTGTGTTCCCTTAATCCTTTATTTACTTTGTGTTATGGATCATATTAACTAACACTATGAGATACTGTGCAAAGAATGATATGGCCTGCATATGTTATTAACAGTCTACTCATGTTATGTAGCATTGATTGCTCCTGATAATGGGTCTTTGTTATGAATGTGTTAGTCTTTAGATATGGAATCTAGTCATCAATGAATATGTCAAGTTTTAAATCTCTGTCATCTTGTAGGTGATGACTAGCCTAGTAAATCAGACTGAACCTGATGTAAGCTAAAAGGAAGATGATGTATTAATGCAACAGTAAAAATCACCATTTAGGTGAGAATATGGAAGTGCTAGCATTTTGTAAACCTTTACCTTGAGAGGACCTTTTTTCAAAATAAAATGAATAGCCTATCATTTCCAGTGAAGTCCTCTCTTGTGTAGTCAACTCATGCAGTTGGAGTAGCCTAGACCTAGCAGACTGTTTTGTCTGTCAGGGCGCTGTGTCAGTGTCTGGTGATTCCCCAACAGTACAGACCTAATCAGCTGTTGGTGTTATTTTAGACACCATACCAAGCAGAAAAGTGGGATCAGAATTCTCACCTTGAAAAATGTGGTGTGTGCTTGAGATAGCTCTTCCTTGTTTCCATGGCGATAAGGAGCACATGTCTATGATGGTATTTAGCATAATTATGTCTACAGAGTCAGTGTATGTGCTGCACGTGTCTTGCATCTGACAGTAGAAGTAGCTGTCAAAAAATCACATTAGACCCAGAAGACAGCTTGCATTTAGCAAAAAAAAGTGTTTAGCATGAAGATGGTTAATTAACTAAGTGAGACCCTACAACAGGTCTCCAAAATGCAAGTAAAATATCCTCAAAGCCTAATGTAATCATCATAACTATAGCATTCGTCCATTATCATTCATCCTATTAAAATATTTTCCACAATGGGTGTGATTTTTATTTAATTTTTATTTATTTATTTTCTATAAAATACTATTTGGCTATTTTGGGTTTTACTCTCATCGTTTTCCTGATTGTTTATCGTTGTTTGCAGGGCCCCCGCTTAGTCATGCAGTGATTAATCATGGCTCAGCCTCCAGCTGATCGCTCCTGTCAGTTTAACTCTTGATATACTCCATGGTCTGGAATGTCAACCATCGTAACCCTGGGTGCCATGGCTTACCAATTCTTTAGGTAGCCTATTATATTATTGTGTACTATTCAATTGTTTTACACAGTTTCATCTTAAGTCAGTTTTGTAAGATATAATGAAGTAATGCACCAATTTATAAATGGATGGATACATATCTATAGTTAGGCTATATTGTGACTGTTTTTGAGCTACATCAAAGTCATGTTACATTACATTTCCTATTCACCAGGGCTCCTATAATGTCATACACAGATGAGCAACTTATCACTGTTGACATGGTAACACCAACACGACAGGAGTGAAACCATCTCCTCATCTTTTAGAAATGTGCTCCTCCCTCTCATCAGTCACACTGTAGCACACTGCTTTAGGTACAGTGCAAATAATTATGCTCAATGTTCAGAGAATAGCTGAGAATAATGGTTGTCTATACACACATACACACACACACACACACAGAGAAAGTGCCACCAGAGATGTACTGTAATTGTTCTCATGCTATACACAATGCGACATTTTATGCCACTCGGGTGTTGAGGAGTATTCCATATTCACTATATTATATTTTCCATTTATATAGTTAAATGAAACACAAATTATATTTATAGGCTTGGTAAGTAGGCCTACAGAATATACTCAAGATGCCAAAAGGCTAATTAATCAAACAGTGAGACATAAAAATAGTGCCAGAAAACAATAAAATTAAAGTAATCTCAAAGAATGTTTGTTCACCATAAATAAATCTCTGATGACCTTACATCAGAGAAAAGACCCATATGCAATTAGCTATGCACACACATGTGCATGCACATACATGCACTATCATACTGAAACTCTCTGGCTTGGGAACTTCTGAGGTCAGCTAGGGTCAAGCTCAAATGACCTGTGATTGAGGCAACACAGCTCCCAAGCAATTACTAAACATTTCCACTATAACATGGTGTGCTAAGAGAATACAGGCCTTTTGGAGAGAATGAAGCAACAAGAAGAATGTCATTAGACAAGTTGTATTGATGAGGTTTTAATTGTTATTTGTATCTTTATTTTGAGCGCTACGAGTACATAATTAACTGGGGGACACAACAGAGGTGAAATGTGGCAACATACTGAGGGAGCATCTTCAAGGGACAGTTGACACACAAAGATGAAATAGGTATAGTATAGTCACTACACAAATGCCTCCCAGTACAATATACAGTAGGTCATCTTATTGTATTCATGATCTATTTTAAATCCCTTGCAAGTATGTGAAGAGATTTGTTTATGTTGCTGGCCTTCTGCTAGATTGGCAAACGCATTGTTGTGTTGTTCTGAGAAATAAAGTTAGGGGCTGTTTAATTGGTTGGTGGAGGTTGAATAACACGTTTTTGTGTGAATTATCCTGTCAAGATGGCAAGATTTACAATTCACTGATAGGCATACAAGCATTTGTTCAATGCAGTGCTAGGTCATTTATTTACAGTACCACCTCGCTGAGGTTGTTTAGCTCAATTCACATACATTATCCCACAATGTTTAATAGAGACAATGTAAATTAACAAATCAATGAATTGTTAAAAAAGGCTTTTGCCAAACATTCTACTGTATCACATACTTTGGAAGGGAAAAGGCAAACTTTTGTATGACTTCTTTTATCTGTGTGTGAGACTGGAATACTGCACTGCTTCCTGACACATACCCCAGCTCCTTGGGGGGGTGGAGGGGTATGGGGTTGAATGAAAATTCTGTCCCATCAAACTCAGTCTTCACATATATCCGCGCCGCAGCGGTGTCAAATAGCTGGCTAACCAAATGTATTTTATTAAACCATTTATCCATTTTATTATGATTTTATTAAACCATTTATCCATTTTATTATGATCTTATTAAACCATTTATCCATTCAGTAGTCGGCTCAACAGGTTTTATTCCTCGGTCACAGAGTTCTTTTTCTGCGAGAGGACGAGGTCTTTGACCTCTGTGGTCAGCGAGAGCAGCTCTTTGTGGATGGCCTCGGCGTCGTCTCCCTGGCCGTCCCCTCCCTCCTGCTCCTGCTTCTTGCCCTGGCTCTGGCCCACCAGCTGCTTGACCACCAGGGCCTGGTATCTGGACAGCAGCTTGTGCTGATCCTACACAACCACAAAACACACGCGCAGTTAGGCCATTAGCACACACAAACACAGGCAAATAGAAACACTTCCCTTATTTGGACAGCCTAAATGGATATCCATGGCAATCCTATCATTATCTTAGGAGACCATTTAATTTAGCAATAGCAACATGCTCTAAAAGGAACACTAGAAATCTAAAAACAGCAATGTGGTCTAAAAGGACAATCACAGTTTTAACTTCCTTGTTGTGGCTTATCTGTTATTAACAGATGCAAACAATTGTTTTCTTCAGGATGTTGTTGCTGTTAGTGGAATGAGGGCATGAGGCTTTGTGCGGTGTGGTGGTGAATGTGGTACGCCACCTCAGGGATCTTGCCCACCAGCGTGCCTATGATCTGGGGCACGCAGCGGCCGGGCGCGTGCAGCATGCAGTGGGTGCTGGCCTGGAACAGGAGCACGCTGGTCAGATGCAGCACCAGCGCCGGCTCCTCCGTCTGCTTCAGCTGCTCCAGCAGCGCCTGCCGGTGCTGGAAGAGGGCCTGCCTGAGAGAGCACACACGTGTGCACACACACACACACACACAGACACACACACAGACACACACACAGACACACACACAGACACACACACAGACACACACACAGACACACACACACACACACACACACACACACACACACACACACACACACACACACACACACACACACACACACACACACAGAAGCTTAAGTATCACTGAAGCATCACCGCAGTAGTGTAGCTGGTATTACTTCCACAACATCTACATCATTTTCTGGAGGAGTACATGCAGATGTGTTTCAACTAAATCTACGCTGGTGTCTTCCTGATGAGACCTGAAGATAAACAAATATCGCTAACATGAAACCACACAACTCCTGCCCAATTTCCTTCTGCTTTTAATGTGCACTAAGATGTTCCATATTGAACATATGTGTGTTAAAGGAAGATCGTTGAAGACCAGTAACCACTCGGTGAGCTGCACATTTTTAAAAACGAACGTTTAGGGGTGTGGACAGAATAGTCCATGCACAAAGCGAGCAATGTTAAAGCCATACAGAGCTCCATTCTAAAGCTGCCAAATTCCACAAACAGGCTCAATAGTCAAGATTTCGGTGTCAAACACTCGTTTTCATGCTAGGCAATACAGAAAACGGGCTTAAAGTGTAAAATACTGAAATATCCCTTTAATAATACTGTACCTCTCTCTCTTCTTGTCTCCTCTCTTCAGCATGAACCCAGATTCTTCAGCTGCAGTTTCTAAACTGGTAATAAAGTCCTCAATGCTCTGAGAAAAGAAAAGTGCGCACGAGATTGTGCAAAATGAAGCCATTTCTATACCACTAGGAAATTACTTCTTTGTGTAAGCTTTGGCAGAACTTTGACAGAAATGTTAAATGGACATGCTCTAGTTGAACTGGTGACCTACTTTTCCATTCAGACTGTTGTGCAGCTTCATTAGAGGAGACTTCGTTTCATCGGGCAGCTTTCCTAAGATCTTCAACCGCACCTGTGGGACACACGTCATATTGGGCATGGAGCTGCACTCAACTCAGATATGGAAATGTCAAGTTTGGCAACAACATCAGCATCAACACCAGCCTGTTACCTCATTAGTAATAGCCCCAGAACTATCTGAAGTGATCAAGCCATCTGACGCCACAAAGTTGACTAGGATGTTAGTGACATCAGAACACACAGTCTTCAGAACATGCTTGGCAATGTTGGCTTGAGTTTCATCTGATAAAAAAAATATATATATTAATTATTAATCAATTTAAATGTAGCGGTTGGACAAAAATGTAAAATCAAAAGCACAATGCATATGTGGTTCTTATTTTCTTCAGCAACTAAAAATGTCATACCAGAGAAGACCTTTGTGCCCTTATCAAAGAGCTTGATGTTGTTGTACAAGTTAGTGACTTCCTCCTGCAGGTCTTTCACATTCTGCTTGCGGTTGCCACCTGACGTTGATGAGCTTGAGGACATAAACGTCGTCCGCACCACTTCCTGGTATACTTTTGTCAAAGGTCTGTCAGATAAGAATTGGACAAAATTAAGTAACATTAGTACTTTTACAGACAAAAAAAAATCAATCTTTCATGGAATGTGTGACTGGAGAGAGTTGAATATGAGGGGTAAGCGATGAATACCTCAGTATGTGTTCTGCTAGGTCCAGGAGCATGTCCTCAGAGCAGTCGCATACCTTCTCCTCCAAAACGCCCACGATCTCATCAACAGACATGAAAGGAAGCTCTGCCTTACTATTGGGATCTTTTCAAAACAGAGAAATGCATGTCAACGCAGTGAAAAATCAAAACACCCTTATAACAGCTCTGCCATGTTGTCCTCTCTACACAGGACTGGACACTCCATACAGTACACGGGTCACAGTACAGCATGCACTCGTACTTTGTGTGTTGGGTCCAGCCTCATCGTCGCTGTCGTCGTCTTTCCTCGAGCCCTTTTTCTTGGTTTTGCGGATCCTGATCTCTCGAGCGTTGCCCCCGCCGCCACCCTTCACGCTGCCACCTCCCTCTAGAGAAGCACAAGCAAAACAGGCACTTTGAGATGAGCACAGGAGCCACACAGGAAGCTAAAACACCAGGCTTTAGTGCAGCTTGTTGTTCTGCAGAAGCAGCCTACTGCTGGCTTTTGGGTATTCATGAGGGCTTTGGTCTGTAGTGCAGCACAGTGCGTCACCTGCATGTTTCTTCCTACGCTCGTCCCTCTTGTCCTTTCTGGAGGTGTTCTCAGCCAGCACAGATGGCTGCTTAAGATCCTCTTCTGTGATTAAAAATACTGGATTGTTCTTGACTTCCTGAAAAAGAAACAGATGACCCTGGTGTTAAAAATGGTACCACCATAAGATATTACAAAGAAAATTCCCACAAAATATTGTTATTCCATATTGGCACTTTAAAAAATAATAATAATAAAAAAATAATAATAATAATAACTTTATGCTATTTATTTTTGAAAAACAATCGAATGTTCAAGTGCTTCTTCCACAACTGCTCTGAGACTGCCAGGTGCATTTGATGTCCATGCTTACTTTCTGTGCTTTGTGTTGCATGGCTTCATTGAACAGTGCCAGGCAGTTGCTGATGAACTTCTCACTGACCACGACGGTGCCACTCAGAACTCTGGCAGACGACTGCACGTTTGTTGTTCTCATGACTTGGTTGATCAGGATACCAACATCCTCATTAGAGAAGCTGCTGGGTAGGATCGGCTGGAGACATAAACAGGCACATCATGCACAAACCACTTGATCATTTATGGCAACTGAACAGAGATCAACACTTCGAGATAGCAATGCTGAAGTTCAGTATTCATGGCCTCAATGAACCTTACAGACCTGTAAATCTGTCCAAGTCGCCGAGTTTACTGCCTCTTCCACTGACGCTTCTAGCTGGTCGACTAGAGCCTGACCCACACAGGCTGACCTCAGGAACAAAAGTTTGCTGGACTTGAAGCGCTTCTTAATGTAGTTAACAGGATCTGGGATACCCAGTCGAGTCAAAGCTTCAAACTCTGAAAAGATTTTCATTTCATGTTGAGTTCATTTAAAATATTACACAGAGCAGCAATGGGCAGGTCACTATCAAAGCAACATAATGTAAGAACAGTTGTACCGTTTGCTGTCAAATTTCAATGTACCATGTACATTTAGTGCTAAGTCAGTACCCAGTATGTCAACAACTACACAGTTGTATATACCAGGGGTTGCACATCCGCGATGCTAAGAGACGCCATTCTCTGTACTATTGTCAGTCAGTGTTTCATCAAAATAAACTTGAAGCCGTTTTCTTAAGGTAAAATAATCACATATTGTTGCTTTAAATGTTCTTTTCTGGTTCAGGCTAAGCAAAATGATCATGAAACGGATATCAGAGTCAAGACTCACCCAGATATCCGTTCTGCTTGAGGAAGGAGTCCACCCAGTTGCTCTGCGTCTTGGAGTAGATGTCAGGGATGTAGACGGCTTTGTCCTGTCTGCCCCCCACCACGGAGCCTTTCAGACGGCCAGTGTTCACCAGCTCCTCCAGCACAGCTGGGGACAACACACCTCGTCACCAGGGCGCACAGGCTGCACTTGCACACCTCTAGAATATTGTGGCATGGAACTATTCATTTGGAAAAATCTGACCCTAAAATAACTTTTAGAACATATACTTTCAAAAGCCTATGTTCAAACATCGCAGGAATTACAAAACAAATTGAATGTACAGTCTCCTACTAACAGACATATTCTTAAAACACACACACAAGTTTCACATATTCTCACAATTACTTACAATAAAGAAGATGTTCCTGAAATCCATGGACACCAATAAGATTACTAATGGGGGTTGGTCTGAAAACACAAGGGCACAGTAGGCCTTAAAAGCATTCAGAATTCAGAATTCTTTCTTTAAAAATGGAGTGAATGAGAGAGAGAGAGAGAGAGAGAGAGAGAGAGGGGAAAATGGAATTCAGAAAGGCTAAAACTGACAGATGAGGGAATTGGAGCATACCGAGTGATTGCACTGAAAAGACCTCGAATTTGTGCTTTGTGGCGTAGCACAAAGGCTTCTGTGAAGATGACCCCTCTGTTGTATTGGTCCATTTGACCTTGGATGATTTTGCCAAGGCGCACAGACAGCTCCTACCACACACAGAGCACAGTATTGTTAGACATGGGTCACTCTGATCACAAACCTTTCACATTGTCCACAAGAGCTCTTGAACTCACCTCCGTAAGAAAATCACCAGGCAGATCATAGCTTTTGCACAGCTCTGGGATGGTAACCTGACCAGCCTCTTGTAGTTTATCATTAACTTCCTCAGCAATGCCATTTAGGTAGTTCCTGAGGAGGTACAGTATATGGAGATCCACATATATAATCACAGCTGATATCAGAGGAGTATACTATGATATGAAATGAGATCATGTTGAGTCTAAAGCCTGAAGTGCGTTCAATGAAATAAAAGTCAAGAGGAACGTTCACCTCTCTTTGTCAAATTTGAACACACTTTAGGCTTTATGCTAAACATGCAGCATCATACATAAAGATGTGTGCATGATTTATTTACACGTACAATTGTGTGCAGGCTATCTGTGACGCATGCATCAGAAGTGCAGCAAAACGGCATAGTACTGTATAGTATACTGAAAATCATAGACAGACACTTACTCATCAATCAGCTGTCCAAGAATCAGCTGAATGCTCCTATCAGATTTTGCAATTTCACTGGCTCTCTTTTCAACATGTACTAAATCCACATTAATGATCTGTAAAAAAGAACAAGCACTCAATTACCTAACAGTAATAACATTAGTTAATAGCCTAATAAATAAGGAATGTATTATCACCCATAACAGTATAAAGAGGCATCAGATGCTCAAGATAAGATACTCATAGTTGTTCTCAAAAAAGGTTCTCAATTCAGTGATGGCACTTCATGGCAACATTACATAAACACATGTTTTAATATCTAATATATTTGGTCATAGCCCTCAGTTTTATTTTCTGTTCATAAAATGGTCTATTCACATATATTTTGTAACAACCAGTGTACATTTGATAAATAAAGCCCCTCTTTAAATTCACCTGATTTGATGGTAATTGTGATTCTGGTATAAATACTACCTTATTTAAGTACTCTGTAATGGCAATAACTTGCACTCTGCCTGAAATAGTGGTATTGGTGCATCAAGTATTTCAAAGTGCAGCATATGGTAACAGTAGCTGTTGTAATTGCAATTAAATGGATGAAGCACCATTCTATTGTAATGTTTGCAGGTTATCTAAACTCACTTTTTGTAGGTCCACAATGTTGATTCGACCTTGAATTTAAAAGAAGAGTAAAGACATGTAAGCACCGACTTAATTCCAATTCATCCAATAAAAGAAGAAAACGCTGCCTTGCCCATGTCATTTTTTGACCAACTGACCTCCATGAATATAGAGTTCATCCCGAATCTCTCTTGAAATTTGACTTGGAGTAATGTATTCTTTCCCGTCCAGTGTATGCACAACATCTAGTTTCTTTTCCTCCACAAGTTTGGCAACGATCTCTATGCAATTCCTCTCCGACAGTCTACACCACAGGATGAAAACACAGGGCAAGGAGTGATTAAAAAAACTGGCACATTTCGCCACAGAAATAAAATGCCACTGATCACTTTGCAAGTAAGAAATTTGAATTTGACAGCCGAACATTTTCTAAATACGATACTGGTTAATAAATTGCCTAGCCATTCTAGTTTTTATAATAAGCATGTTTGTAGAATAGTAAAGAAGAAGAAGTGAAAGAGGAGTGGAGCAATGACTTGCAATGCTTTAAGAAAATAACAGAACACAACATTCAAATCGTAGACGATTTTGACATTGGCATGTTGTTGTTCTACATCAAAGCATCTGTTTGATGGAAGGTGGTTGGTTAACATTAACGTTAGTCAACTTTAGCATCATATCATGCGACATTAAAATATGTCGCCAACTAGCTGGCAAGTTTAACAACGCACCATCATTCAAGGTATTTCAGAGCAATCAAATCGAGCTAAATTGTTTTGCACAGCTGAAAAAAATGTATGTGAACACCGTTGCCATTTGTTACAACAGCAAACGGCACTGTAATCTGTAGACAATCTGTCAGCTTTCAAATTAGCTGTTGCTAACTAGTTAGCTGTGATAGCTAACCTACCGTTGCACAGTGTCTGCAAATTGTGCTCTTTGAAAATCTGCAGCGAGTCGCCTAATTTCTTCCCAGTCAGCTGCCATTGTGGTATCTACAGAGTTTTTCTACAAAATATGCTGTTGTCAGAGCACTCTCGTGTTCCCATCAGCTGCGATATGGTTGTAGAAAGTAGGGTGAAATTGTAAGCCTAAATAGCCATAATGTTGACAATCAGCATGGAAGGCAGTCCCACGTCAGCTTAGAAAAACGTAATACGGATAGCCGTGAAGTTCAAACGCCTCTCGTATATGCGGTTGGGAATATCCTGTCCACATAATTCTCATTGGCGTTGATATTGTCACTCTGATGGATATCAAATACACTCAAAAGTAGCCAACAAAAATGCAATTGAAGTAGTGGGCTATTTGACTTTTCACACATTGTTGTGCATAGCGATGCAAAATCAGATGTTTATTGGCAGAAGATCAAAACCCCAGATTGATTAGAGATCAGGCCAGAAAAGGTGTTTGTTCACAATATGTCTGAACTGCTGTGGAACTAATCACTGATCTATAAAACATAGGCTACAGCATATAAAACAAGCAGTGATGACAAAATACTGTCGTCATATTTTTGACACTTCTACTCATACCATTTGAGATGTGGCACAGTCATGTGAAAGGTGAACGTCAATCCTAATCATGTGGGTATCAGACGGCATATAAATAAGACAAATGGTCCACCATAGTTTAAGAATATAGCATGGAATAATGCCTTAAAGTCACACATCTATTTACTGAACAGTTTGTAAGTGGGCTGTACCACAAAACTTCAAAGACATGTTGAGCCTCAAAATAAGTCCAAAAATGTACATATTTATGTGAACATTTGTGTGGACATTTAGTCCCAAAACCATGTGTCAAGATTATTACACACTTTATACTCCTTATGGTTTTTAATGTAATCACAGGCTCGGCATGTGTGCTCTACCCAAAAAGAGGCCATTTTCACTTTGAATTGTTTCCGCCAGTCAAAGTACTGCAAATACACATTGTCATTCTTATCCAGGTACATTAGGTGCTCAGCTAACTCTTTAGGAGTGAGGAAATCATCCACATGTATGAAGGCTTCTCCTGGCACAAAGTTCTCATAATTCTGCCTCGAGGGTCCTAGGACGATGGGCACTGAGCCCACAGAGAGAGGGTTGAAGAGCTTCTCAGTGATGTAGTCTTTGTGGATGGAGTTCTCAAAGGACAGGTAGAATTTACAACTAGATATTGTGGAGAAGAACTCTTTGTCAATGACGTATTCCCCAAAGGCTTGGCCATATGTATGTACCTCGATGTGCTTATACAACTCATTATAGTATTTCACTCTGGCGTGGTCAGCATTCCAGTTACTGACAATCCAGCACACTGTCTTTGTCTTGGTTGGCAGTACGAACTCTTCGTCCTCCTGAATGGGCACAACTGACCCATAAGGCAGCTGTATGTCCGCATCTTGGCGATAATTCAGAGTCACATTAAACAACTTCTCAAGTCCTGGAATTTTTTGAGAATGAGATGGTGATTCCAGATTCATCCATATCCACTTTTGAAATGATGGCCGCTGCGGTGGGGGCAAGTTTGATAAATCCTTGCTTATGTCTCTGTGGTGAATAATCACTCCACTTGATTTGTTATATAAACTCCGGTCTGCTGTTAAGTAGCAGCCATCAACATTAAATAATGTGTTACAAGAGTCCAAATCATACGCCTGGCCGAATGGCCATAGCCAAATGAGCACTATAGTCTGGTCCACCTCCTTTTGGACAATAGGCAGGGCTTTAATCTTGATTGTTGATGTTACTGTTTCTGTGGGCCCCGAAAGCCAGTTGTTATTAGATGGTTTAAAGTACATAAAAAGCACAGTTACAAAACAGCCAAGCAATAGGAATCCAATAAGAAGTGGCCGCAGAATTCCGTTGAAAGATGTTGAAGGCATTCTTTGTGCTATTTTAACAGAGGAGACATAAAATAATTTCAGATCAATTCATATGCATGCACAGGATAAGTTGTATAAAAGACAGATGATAACAAACATGTATATTGTTGCAGGTTATGTTTTCCTCCAAAAATATCACATTTCATGGAAGTGAATCTTACAATACTGTAGGCCTACATCAGAAGTTTTATGAAATTGACAACTTACCTGATATCATTAAAACTCCACTTGCCCACTTGGGAATCACATTCATCAGTATTCCACTTTATATAAGTCTATGTAGCTTATAAAGCATGTATACCCTTTAGAATATTAGAAGAAAGAATATAAAGAAAAGGGTACAGAGGAGAAAACATTACTCAGGAAAAAAATATGATTCAAAGTATTAATTGTATAGCTCTTCTGTTTGGGCATGTTCAATTTGATCTCTTGGGTCTGATCTCCATCTGATTTCCAGACTCCTTTGAACAAAAATGCAAACACATATATTAGCTTTTGAGATAATAAAATTACATAATGATTATAATGACAGTACGAAACATTCACTGTGATGAATGAGCTGTGTCTTCTCGCATAAACAATGACTATTGCATTTCCTGATATGCTGATTCTAACACAACACACAACACTCTCTTCAGTAGCCTACAAGCCTCCAATATGGTTACTGTTGTGACATTATGAACTGTAACAATCTTGTCCAGATTCCAATTCCTTATAGGCAAATGCCTTACAGTGAAGTATTCTGCTTAATTGAGAGCGGTGCAGAGGAACCCATCGAGAGGTGTTATTTCAATCATGTCACTATGGATTCAAATACAGCTACGCGTGAAAACCTGCATGTTACAGACAAATTATTTCACATTGCATCGACATCACACTGAATGGCAATTTTTCCGATTTCTACCATGTAGACTGCGTAATTGGCAGATGCAAATCAAATCCTGACGCTTTTAGTGATCAAATTGATTGTTTGCTGACACTGGCAGCGTTATTTCAACCTGACTTGCTGCAGTGTTTGGGAACGTGGTAACGTAAGAAGCAAGTGCCAAATTATTTATGCATCCATCAAGTCCTCGGGAAAACGCGACTGTCGTCTTTAGCCACCATTACGCTGCGCAAGGATGTAGATTCTAAAATCCTTATAAAAATCACACAGCTGTGCCTTCGTCAGAGGTTGTCACTTGAGATTGTGGCAACCCAAGAAAATAATAGAACGGAGTAATTTATTTCGTCATTTTTTTTAAAACTGCAATTACATGGAACAATATTTGATTGCTGCTGTTAAAGAATGCTTAATCAAGCACTCACCTTACGGTTATCTTTGTAAGTGAAACCGGCACTCTACATCTAGGCTTTTATTGCAGTGTTCTCGTGGTGCATAGGCTATTGAAAAGACATTCACCTGCCATCTCCATCCTGCCAGCTCCAGCTCTTTTCCCCCTTTAACTTGCGGCAGATGCAACCAGCGACGACTCGATACCCCCCTTAGTGACTGTTGGCGATCCTGGTGCTTTTGCTGCCCATCTCCAGAGCTGTGTGGCTCTGTCTTTTACTAGGCTACAAAGTGTCTTCTGTTATTCAAATGGAGGGAAATAATATAATGGTGCAGAGACTTATTGCCTCATAGTTGAACGCTCATATTCGTATTGCCTAAACACATTCTGATTGAACAGATTGGACTGTAAAATGGCATGCCTGTGTTCTTCACATTAATTTGTGAGTGCCAGCGGCAAAGGTGCAGTACAATTCAGATGGAAATAATTACAACTTTTGAAAATAAATTTGCTTCCAGTTTAGAAAAAGTTATTAAGACACCATGCAAAATGCTATATTAAGTGAAAAGTCCACATGATGCCACTAGGGCTGAGGAGTTCGTATCAGAATCTTTGACATTGACTGACCATCTGCTCTGGTTTCTTTTTCTACTTCTTGATCCTGAAAGAGCTGATAGTGGCAATTCTTTTGTTTGGGTGTTGTGATCCTTTCTCAACCATGGTGCTGAATCTCCTTCTGTTGCTTTGGCTGGCTGGTTGCAGTGAGTAGTGTGATGAGGAATGTTCACGTTGGTGTGGGAGGTCAAAGCCCAGCACTAGAATCTGAAAAGGATGTCCAGAGGGCTTGGAGCCGCTAGTGAAGAGGAGCATGTTGTGTGGACTAAAGAGGCACTAAAGGTCTGCACCAAGAGGCCCCTAATATGAACCTTGTTGTCCAATGGGAACAGTTTATGACTCCTTCAACTTTCTTGTCTTGACTTGGGGTCTCATTAATTGAAGTCTATAAAGAGATTTCAGGTATAAACAATTCCAGGGAAACCAAATATGGATTTCATCTGGGATTTCAGGATATACTGTATGGCCAAGTCTCTCATTCAGCTAATTGTGTTACTGTGACAGCAGGGGAAACTGGCACTACCATTTACTTCCAGAGGTTCATAAAATTGATCTTCTGTTTAGGTTTCAAAAGAAGAGTTGAAGCTGTTACAGCAAAGGGTGAACAGATGTCATGTTACACCCTACGGATTAAGAATGGGATGTGACCGAAGTTCATATGTGAGTCAAGGCAGGTGAGCGATACTTTTGGCAATATAGTGTAGGCTATGTTATGTATTCAGTGATGGGTATTTCTGATACATTTAAAATAATGTATTTCAAACACAAAATATATTTTGTCATTTGTATTTTATTGAATTGAAGAAAATTATGCCATGCCCTCTTGGAAAAAAGGTAGGCCTATATAAAAAACAGTATTTTGCTACAATATATTATGGCTATTTTGTAGTTTCTTTTAAAAAGAGGGTATTTGGCATTTTATTTAAAAATTCTGATGCATTTTTGCCCTTCCCTATGTATTGAAACACATAAACAAAATGTAATTAAGTAATCTTCGACAGTGTAACTGTAATCTGATTACACTTTTTTTTAGAGATAGAGGAGGGAAGAGAAGAGGGATTGAAGAGAGGGAAGTGAGAGAAGTACATGGTAGGTGCATGGTATTCTTTCTTTCTTTTTCTCTTATGGTCAGCTGAGCAGCCTCTTCCTCCCAGGCCTAGTTCTCCTATGCACACACTATGCCTATAGGGCCCCACAAGTAAATGAAGACCACTTCCCCTGTCTCCCCTTGACGAGAACCACAGCAACAGGGTAAACTTCTGTTTGCTCCATGATTAGGTTGGATGTGTACACGCATCTCTCCAGCACGTGTTGCTGGCCTAGCCTAGGCCAACCACTCAGGGAAGTGAATCCCCTGATCGGTCTGCAGCTTGCTTTCAGCCTTTCCCGGTCACGGTACTTTTTTGAATGCGGGCGATTGGCTACATTTAAATTAAACAATTAAATGTGTTTTACAATATTTCAATCAAGCTTTATTTGGTTTAGATAACCTACAACTGAACATATGCAAAATGGAAAGTAGCCGAGTGGATTAACTTTGATTTGCTGTGCTGCATGTGCAATAGAGTGCCCAGATTTTGTTATACAGTATGTAAATACCTCAGTCCTCCCAATCCAAATACAGTATAGTAGCCTAGTATTTTCATGTCCAAAGTCTTGCATTGTACTAAATTACAGTACTATGCAGTAGCCTACAATGTAGTTTTTTTGTGTCCAGAATACTGCATTCCCTGCATAAGAACTGTAAATATGTCCTCAAAAACAGTGGTTTTGATACTCATAAATCTGAAGTTTGACACCTGAAGTGATGCAGTTATTTCTTTGTAAGAGTCTGGTTTGGCTAGCAGTGCCGCTGCCATTTGGGTGCCCTAGCAGAACTGCTTTGTGGTGTCCCCTCCCAAGTTTGATGCTGTTTAGCTTATAAATGGTGCACTGTTACTTTAAGGGCATTGAGTCTACATAACAACCTTTTTGACAGCGCCATTCAAACAGGCTATGGCTAATAAACAGACTCAGCATTGTTTGTGCCACATTTATAGAACAAAGATATGAATTATGTTAAGTTGGTATAAACAGCCTTCATTGCTTTGGAAATTGAAGCATGTCATGACATGATGCTCTCTAGACATTTTCTGTTTGTAATTAGCCTAAAAGTGAATTATGAGTGGGAAAGCCACCTAGCCTGTCTGAGTGAAATGTGTTTCAAACGGCACATCATGTGCTTCATGTTAATGCTTTGTTTAAGGGAAATTAATTATTGAACATTTTAAGACTCACCAATTCCATTACACAAAGGCTAAGGCTGTTAGTCCACTTTCCAAATCACATGTAAAGTGATGTTAAAGTGCTCTCTCGCAATCAAGGCTGTACCCAGGTCAGGGCTACCCTGCATCCAGAGTTCTCGCAAGAACACAATTTGAATTGTGTCTGCAAGATACTCTGGCAATGAGCCTATATCAGATACACCGATGTGATTGGTTTCCCCTGATGCTTGGGGTAAAACGTTCCCAACTCAAGATGCGTTCCCAATTAAATGGAGTAGCATAATGTTGTATTTCGCTGTATTTTGACATTGTAAACGTTCAGAAGAATGAAAAGCAGTTTGAAGTAAAGCTACTTATACAGTATTGACTAAATGTTGGTGCCCCGACTCCCCTTGATGCCCTATGCCCAGTGTGTAAAGCGTGGTGGTAGCGGCGGCACTGGCTAGTAGCCTACTGACTGAGGCTGACTGTTCTTCACCAGTGTGTCTATAGTAGGCTACTTGCCAAAGACATATACGGAACTGGCTCCCCTGATTCCCTTCAACGTTTTTTTCAAACTTAGAGTATTTTAAACAATAATTGTAATACTTCATATAGGGGTAATGTACGGTTTACATCCAGGGCCGGTTCTCCCGGTTACATGCTGCCACTCAGACATGCCACCACTACGACATGCTTCCATTTAGACATGCCTCTATTTCGACATGCTGCTATTTAGACATGCTGCCAATCCGACACAATTTAGTACCCCCATTCCGACAATTAACAAATCCTATTTTTTTCCAAGACAATTTAACGGACCCTATATGAGCCCGACGGACGCAAAGTGCGTCAAAAAACACACCCATTTTTCTCTGTACATTGCTCCGCGATTATTAGTCATAGCGAGATGAGACCTATATTGCATGAAAGAGCAGAACCGGGGCTTTAACGAGACTAGACAGTGTCTGTACGATCAAGTATGAAAATAAAATAAAATCATGAATTTAAATCAAAGTATAGGCCTATCATATTTACAGTCTATATTGCTCCACGCAGCCACTGCTCTCGCTTGGATTACTCCGGGACCAGGCATCGCAGGCAACAGACACGCATATCAAATGAAAGAGGAGAAACAGAGCTTTCCATTGATACCAAACACATCGATCCTTTTGTGTTATAAAAACAGACGAAGTGACAAACAAATAAGAATGTCATATAGCTTCGGCTACCGCTACTTTCGTTTGATTTAGGCTACTCGTGAAACCATGGTAAAAAATATATGGCTTGCATGTCAGATAAAAGAGGAGAGCTAGAGCTATCCACAGATGCCAAATACAACCTTCTAGGTCATAAAACAGACGAAGTGACAGGAAAATAATAACTGTAACATTAATAGCCTATTAATTACCTCATGTCGGAATGGCACGTTGTTTGAAAAAAAAAGTTAAATACCGCCACTGCGACCATGTAAAAAAAAATATGTCGGAGTGGTGGGACTTTTTCACATAAGGAGACATGCCTCCACTACGACAATTGGACGTCAATGTCGGAGTGCTGGTATGTCGGAATGAACGGCGGATACCGGTTCTCCCTATACGCACACTACGCAAGTTGCGTAGGGCCCTGCAAGTAAGGCCCCCTCCCCTGTCTCCTCTTGAATCAAGCTAGTGACAGACAGGTAGGCCTATACAGGTAGGCTACAGCGACAGTGTTTCATAGGCTACTTTAAGAAGATGAAAGTGAAACTGAATGACCATTCAGGGCATGAAAAACGGAAGGAACTTGAGAATGAACAGCAGGAACAGCAGTCGGGTAAACTTGTGTTTGCTCCATGGTTTGGTTTGATGTGTAGGCCCTACACGCATCTCTCCAGCGCGTGTTGCTAGCCTATCCTAGGCCAGCCACTCAGGGAAGTGAATCCCCTGATCTGTCTGAAGCTTGCTTTCAGCCTTTCCCAGTCACGGTAGCAAAGTTGTGAAATATAATTGAATATTCCGTTTTTGAATGCGAGTGACTGGCTACATTAAAAAAAAATAAAAAAAAATAAATAAATAAATATTTAAATGTGTTACATTTTGGCCCTCAGAGTAGGACCCCTTAGCAGGATTTTGCCTAAGGCCTCATGGAGGTCTGAACCGGCACTGTTTTTTCCTCAAGCTGGTCTTTCTCTGCTATGGTTAGAACCACATGCCTCACAAGCCTCACTTCATCAACCCAACCATGCCTTGTGTCCCAAGTGATACTGACTGAAAGGCTTCTATTCCATCATTTTTTTTTACTGATAAAGTGGAGTCAATTAGAACCTTCATTACTCTGAGGCCCCTTACCCGCAAAAATCATTTGAACCAATTTCA
Organism: Sardina pilchardus; assembly: GCF_963854185.1. Classification (NCBI taxonomy): domain Eukaryota; kingdom Metazoa; phylum Chordata; class Actinopteri; order Clupeiformes; family Clupeidae; genus Sardina; species Sardina pilchardus. The sequence continues at coordinate 2,955,972 of NC_085005.1, read as the reverse complement.
ACCAATTTTAGCTTTGTCTGTACTTCTAGAAACAGTGTCACATATGAGTGTGAAAAGTCTTTCAGTCCTCCTGATGTAATACCAACAATGTTTATTTTAGTAGTAATGGAATATATTGGCCTGTGCATTCTGTTTTAAACAGTTCAGTGTCAGTTGGCTGTGACTATGATTGCTATTTTTTAATGGCCTACCAGAGGAAATCAGGTAAGCCAAGATATTTTATTTTTTTTACTCTGGCAACACACATGTACACGGAGACAGTGAAAAAAGTTTGTACACACAGACAGACAGACACACACACACACACACACACACACACACACACACACACACACACATTGAGGCAGGGGTGAGTACTAGAAGTGTTGTTGTTATTGACACTTTAGTCCTCTAGCCTGTCGTGTTGGCATTCTCCACCAGTGTTCATTAGACCCCAGGGAGCTTGAGGACCAAGCACATCTGAGAGTGCACTGAATTTGCTCTAGCAGATCTGTCAGGACACACTCCCACTGAAACTGATTTCCATATCGTTAAAATATCAGGGGCCAATCTGGGGTGCGTCAGACAATTTAGTTCAACCACCATGGTACGACACAACTTGCGCTCAGATAACTATGTTGTAACACCTGTTTCTAGAGAGCATTGTACCTGTGTTGCAATGCACTATGTCTGGCTTTCAAATACTGTAATTCCAACGTTGTTGATGATGCAGTGATACATATCATTGATAGGAATGGTGGCAACGTGTAATACCCTTGGTAATACCCCACCTCCTTGAATTTCTCTGCCACAGCCTGTCTGTGTCGACATTTAAACCCAACGTGATTAATGCTGGTCCACCACACCCCTATGTCCACCACTGGCCTATAGATAAGATGAACTGTCCTGATGCTCCACACGCACGCAGGCACGCACGCACGCACGCACACACACACACACGCACGCACGCACACACACACACACACACACACACACACACTCACACACACATCCTTTCTCACCTTATTGAGTAAGAACACAGCAAAAGGTTTTGACCCTAAATATTTATGTATATGGTTACTCTATATGTCGATAGACCATTATTGGCATAAGTTAAAAATAATTGTTTCAAATAAAGTTGCATAGCTTTATTTACTGTAACATTTCCACATGTCACACTAGTTCAACTGCACATAGTCAGGCTCAAGGGCAATCCCACCTATGAGGAAACCAACCTACAACATCCTAATATCAAGTCACCTGCTTTAACCATTGTTCCAAGATATGCTGATTTTAAGTCTGTGAAAAACAAACAGCCTATCAAAACACAAGCCAATGCTTGAATGAACATACACTATATTGCCATATTACCTTGCTTAGTGCACTGGTGCCAGTGGCGATTCTAGAGATTTGTAACAAGGGGCACTCAAGTTGTTAAATTAGCACACATGCATGAGTAAAACCATGCACATTGAAGGACAAAGAAGGACAAAGACCATACTCTCACATCAAATGTCTTTGTAATTGGATAAAATGTCAAATACAGTTTTCAGCTCATTTTCAGCTCTGAACAAAACCCGTTTGAGCAAAAGTGGAAGTGTGAAATGTTTTTTTGCCAGTGGTTCTTAACTGGTCAATTGGTTAATTTCACAAGTTCATAAAGTTGTGACCAACTATATATATTTGCCATTCAGGCCAACGAATATGGTGAGGTAACCTACATAAGACACGCAAAGTGCCTGGCCTATTTGTGTGGAAAATGCAGAGGTTTGTCTTTGACAGGGGTGCGTTGTTTCCAAGTGGCACTTTAGTATGGATGGTTTTATGCTCTCATCATGTGCACCATACACTGTCTTATTTTGTCCTCAATTTAAGTTAATCACATTCTATCTTACTTCAAGTTTTAAGGGTGGCAGCCAACTTGCGTTTCACATGATATCTTAAAATGGCATACTTCTATACAATTAGCTCCCTAACATTATATCTAACATGACCTGTCACATAAACATTGTCTATGTCCATGCCATGGCAATGGCTGACATAGGCTACGAATACATTTTATCAAAATAACGGGCCAATGATAGATCTGATCAGGTAGCATTTTAAATTGGCGATTTTTAATGTCTTTTTAGCTACAGTACAAGCTCCGCGACCCATCACTCAGATCAGTACCACAACCCACTTTTGGGTTCCAACCCACCAGTTAAGAAACACTGGCCTAAGCTATAAACTTTCCATAATGTCAATATTACATTAGGGTAGACTATTTACAATACAACATAACAATACAACAGTGTCGGCTGAGTAGGTAGAATAGGCAGATATACAAATGTGCCTATTATGTGATTCTACAATTGCAATACTGGGTTTTGTGTGTGTAATAAGATAAATGGGCACTGGCAGATGCAATAGGTAAATATATGTTTTCGTGTTAGCGCAAGCAGTAGCCTGTAGGCCTATTGTAAACTCACATGCTAAAAACAATAAGCAAAACAATATAACTGCAAGCATGTTTGCTAGATTGCTTATATTTCTGAACCCTGATATTTCAAACTAGTGTGCTGCAAGTGCATCAAGACTCAAATGCATCCTAGTTTACTATTCCATGCTACCAACTTTGTGGGAACAGTTTGGGGATGGCCCCTTCTTGTTCCAACATAAATGTGCACCAGTCCTGACTTCAAACAGAACACCTTTGGGATGAATTAGAGCGGAGACTGAGAGCTAGTCTCCTCGTCCAACATCAGTGTGTGACCTGTCAAATGCACTTCTGAAGGAATGGACAAAAATGCCCATAAACACTACAATAAGAGTTGAAGCTAGACGCAAAGGGTTGACCGATGTCCCTATTTATTAAGAATGGGATGTGACTGACGTTCATATATGAGTCAAGGCAGGTACAAATTGGCAATAGTATAAGTAGCATGAATTTGCCAAGCAGGGGAGTTAGCCTATAGGCCTATCTCTCTTTTATATATTTGAATACACATTTAACAAACTTTCATCAGATTATGGCCACTGATAGCAGGAATCAATGTGGGTCTCTGAAATGGGCAAGACCTCCAGGATGAAGTGAAATTAAGCCAATCACAAGCAACCAGTGTTAAATACTGATTAATAGCTTTTTTTAAAATTAACTTCAGCCTGACTTCAGCCCACTTCATGTATCTGACTTCGCACACAGTGCGCATGCACTGTTGGTAAAATACACTGTCAAGCTGGCACCCTATGAGATGCACTAAGTGTGCAATTTCAAGCTCCAACTCAAGAGAGCAGTAGAGCACCATCAGTTGCATCAGTTCCCTGTGCCACCTCCTGCAGTCCTGGCCATACACCATGAGGCAGTGGCATCCCCATAACAGGAAATGCTGGTGTAATGGATTTTGCATAGTAGCCCAACTCCCTTTATATATTTGATATTAATATCCTTCAAACAGAGACAATGACAATTGAGAATTTATTTAATTCAGTCACAATATATCTTCAGCAAAAGCAGATTTCCATTTTTATTAATAATTGAACGTTTGAATTGTAACACCCTTAATTCAATAACTTTCCTCAAGCTATCTACTTGACAAATGAAATATTGATATACATGTACAGTATATGATACTGTACGTTGTCCCCAGCTTATGAGCACAGGCATGATTACATGATTACATGATACATCATTTCTTACCCAGCTGTGTGCAGCTGTGCTTTTTGAAACAGCATCTACCTTCCTTTGCAGCCGCCCCGATAGATCTGGCTCCCTCTATCTGATTAACCCCAGGATCCTGCTGAGTCCGATGGCAGACAGAGCACACGACTGAGCCATTTCATTTTCACTTGGATTCTTTTCATTTTGCTCCTTAAGGCAGGCTCCTCCATCACCTGGGAAGCAGATGAAATATGACCAAGGACTTCAGTCACACTGAGGTAGGGGGAGAATAAATTGAAACGCACTGGCACTGCAACTCTGTATCTTATTCTTTAAAACACTCAATTGAACAGCTTAATATGGTCATGAGGTAGAGGGACTTATTTTATGGGTCAGCAGTGCAAGGCAGTTTTCATATGGTTTGTCACAGGAACTTCTTTGGTTTCTATTTTGATTGAAAATGCACAGCAAATGCAGCAACAATTAAATAGTATTAGACAATAATCTGTCCTGCTCAAAATACATCCTCAAAATGAGTCTGTCCATAAACAAAATGCATTTATACTGCACAAGAGTGTGTGTGCATGTATGTAAAACTTAATACTCACTGGTCAGATCTAATAACACTGCATTAAAGCAACACTATAACATTTTACCTTAAAATAAAGTCTGGAAAATATGCTTGTTGAAGCTGATAAAATGGTACTGTACAGTTTCATGAGATGCCGGTTTTGTATTCGATAAATGGAGTGTTGTTCCAGTTTGTGACAGAATTTCCAAAAAATGTTAAATCCCCATTAAGTTGTTTAGCCATGGCAATACGAGGACAAACCTGTCCGTTCAAATTTACAATCTCATGATTGGTTTAAATCAGAGTGCAGCAGGATGACTCATGTATTTAACTTTGATAAAGATAAATGCCCCTTACCACTTTAAAGGTTCTTTCTTGCTATTTCTGACTGAGGAAATTCAGCTCCCTATTAGAATGTTCCCTAAGTATTTCTAAGTCATATGACATGCTATGTATTTAAGATATTATGTTATGTATTCAAGGCCATAATAGTAATACTTTGAGGAGGACATGTCTATATGTGCTGAAAAAAGCTTATTGCAATTGTTTATGGGACATTTAATAACACCTGTGAACCATACTCTGGCCGCACTTAGGCCAAAAGGGCAACATTAAGAAAGCAGAGCAAACATTTTGAGATAAAAAAATTACAATTTGCTGGACTCATTTTCCTATAACAATGCATATATTTTTGTTCCTATCATCATAGTGATGGTTGTAACTTATTCCTAACCAATGCCATTAGATATACACACACAACATAGTCTACACATATCACTCCATCTGTTCATGAATTTTTATATGGGATATTTGTCCCCCATTTTGACTCTGATGTCGGCCTTGTATAATCCTCTCATCATATTATGAATAATGATGATTTGAGTTAGGATTTGTAATGTGTATGGTTACTATTGTTTCTGCAAGTAGCCTATATAACAACTCTGAAGGGATCTGTTTCCTTTTTACAATGTAAGGGGAACAACGCCTCACATAGCAATCACAAACATGTAAACAGTTAGACATGTGAATAAATGCTTTGGACACATATCAGAGGCATGTATGTAATTCTCCATCAGCACACAGTGTGCCAACACTGCAAGTGCTTTGCCAGTGATCAAGAAAAGCAACTCAAAAGCAGGGCGCTAAAATATTTAATAAGCAAGACACATACCCAGTAAGCTGCTACCCACCAAAGGAGGTACAAAAGTTCATGGATCTAATTCTAAGACTTCAAAGAAACTCTTGTTTTTTTCTGTTAAATTCCTCTTTCAAAAAATTAGGTCAGGTTTCCTCAGCAATTTAGAAATGAGGGGACCGCCTTTTTGAAATGTAATCAAGAATATTGGTTGGAGTAAACACAAGTCATTTCTTTTTTATACGTTTCATGGTATCCAAACCAAATGTCTTACAATAGCTAAATGGACAGATGACAAGAGATGAGGTATATAGACAAGAAGTATGCATTATTGCCATGGAGTATTGGGGAAATAATAACCACAGTTACCGCAGGCTGCTCCGTATATAAACTGTATCTGTCATCTGGTATTTTCCCCATCACATCACTCTGTCTAAACAGGAGCATCTGGTTAAAGTGAACAGTGAGGTGTTCTGGCCATGTCTCATAATTCAGGAGTCTGTTTAGAAATCATTAACATACTTTGCCAGTGCAGTGCATACTGATACACATTGCCTTGATGCCTATGGGCATTTTTTTTGGTGCAACTAGATTCCCTTAAGGCTCCCGTATCAAGTAAACAGTAAATGGCTTATTAAGCACTTTGTTGCAGTATGGAATAATTGATATGGAGCATTCAGCACTTGCAGCCTCTTGCCTTCATCAATTATGAGCCTAACACTGCTTTTCTTCCACATGCCGAACCACACAAAATAGCGGCATTTCTGCGTTATCATAAGTTGTGTCTGTAGCTGAAGTGATGGCATTGATCATGGCAATAATATGATTCCAAACAATTGCTTCTTTTATAAAGACTGAAATGTTACATTGATGCCATAACTTTGTTAAAAAAAATAAATTAGCAAAAAACTAAGTGTGAATTTGCTGCACAGTGCTGAGACTTGTTTGTTGAACAAATAGCACCGTTTGTCAGTGTGTGATAGTTTCCTGCATTATCTGGATGACTCTTTGGGTTTGGACTCTTTGCTACATTAGCTTATCATGGCTGGGCTTATTTATTTGTTTCTGTCAAAAGAATTTCAGCTGCTTTGAGAAGCCCGAGCTTGACTAAACTATCATTTGTTATGTGTGAAGTCTTTGAGCGAGATATTTGTCAAGTAGGATGGGGAATGAAGCGTGAAGCGAAGAGAGGGGCCATCAGGGAAAGGACAACAGACACTTTCACACTGTGATTGTCCTTTGATGCATCTTGTGATAGAATGCATCTATTACTCTTTGGTTGTTTCATTCAAAGCCGACTCTCTTTTGAACATTGCTATGCTACTTGTTTATTTGTTTATTTATTTGTCTATGATGCTAATAGAGCTTGTGTATAGTTGGTGTCTTGTGGAGAAAAGAATTAGCCTCTTTATCTGCTCTGAAGCATACATTTTTCAGCTAAATTGACTCCAGATTGTGTTTTGATGCTAAACCACATTTGTTGATTTGTTGATAGATTAGCCCTATATCATTAATTATATGCAAAAAAGATACATTCTGATTTTCCCCAGTTGATCAGATAATCCTTACCTCTTCCACACCTTATAATGCTCAACCACAGAAGAGAACCAACCACTCTAGTGATACCTGTTTATCTCCCATAGGTGATATAGGTGGAGGCTCATACCACATACTGTATTTCTGCCTGAAGTGGTACAGCCCTGGTGGTCATGGTTTTAACAAAGCTGCGGTTCTTTTTCCACCAGCTTTGGAGTTTGTTTGAGAGAGCTCTCCATCTGCCGCGCGCACCATGTGAACTCACACAGGAATTGCATTGCCCACAGCGGGAGCCATGCTGTTGCTCATCTTCCCCCTCACTGTCAGAGTGAAGGTCCCTTGATCCCAGGTATCACCCCTCACACACTCCAAAGGCCCCCGGGAGACGTCTGGTCAGTGGGCGCGGAGGCCTCAGAGGAACAGGCCGACATGACATGCAGGGTGCCTCTGTGACATACATTTTCAACAGTTTGAAACCAAATTTGATATGCAGTGTGGAATCCAATACATATTTTATAACCTTCATCAAGAATTTTGAAATGTGCGTACACTCTCCATTTGCACTTGTCATTGAAATATTTATGTCTCTCCCTCAGACAGCTCAAAGACAATTGTGTCCTAACAGAGATTATGATCCTTTTAATTAAAAACAAATCAGGATCCACAACTCAGAGCAGCTGCTTCATAAGTTGTGATTAGGGACCCTCAGGCCTCACCCTGTGACACATCCTTAGTCCAGTTCTAAATGAGACCCTCTTTGTCAGCCAAAAAGGCATTATCATAGTTTGTATTGCCTTACGCAGGAAAACTCAGCTACAAATAAGTCAGAATTTGAATAATGTCAAATTACATTCTGGTTACCCACCGGATATGTAAATCATAAAGGTAATTTTATTACAAGTCAAATGTTTCATGTTCTCATGGCGATATTGAAGTCAACAAGCAGAACTGGCTGTCACTTTGTTTGTGTGTGTGGGTCCAGTGGTCTCTAATGGAAAGATCCCCTTGACTGGTCATCTGAATCTAAGAGTGCATGTGTGATCGTACTGTATGTGTGCTGCTTGACAGCCCTGTCCCTGCAGATATAGTCTGACCAGGAAGTTTTAAAGCTCCAAAGCATTGTAGACTTTTAAGTTAGTCCTACAATTGATTGTGATTTGAAATTCACACCTGAACTTTCTTAAAAACAACAACAACAAAAACCTGCTTACAATTCCTGTATTACAGGACACACAGAATCTTATTCCATTATCTTATTTTATAATTTTATTAGAATATGAACAGAACAATTGTGGTCAAGATTTTGGTTACTGTGCACGTTATAACATAAGTGCACTTTTTACAAACTCTACCCAAAGGAAGCATATCTCATGACATGAATGTTACGTAAACTCAGACAGACACGGTTATGAAATTCATGTGTGGGTAGGTATTATTTTTAACTCCTCCAACAGTCTATGAAAAGAACTGTTTGACTCATGAGCTCTTGCATTTCAAATGTTCATTATGTATTGACAAGCCGTGTTTCTGAAACTCTTTATGTGTACAGTATAATGCAGCAATGTATTGACACTCACCCCCTCTTTCCTCTCTGTGCTAGTAAGATGGAGCTCAGCATGCCTGCGGTCAGTCTGTGATATTAAATATTTATCATCATTCTTACATTACTGACCTATTCCCGTGATGACCACGTCCCTTGGTTGGGTCCAAATGGTTGAACATTCTTTGATGTCCTTCTGGCAACAATGCAAGGTTAATGGGATGCTTTGCACCATTTGGCATCTGCAGACAGGCTTATAAACTACATACAGACCCCGAAACATGGGGTTCCACTGCACCATGCACACTCATAAACAGCCATGCACAGCAGGCTGACAAGTAGCGGCTTTGACTTTCCTTTGAGTAGCAGGCAGATAGCGGAGGGAGTGTGAAAAGTTCATCTGGATTTTCAAGTACAAAATCCAGAACAAAGAGGAAAGCAGCACATTGTTTGCTAGGACTGGTATCCAAAATCATATTTGCATATTGATCATGTGACTAACACACAGCATTTTCTAAATATTGATGAGTGACTTAATTCAAGCTGATACAATGCTTTGTGGATTTGATTAGAGAGGAAGGAACAGCCTGGTTTACTTTTCAGTATTGACTTTAAAGCACAAACTCACCACAGGTAATAAAACATAGAAAACAGACTGTCCAGGTGGAAAATGGTATGTGGTAGAGCACAGTATCTTCTTGAATAGTTTGAAAGTCTGTTCTGTGATTAGAGATGCAGATTAGACATCTAGTGAGTTCTCAAATATCAAGCAAAACAACTGGACAAAGCAATACAGTTTGGCTCGGTTCTAGTGTGCCTCGGTTGAATGGAAGAATTGAAGGGAATTTTTCTTGTGGTTTTCTGACCGAACAGCAGAAAGCAACATTTTGACACAACTATGCATGCAGCAATGTACTATTTCAACTTTCCGTAGGTGAAGTAGTCCTTCTGCATTTGCTAATCTTGGCCAATCCCTTTAGATATAGTCAGAGTCCTAAACCTCAATAAGGGTTTATTTTCCTTCCTTTATTTTATTTCACAGAATTGTTACTGGCTGGTTTGCAATTATGTCCTTGCTACCCTTGGCTGTTTGAAAAATATTTGTGGCGTCTGATGAGGTGCCAAGTATTGGAGAAGTTTCCTCTGTGTGAAGGGGTCAAAGGTTAACTTATCAACAGTTCCTAGCTCTTTTGGATGTTCTCTTTGTATCCCTTCAAAAAAGTTGCAACCACCCTCCTGCTTGTGTGAGTAGTGTGCTTATACGAGCACCACTAGAAGAGTGTTCTTGCTCTGTTTTGATTATAGTATTATCTCTTCTATGGGAAAACAACTTGCACATATCCCCAGGTGCATCGTGATTTCCCTCCATATGCTCTGTGAAAATAGTAATAAATCAAATTAAAAAGTAATTCTTCCCAACCGGTCTTTAGCAATGTCATTGCTGCCCCATTTATCATTAGCTTACCTGTGTAACTCATTTATCAAGTTTTATTGTAGGGATACACATTATTCAGAAAAAATGCTGAATAAAGAGCACATTTATGGTTTGATTTATAGACCAAATTACACTCTTAAATATGAATGCGCACATACAATGTCACGGAACACCCTAAAGTTCTATGAAGCCTTTTCCTTTAACCGGTTTACCAAACACCTTGGAACTGCATTTTTTTAATAGCAGCGATTATTTACCACTTCCATTAGTCTCATTAATACCCACCTTGTCTTGCTATCTGTTTCCATGACACACAGCGCACCTACCCGCCCCGTGTTCCCACATGAGGAAGCATGGTGTGGAGACTATGTGCTGTCAGCTGATTAATCAAGCCCATTTTCAAAGGGAAATCAGGGGGCAGTGGGCATTACAGCTGCCTGCTTGGATTAGTGCTGGAGAACATCACTGGAGCCATCAAAGGTCCCAATAACTGCAGCACATTAATGCAAATCCTGTAATCAGCACATGTAAGTCAGTCCTCTGCTCGGGTCAAAGGCTAAGAGGACACATGGGTCATTCATAATCTGTGTCTATATAGAACCGTTGAATCCGCTCTCTTTTCTGTCCTTGACAACACTGAGGATATGAACCCCAGAGTATGGTAGGATACAAAGTACATGTTTCCGAATTAATGAATTTGATCAACTGAGAAGTACACACAGTGAACCTGCTTCCTTTTGATATTAGAATAATTTAAATACCTCAACGCCCTCTAAAAAGTCCTTGATTAATCTTTTTTTTTTTAATCTAAAGCATTAGGCATATATGTCAAAAAATATCACCAAGCTTTTGGAATTCAAGGTAATCTAGAATGGGTTTCCCTACTTTTCCATTTACTTCAGTTCAATTCACTCTCCCATTCACAACAGCTCAAGCATGCTTCAGGCATACAGCACAAAACCGTACACCAGCTATAGCTTGTCAAGTGATGTGTCAACGATAATGACCTAATTGCCTGCATATAAACAAGCGCCTCTGGTCATTTATTCCCAAGCTACCTAATTTGACAGGCACATTTCTTGTTTTGGATAATGTAATGGGAAGCAGTGTTCAGAGATAAGCAGCGTGTTGTACCTCAAAGCTGGCAATTAATTTCTATTAAACAGACATGATATGCTGCACAAAGTAAACTCACCTTTATTTAGCTGACACGGAGGCCTGAATAGTGATACATTGAGTAGCAAATAATAGCACCGTTTAAGCATTTACACAGTAGGGGCACAGTAGACACAAGCTGAGGGTGCATGAGTGGGTCAGTTTGATGTGTTATGTATTGCTCCACACCGCCATTAGGGGGCATGATTTGAGCAAAATGTGCCAGGACATGCAAGACCTTGAGCTGCCAGAGCCAGACATGAAAATCTATTTCCACATTCAGGAGGATCTGTCGACTCTTTGGAGAACAGAAAATCCAAGCCTCCCTGGCCTGCTCTCAGCTGCCTCAGAGCCAATACCTTTGGGGATCTTAATCATAGCTGCAAACTAAGGAATTGGGGTCAGGATTGCAAAAGAGAATGGAACAGGGCTCAGAAAGGTCTGCACTGTGGAATCAGTGATTCATGTAGCAGAGGGTTGTCATGGAAAGACCCTTTAGCCTTTATTGTACGTACTTTATACAGTCTTCCACTGAGTGGAGCTACTCTTATTTGCAGAGTAGCTTCAAAGCTAGAGGCAAATGGATCCGGACACTTCACTTGAGCCAGCACTACTCTACTGACTCCAGGTCAGTCAATTTCTGTGCAATTATCTAAGGGAAGTGATGGGGTATAAACATGTTGACATTGCTCTTTAGGCATTGCATTATGCTGTTCAGCACATGTATGAGTTACTATTGCTGGGTGATAAGTGATACGTGTAGTATTTTACAACTCTGTGATGTGTACACTCAAACCCATGTTCTTCTCTCCATTTCAGCATATCCCGCCTTAATGTCAGTTTAGCCATTTACCTCATCAATCCATCTGGAGGCTGAATTAGCAAATTGCTTACAGCGCAACTCATTCTTGACAACCTCTTTGGTCTTAACATCAAAAGCTCCGGAGGAAGAAAAGTGCAACCCAGGAATTTGCAGTGTAATGCAAATTAAATTATGCAGCACCCCTCTCTCAACCCTCCAAAATAGACACATTTTTTAATGTTGATTAGCTTAGCCTACTAAATAATATCAGCACTGTTTCGATTTTGGAGCCTCTAATTCTATTCTACATTTTTACTATTTATACCGTAATAAGAGCAGAGAGTATTATGTCAAATACTCAGTTTTTCTCAGAGTGACTTACAGGCACATTCACACTACAGTAGACTCTTTGCTCGATGTGGTTATTTTTGCTAATGTGAACGCAATCTTCTCAACCACTGATCTGGGGTACTGTTCGCTAGAACTCGTGAATGCGTTCTGTTCCAAAACCACACAGAAAATAAACTGCCATTTTGCGATGTTGTCAAGTGATATAGGTAAATAGAAAACTATTGTTTATGACATAAACGGACCTGTAAACGAAAATGTAATGTGAACGGAAACCAGTTGGCCAGGGCTAGGGGGGAGTAATCACACTTGTCTTGGGTTCAGTCCAGTTAAACAGACCAAGTGTGAAGGCAACAGTTACTGGCATGGACCTGCACTTCACAGCTTTAGACCTGAACCATGGCAGAGAGATCTTCTTCTTCTTCTTCTTCTTCTTCTTCTTCTTCTTCTTCTTCTTCTTCTTCTTCTCCTCATCTTCCTACTATCATACAACCCCCAGTGCTTTCCCTAGACTTGCCATGCCTTTAGCAGAAGACAACTGCAGGTAAACATTTGTTATGTATATAAGGGGAAGTAGGAATTGAAGAATATTGAATGGAAAGAAGGAGAGGAGATCACAAGAGGCAAGCAGATGATTTCATCAGAATGACACATATTAGAATACATGCGACATACACGATTCAGACGAGATACATGCAACATGAGCATTAAAAGTAATAGCTGTAAACCAGCTCAGTAGGGGTGCAGTGTGCTCATACGGTATGAATATGTAGAGTAACGAAACAGAAACCTGTCTATGATGGCTTTTGTTTAGATCACAGCTAAATACACAATATGCATGTCAAATGTGTTAAAGATAGCATTGTGCATAACAGTGTGGTGGGAATTGGTGGGGTAAAGGTAGCCGTTGGATATGAATAGCCTATGGTTGGGGAAAGGGAAAGGGGTTGGGGTGGGAAAGTCCTCAGGGTTTGCAAACCCTGATTGGGATAAGATAAGTTGACATACCTCAGTCACCCTAGGCACCCAAAGAGAACAAGTACAAATGTAATTTCATCAGTAGGCCACCAATGCCATTGCATAACTTGACACACAGAGAGAGAGGCTATGGTGGGAATAGTGGGAAGTTGTGACAGATGTGAGGTCTTGATACATTATTCTTAACTAAAGGTTGTGTAACCAGAAATACATGTCTAGACATAAAGATGTAAAGAATGTCCACTGCTCTGCTCAGATGGAGAAAGGAGCATTATTCCACAAGAGGGTGTCTTGATGGCAAAAGGCTCTGCCTCTTGTGCTTTTTTGATACTGTTGAAATTAGAAAAAGACCTGCACTCTGGTAACAAAAGGGTCTTGTTGGACGAGGGGGGGGGGGGGGGGGGGCAATTAATTCCTTAACGTAATTTGGAGTTATGCCATTTAAAGCTTTTTGTATTAGAAGGAGTACTTTGAAGTCAATTACTTGTATCGGGAAGCTAGGGTATACAGGGAAGTGTAAGTGAGATGTCTATTTATAGATTGATTTAGTGTAAGCAATTGTATTCTGAATATTTTGAAGACTTTGAGACTAAACATTGCCGTAGTTTAGTCTCAAAGCAATACATGTGTGGATGTGGTTTAATTTACAGCCCCTACTTTTGATACTACAGGAAACAAGTGTGTGCAGATACAGTATTTACATGGCTAATACCAAAAACACCATACAACTAATACATAATTTAAGTTATATTATAATAATGAGGTATTTTGATGAGATTGTGTTGTGATTGTGAATGTATGTATATTTATATGCGTGTTCACATAACTTACTATTTTGACCTAATGCTAATTGTCAGTAGGCCTACTGACTCCTCTCATGCTTAGCTGCACCATGATGAACTCTGAATCACAGTGTGAAATCAGAGGAGACTAGTCTGAGCCAGAATACCACAGCACACATCTAGACGTTGATTAATTCATTTATTTTCATAAACGAATGTAATGATCCATTGCTTATGAAACTACACTTCCAGTTGCCTACAGAATTCATTTCAAGGTTCTTCTCCTGGCATACAACTCCCTACACAACCATGCCCCTATACGCTTCCTACCGCACTGACCTCCTGGAAGCTTACACTCTTGCCCGCTCGCTGAGATCCTCCTCAGCAGGCCTGCTGCATGTCCCTAACGTGAACCTCGGCACCCTGGGAGAGAGGGCTTTCAGTTATCACCCCCAAGCTGTGGAATTCACTGCCAGACTGCATCAGACACTCTGACTCAATTACTGACTTTAAAAGTAGACTGAAAACGTATTTCTTCAAGAAAGCTTATGGACTGATGGACTGACTGACTGACTGACTTTTTTTCATTTTTATTTTTTATCTTTTTTTATTTTCCTTTTAATTTTCATGAGATTATTTGAATTTTAATAACCTTGCAGAGTGACCTTGGGTGTCATGAAAGGCGCTTTAAATAACATGTATTATTATTATTATTAGTAGTAGTATTCATATTAATATTCAATTCAGTTAGGATATGCAACTGTCATGTCTCTGAATATTGAATATGGCCTCATTCAGTGAGCTGCAGGTATGAAATGGTAATATTGGATGGAAGGCAAGACAAAAAGCGAAAATATAGACATCTGTCAAGTAACACACCAAAAAAAGTTCAATGTGTTATGTATAAACCTCTGAAAAGAGAATGGGTGACCTCTTGCATCTTAAACTCCCAACACTGGACTACTTTAGAGAATGTTCCAGTAATCCATGCTATATCCACTGACAAACTGTTTGAAGAGCTCAGGGCTTTGCAGGCAGACATAAACTCTGATTAGGCATGTGGCCACACTCATCATATGTCTTCTTGCTGACTCCCCCCTAAGCCCTTATGTATGAAATTGGCATTAATGGAAACATGGCTGTGAGAGAGAGATATGGAGCTGAACTCTTGTTGACTCTCAGCTCAGGTGTGCTCCTGCATTTCAAAAGAAGGTTACCTTGTTCATGTCTGGGTTAAGTGAGTTGTTATGCTTATGTATTGTACTGGGCTTGTTCCAAGCTTCATTTCCATATTCGGCGGGATGTGGGAGGTCACTGATGGTGTCTGCTTCTTCACCCAACCCACTCACCCTATCTATATATCTGCAATAACTAAATAAATATACTTAACAGACTCCAAGGGAATTAAACAAAGATGAAAGCTATCTTCTGGCTGCACATCATGATGTGAATGTAGCACAACTCCCAATCTACATCTATCTTTAGGTTGAGTTCTTGGGCAGTGGCTTATGCTGAAATTGTGACTGTTTGTTGATAAGAGTGTTAGATGAGAATATGATCCACTTTCACAAGAACAGTTGGTGTCTTCAGAAGTTTCCATTTGTTTTGCTTGTTTGATTGTTCATTTGCGCTTTGTGCTAATTGTGCTTTCATGACTGCAGCTTGCTTCAGTTTTACTGTAGGTTTGGGCTGTGCAAAGTGACACAAACTAATGAAAAAAACTCTCAAAGTTGTGCCTCTCAAAGTCATCGATTTCAGAACTAACCGATGTGTGCCTTCCAATTGAACCTGCAACTTTGTTGTCATGCACCTGGGTAAGAGAATATATGTAGGCTACATGTCAGATTTCAATGAATCTTTTTGATGATTGAGTAGGCTTTGAAAAAAAAACTTTTGAGATCTGCCCAAAGTTTTGCTCTTTGATTTCAGCAAGGGTATGTCACACCGTCACACAGTCTCCTCATTAAACATACCATAAGGCAACTGTATCATTGCATGCCGTGCGTCCGTATCATCGCGTGCCATGAATACGATACCTATTGCTCAGGGAAGTGTTTAGTACTCACTCTCTCTACTACAACCTCATAACAATGCATGACTTTGAGATACATTCAGCACTTGCTATTCACCACTTCAGTAAGGTGTAAGGCTGACAAATCATGAAACATCAGATGGAATAGAATGCAACGAGTCTCAACAGCAACTTGCGAGCTGATGTCGAGTGCCACTCTTATCGAGAGAGCGCAGGTAAGTCACTCAATAATGTGGGCATAATCTCAAACGCTGATAGCGTGGTGACATTAAACTCCCCTCGATTCCATTACCTGATACAAGGGACTTGAGAGGACGACAGGCCACTAGACTTGAAGTGATTGGATCAAGGTTACACAGCCACATCCTACAGTTGGTTTGACAGAGAATCTGTTCACCAGTCTGACGATTCATGCCGGCAGGAGATAATGTTTGCATTAATGTCGGCATGAGCGTCAGTGCATCCCCACCAGACCTCAAAAACAGCCATGTAAACACACATAAACACAACAGCAGAACCAAATGCAGATAAAGCCTGAGTTTCAGCCTGTGGCCTCTATTTCAATGTGCGTCACCCACTTCTGTTGGGTTTGATAACATTCCCCTTGATGACCAACAATTCTGGCAAAGTTTTCAACAACTGTGACCAGGAACAAACTGTACGAAAGCAGACAAACACCGCGTTCTTATGCTGTGTTTGAGAACACCTGCCTGCAGAAGAGGTGGAGATTGTGGAGGCAGATTCTAATCTCCACCAGCATGTCCCTGGAGACAGACAGGGCACCACTAACACACCAGCGGTCCATGGGAACAGCTTTAATTTACTCCACTTGTGCAGCTTAAGATGTTTCCCCATGGATGTAAGAAGATTAACAGAGTGCCAGTGCTCGGTGTGAGAAAACAGCAGGCAGATAATAAGATACAGTGGCACTTGCTATTTACTTTGCAGGTTTAATGTTGGAGGCTTGATCCCTGTGTCCTATTGTTTGGTTGCGCTGTGTGGGGGCACTTTTAACATTGGCAACTTGGCTTAAGAGGAGCTCTCACAGGTGGCCTGGGGGTAGCAAGTTAGCAGGTGGTTCACTCCTTTCAAGGGTTTAAATCTAACCTAAAGCAAAACAACTGCTTTACCTAAGTGTCTCTCAATGAGTTGAATCATAAGTAGCCTCTGTTGGTTTGTGATGGAGAGCCTTGAGTCAGGTTTGAAAGGTTGGTAAAGACTGATTGAAGTGAGGAGCCTGTCCTTGCCTTGGTGTAATCGCAAGTGTTTACAAACATTTTCCGTTATCAAACTTTGCTAGACCTTAAGCAGTCTTTTTTGTGATTATTCTATTCTACTGAAACCACTCTCCCTTGGATGACTCCACAATATCGGCAGATTTCTGCATGCCTCAGTGATACAGTATTTCAGTCTGGATGAGGGATCGTCACCTTCAGATTAATCTTTCCACTTCTGAGAAACTGGACTTCCCTGGTGTAACCAGACCTAGTTAATCTTCATTGACCCTAACTAAAACGGCTCTATAACGTTTGTGTTAAGATTGATGGGCAGCTTCATTTCACTGAGCATGTAGCTGTTTTGAGGTCTTGTCAGTTCACACACTATAATGATTGGAATATCAGACCCCATTTCACACATTATGCAACACCTCTTCTTGTGCAGATCCTGCTAGACTATTTTAACAAGCCTGCCAGCATGTGTGCAGATGATTCAGAATGTGGTGGTACATTGTAGCCTGACTCCGCCTGTCTACGCACTTTACCCACTCAATTTATTTTCCCTTCAGTGCTCCGTCTCGGATACCTTGATCACTTTTGTTTACTCCAGCAAGTGCACCTCCGCCCAATCAGCGAACAGAGGGCGTTCCCGAGAGTGATTACTGTACATTTAAGTTTCAAGCCTATCGTTATCGTTGCGTCCCCCGAGGTTAACATACGTCATAACCAAACGTTAGTGATTGAATGCCAATGATTTCAAACTTCAGACAAGTGTCCACCAACCAGGATCGCAAAGCAGGTTTGCAAATGGATCTAGGCCAGACACGCGAAGAGAGACTGGTCTCCAGGCTAGTACATTTGGTCTTTGATCAGTGAGCGAGGACACATGTAAGTCTAACCACCCTTCGCTCCCTGTTCAAATTCAATTCAAATCGCTCTCTCTGCATCCCCCTCTCCACCACTTTGCTCTCCGATGAGCATCTGTTGTCTTTGCCTTTTCTCAGCAGTAGGTGATTGCTTTCAAGAGTCTTTTGTTCATGGAACCTCAATGGTTCATTACTTCAAGCTATTGCCAAAATCTAGTCCAAATCCAGCCACAGCTTTTGTTAGTTTGAGATTTCTATATGAGGCATATGTATATTGGTTTGTGGCATGAATAATAATAATAATGTTAATAATGCTAATGCTAATACTACTACTACTACTAATTATAATAATGTAGTGTTTTATAAGTTGTTTTACAAACATGCCCAATATTGTGACTAACATCATAATGCATAGCACAGAAATGTGAGCTCTGAGTGTGGAGTGGTTGTACTCCAGCACATTTCTAAGAAGGTAAAAAGGTTGCTCTCTCTTGAAAATGGCTATAATGTCTTGCCATCACCACCGCTGTCTTGTTGTGTAGGAATCCATGAAAAAGCACAGCTGCAGTGAGAGTAGGGGGTGGAAATAAGTCACAATGTCAAAACCGGATGTGAACAGCACAATGATGACAGGCTAGAGAAAGGGCTGCAACATGCTGGCTTGCTTAAGCTTGCTACCAAGCATTGGCTGAGTGTTCGGTTGCTATGGGAAGACACTTGTGTGCTGTAATTATTTTGACACCTGCCACTACGCCTCTGATGGCAGTGATCTCACTCCCTCCTGTTCACTTCTCCTCCTGTGACAAGCTTCCTCTGGCCTATTCCCGGACACCACACTTAGTTTGCCATTACTGTGATGCACAGCTAACAATATGGGAGAGGGCAGATGATGTTAGAATTTGTCTCTCAGCGTGAATTGATGTGAGATTTTTGTCCCACAGCTGTGGCACGCTGTGACTGTAGTATGTCCTTAGAGCACCTCATTTACTATGAGGAAAGGTCAATACTGGCTGGGGTGGAAAAATCCATGGCTATTAGAGTGATGTTGTCCATGTCAATAACCTCAGAAAGACCTCCTGTCTCATGAGCCAAAAAAGGGCAGAGGACAAAAGACCATCCACTCTGCAGGCTTTATACTTAAATATCTGAATATATAGCCTAATATATTTGTTCTGAATATGTGTGCGTTTCTGTGTCTTGTGAATTTCTGTGAATTTCCACTGACGTTTGTACAGTGGACCCAGTATTGGCACAGTGCTGACAGCGAGTGTCATGGAAGTCAAGTTTTTCACTCGACGAGGCGATGGAATGCTCCACCTGGACTCGCCGGTGACCAAAAAGGGGTTAATTCTGTGGACATGATATCATATTTTTCCCATTAGTGCCCTGCTCCCTGTGTGGGCCGGGGGGATATCAGATGGCAGCGCAGGGCTGATTAAATAAGAGCAAGGAATACACAAGAGTGGCCAGCACGAGAGGCCTCAAGTTTTTGGGGTCACCTAAAAAAAAAAAGTTGTTTAAATTGAGTTCAGTTGCAGTGTCGGCACTCTCCAGGGGGAGCTCAGCTGAATTTATGATGTGGTGTGTGTGTGTGTGTGTGTGTGTGTGTGTGTGTGTGCGCGCGCCTGTCAAAGGAGGAAATCTGGACAGCGAATCAAGCCTAGGATCCTCATCCATTATCGACAGACAGCAGGGTGTCTTTATCGCCCGCCATGCACAGAGCACTCCACTCTGGCAGTCTGGTGGGCACCCCAGTCGCACTGGCAGGGCATCACAGCGCCAGCTTTTGGAGCGGGCTGTGCCCGCCGGATCCCCCTGGGCCGCGCTGAACTCCTGACCCCCTCTGTCCTGCAGACGAGTGTCACTGCGCTCTAAATCCCTTAATCCGTTACACAAAGCATTTTAGAGGAAAAAATGCCAGCAAAGGTGTGGGCGATTTAAAGGAGGACGCGGAAGAAGGGAAAAAAAGAAGCCTGGAAGGGACTCAACGTCTCTGATTCTTTGTGATGGAGGTTCTGGTGGTGGGGGGGGGTGTGGGTGCTGTGGGGGTGGAGGAGGAGGAGGAGGACGGGGTGGTGCATTGTGTTATGCTTTGCTTGAGAGGGAGCGGGGACAGAAAGGAAAGCACATTTTAACTGTTATTATTCACCATCTGCTGCTGCCGACGCCATGGCGGAGAGTGTGTCAGTGTGGAGCTAGATTGGCTTGTTAACGGCGCCGTGTTGAATGAGCATGCAGAAAGCAGTGCAGATGAGCAAGTGACCGGCTAATCTCTTTAGCGTATGGGACGATGCAGGCACCCGCTCTAATTGATTCTGAAATGACTGAGGCTGTGTTGTGTGTGTGTGTGTGTGTGTGTGAGAGAGAGAGAGACTGTGTGTGTGTGTGTGTGCGGGGTTGCTGGTTTTGGAAGGTTTTACATTCTTGTGGGGGTTGCTGTCTCTGAGCCAGGATGTAAGTTGTATGCGTGATTCACATCAGATAAGAGGCTTAAGTTTGTACAGACAACCTGAATTGTACATATTGAAACCACAGCCTCTTGTTTGTCTATGCTATGGTGACTAGCCATCTGAATTTCCTACACAGAGACGATGTTTAGATTAAAGAAGTTGTATAGATTCCCCTCACTATTCCCTCTTCCGCTCTTCTGCTGTGTTACTGAATCTGTTTCAGGAACTGGAAGGCAGAAAAAGAGATTATGGTGTCTCTATAGACAGTTCTTGCTGCCAAATATTCCCCCCCATTTCCTCAACCTCAGTCACTAATTAAGCTGACAGAATTATTTTCATATGTCTCAATTAAGCTGTTTGACTCACATCCATTCCTATGGTTAGTGTTTAATAATCATTTGTTTATTGACAATGAAAATGAAAGAAACAATGTTGATTAAAACGGTAATGTTACCTGTTCATGAACACCAGATATAAAATTATATATATAAATATAATATAAATTCAGTATTGACGATAAAATTGTGAAAGAAAAAAACGAAATGCTCGCTTGTTTCCCCCCGAACAGTTGCTAACATTTTGTGCCACGCACTACACAGATGCCCTTTTCAGAATGCTGGCCACTTTACTCCCCCTAGTGGAGAAATGTGTCGCTCCAGACAGGCAGACATCATGTAAACACAGGTCTCTAGCAGCCATATTGCCTCAATCAGGGCTCTGCTTCCTGTTAACCATCAACCTTTTCAAACGGATCAATACAGCAAATTATTCTTTGCCAACCCCTTTATTGACAGACATGTGGAAAGTAATTACTATCTGGCATCATTGATGGTATTTATCACAAGAAGAAAACACTAAGACCAGGTATTTACATGTTTTAACGTGTGATTTAGCATACTTGTAAGATCATATAGAATCTTAATGAAGATATACAGCATAGGCTGCTCTAATGTGCAGTTCCATATTGACATATTCACATTGACACAATGCCTGTACAGTATAAGGAACACCACATAGGCTACTGTTTCAGCTGCTGCTGTGCTGGACTTGAAGTGTGGATATCTATTAATCGAAGGATAGGTAGGCCTACAACGGCATATCTGAGTGTTGCCATTGATGTCTTGCAGTGATGTGAAATAATTATTGAAGAGAAGATTAAATGCGATCAGCGGTTAGACAGTGCCAGAGTATCCCCCACAGCCACCTCCAGGATCAATGAACACAAGTTATAGGCAGTTTGCTACAGCTCTATGCACATTCTCAGATTGTGCATATTTTCTATAAAGTCCACGCTCAATGCCTGGCTGTAGGTGTTTAAATTGGGGTGTGCTCTGTCATCTGCAGTTAATCGTTTGAGAAGGGAAAAAAATCTCATTAAAAGTTATCTTTTAAGGTGATTAATCCTCACTAGTTAATCCCCATGTTAGAACTTTATTTAAAACAAGCAACAAAAGCTCACTAGGGATTAAAAAAAACTGAAAGGCTCTCCCCCTAGAGCCATGCTTTTTGGATCAAGTGTTGGATCATCCTTTTGAAATTCCCAGAGTAACTCCCATAGAGACCCTATAATGGATCTGTGCTATAAGAACAATAGAGGTACACGGTACAAAGTGGAGCATCAGTGCCAGAGACTGCAGACTAAACACACACTAATGGTACTGATGCCATTTGCTATCCTGAAACAAATCGACTGTGCTAGTCCTTTGGACTGGCACTGGCCACTTTTATAGCAGAAGTTTTGAGTTGCCTCAAAAAGCACAAATACAATTGATCTGCAATCTGTTTACTTGCTTGAGCAAAATGAGTGTTTGTGCAGTGGGTTAAGAACTGGGTCAAGGTTAAATAATGCCAAGTACAGTTCAAACAGTATTCTATTAACATAACACATTGCGTAGGTAGAGGAGCATAATGTGCAATCAGGTCATGGTTTGAAACCTTAAGGGAATGCACAGAAAATTAACTCTAACCAATGGAACTTCAAAGACTGCAAAATAGAGCACACAAAAACAAGGTGAAAACAAGTTCATTTATCAAAACATTGCACTGAAATATATGAGAGCTGGCTGTGTGACCTCTGAATGATCTTTTATTTCATGTTATGAGTGTGATTTTAATTTCAAATGCATACAGTATACTGTACAGTATGTGTGTATTGTCAATGCCTGTGGCCTGAATCTACTGAATGGATACAGGACACAGCCCCCCCATTCTCCGTCTTGAGATGATTCAGAGGTCTGAGTCTGGCTTTTGCTTTATCGGCAGCTGTAGCTCGGCTTTATTAAGCTCTAAACTGGCAAAAAATGGTTGTAGTCTGTGAGTCACCGTTATAAGACCAAAGAGAAAATATAACAAACAACTCACTCACCAAAACAGCTTCTTTTAACAATTTCATGTGACTAATGTTTCAAGCGCATTAGCCTACTCTTCAGACTGCTTTTACTAACACAAAAAGGTTGTCATCTTAAATACATATCACATGACAGGATGGTACCTAATCTCAATTTGCATAATGAAAGCTCATCTTACAAGACAAATATTTACAGTGATAAGACAATGTACAAGATTATCAAAAGTGCATAATAAGTAGATGGCTTTTTTTTTTTTTTACAAATTCACATAATGTTAAAGCAAAATGTTTTAATGTTTCTATCCCCAAGTATCAACGATTAGATATATTATGTTTTGAATGGCTTCTCAATTTTTCTTGGAACATGGACTAATTATATTGCACCTCATTAAAGAAGTACTACAATTTTTTTTCCAACATTTTCAATATTAAAATACATTTATCATTATTGTTTAAATTACCCCCACCCCCAGTTGTGATGCTGTATAACAAAATCATGTTGCTGAGCTGTCTTGCCTGACTTGGTAGAACATGCCCATCACAGATAACCCAGCATACGGACAGGAGTGAAACTGAAATCTCCTGCTTCATCATCTCAACCTGCAGTTTCACTCTCCCTTTGCCATTTAAAGCGTCTGCACAGCCATCTGCCAGATCACACCAAATGAGCTACACAGGGGCAGACATCTTCATCCAGACAAACCACCAACAGGGCTATAGCAAGCTCTTTTTTTGCACAGAATATTCCGGTCTCTAACCAATCAGCCCTCAGATCTTTTGCAGTTTAGTTTATGTACGTACACACATACTACTGATAATCTCATAAAAAGTCAAGGATTTCATAGCGGTGTCAAATGCTGCCACAGGTTTACAATGAAAGATCAATGGGATCAAGACAACAAAGACAACAAGGAGTCGAAGACACAGCCTAAGTGTGATTTTAAAAGAGGATTAAGCTTCTATAGGCAAATCTATATTTAGACAGTGTTGTACATATCTGTTTTTGTGAAAGTCTTTAAAGCTCCAAATGGATAGGACTGGTATGCCGTCAGGGGCAATGAGAAGGGTAATATCCGTACACCTCTGACCTACTTGTGTAACAAATGTTGAAAATAGGATTATCTCTGCCATATCATGAAAATAAGGCATGAGGCTCACGGCTTTGCCTGCAGCTGTGCATTCTCTTCTGATAACACCAGTCTGTTTTTTTTTTTTTTTCAAATGAACATTAAGCAAGCTTGCTCTCAATTTATGTAGTCAAAAGCTGTGTTTTTCATTTTCAGAGAAACAAGGCAAAGCAATAAATTCATTTGAAGAAAGCCATACTGACTGATGTTGGACGGACTCAGTCAGAGAGGAAAGTAAAGCTTTTATCTGAGAAGTGAAATGAAGCAGAGCATCTATGGGTGAGGGGATAAAGACAGGAAGATAACAACCAGTGAGAATATGATGAAATATTGCACCCAGTTGCCCTTTATCTGTTTTCTCTGGATAAATTGTTTACACTATGGCAGCAACATTATTATTGCAAACTATACATACGTTACAAACATTGCATGACAAGTGCTTGGTAATTGGTGGAGCCACAGATCTAATGGCTGCCAGAGGAGGCTTCATATCATGAGTCTTAGTCCTGTTGTGTTGTGTACCATGACAACACAGAGACCGTGGTGGAGAAGCACTGTCATGCTCTAGGCAAATCACATTTCTCACCCAAAGAAAACTGATGGAGCAGTAGACGGAGTCAAATAATGCTTGAAGGGGTAGCAGTTGTAATTATTTCTCTCTTCTGTATTTTGAAATCATAAATCCATTGCGTTTGTCAGTGTTTTAAATTAGCACAATATTCTATTGTTCTTAGTACTCGACCCCTTGCTTGTTGGCTCCCTACTATTCACAGAGAGACTGCTGGGAACAGGACTATCAAATCAAAGCCTTGTTTACATTTGTGTTGCATGGCTTCAGGCAGGAGCTGGAAGAAGGGCCAATAAATCCACATAGCTGTGAATTTACATGAAATTACTGGCGATTCACTGATGGATATCAAAATGCTCTTTTGTTATTATGAAAAGCAAATTCACACTCATCAATGTAACATATTGTTGCCATCTCACAAAAATGTATTCTTTCGCTTTGCACTGGACATGATTCAACCCAGTAAAACAAAAAATATTCATTTTGGTCTTTGGTCTTTTGGCCATGTTGAACAAATGTTGGTGTGTGTGTGTGTGTGTGTGTGTGTGTGTGTGTGTGTGTGTGTGTGTGTGTGTGTGTGTGTGTGTGTGTGTGTGTGTGTGTGTGTGTGTGTGTGTGTGTGTGTGTGTGTGTGTGTGTGTGTGTGTGTGTGTGTGTGTGTGTGAGCATGCTGGGTCAGGATATGGGGGGGTAGACCCTCTGTAATTTAGCTTCTCTGCATAGCTCTAAAATGGAACACCTCATGAAATTTTACCAGACCCAGTCTTGCAGTGCAAAGAGAGAGAGAGAGAGAGAGAGAGAGAGAGAGAGAACAGACATGGTAACCTGTTGCTCATGTGGCTGAGGGGGAGTGGAGTGTTGCAGACGCAGATGCATGCGTCTCACTTGCCGAAATAGTAACTGGCAGCAGAAAAGTGCAGAGAGGAGAGGAGAGGAGAGGAGCGGAGAGGCGAGGAGAGGAGTGGAGAAGAGAGGAGAGAAGAGGAGAGGGGCTGAGTGAGAGGCGGCAGCCTGGCAGGGAGCGCTCTGAGCTGGGCCCGAGGAGCGGGGAGAATGGGACACCTGGAGGATAATTAAGTGAGCAGGCAGCAAGTGTAGAATTGACTGAAGTGAAATTATTTCATTAGCTGTATTGAACCTCCTCATTGTCCCCCAAGAATACACCTGAATCTTGTGTTTGTGGAGGAAAGGTGGAGGCAGTGGTGAGGAGGGAGAGTAGTGTGTGTGTGTGTGTGTGTGTGTGTGTGTGTGTGTGTGTGTGTGTGTGTGTGTGTGTGTGTGTGTGTGTGAGTGTGTGTGTGTGTGTGAGTGTGTGTGGGGGGGGGACAAGAGAGGGAAGGGGGAGACGGAGTGAGAAGGAAAGAAATCAAGTTGCTAAGCTGTCTGTCTGGCTGACTGGAATTTTAAGGTTCTCAATCCAATTACACAACGCTCTGTATGAAATGGCATTGCCTGGAGAAGACCATAATGAGTCGTACTCTCACCGTGAAGAGCATCGTGCTTTGCCCTTCAAATACGTGCAACCATCACCAGCACAAATCATATATCTTATGATTAATCAATTATCAATAATCATATCTTATGATGGCATGCTAAATATGTCAATATATCCTACAAAGGCACTTATACAAATTTGCAAGAAACTAGTCACTTGTGAAACTGGGACCCAGAACTGTGATGCCAAAACGATTATTCTCTTTTCCTTTCAACATTTATCCAGACTTCAACAACAAATCATTATTTGTCTTTCTTGAGCAGTGCACATTCAACTGTTTATAAAACTGCCCCCCAGAAAATCCTTCCATAATTCACACGGATCAAGATATCTGTTTGGAGACCATGCTGTGAGATTACTAGATCTGATGACAGAAACTTGAGAAGTTGTCAGTTTTTCCATTTCAAATAAAAGAAAAATGACAAAGTAATGAAAATAAATGGATATAAATGTTGAACTGGAATTTTTGTTTTCAAAATAAATCACTAAAATCGTATTAATGTTCCACTCAGTTAAGGTAGCTTTTTAGTTGATAAATGTGACTGAAATATTGCATCATCTGAATAATCATATAAGAGTGTGTATGGGGCTGATCATCCTGAAATATCAATCCATCTCAACCTCTAGAAGTCTCACAGGTATTCCTGCCATACACAGCACTGGCAGCCAGCAATGAATGACTTGAACAAAGTATTTGTTAGTTGTGATTATGTCTTTGACACTATGTCTATGCAGTTTGCTGTTTGAAGCTATGCATAGACACTTTGACGCATAGACACTTTGACACTATGTCTGTGCAGTTTGCAGTTTTATTGAAACTAGAATAATTCCAAATACTAAAAGCAACATCCTGTTTCTCAGCATGGCATGCCAGCATGTTTACCAGTTAAATATGATGCTGAGGTTGTTCATGATAATGGTGTTTAGGGTGTTCATCTTAGGATAGTTATTTACATAATGAGGAAATACATGTTTTTGTGTTATGTTGATTTGATGCTGCAGTAGAAACGTAGAGAGTGTTTGTCACTTGGACTTGGACATCATAAGTAAACTGAGGACAATGACTTGAGAGTGGGCCGTCAGTTGTCCATCGTCTACCATTACAACAAGCGTCATGAAGAGTCCGCTGTGGCCTGTCAGTTCACACACTGCATCTACTGTATGTGTGTGTGGAGCGTCAGCTGAGTGCTTCATGACCTGATCCCCTCTCGCCTCTTCTCTCCCTGTCTCTTTGATAAATGACCCAGGGCTGACCCCAGCTCCGTCCGACACCTCAGCATGTTGGCCCCTGACTCACCACGTGCTGGTGAGCTATGGTGCCCTGGGGTGAGACGCTCTCTCTCTCTCTCTCTCTCTCTCTCTCTCTCTCTCTCTCTCTCTCTCGCTCCCTCAGTGCCGTCCATCCACTGGACTCCTCTAGCGCAGGCCTGCAGGCTGAAACAGGTCAAGTCCCAGCCCTGACACCAACACCCACCCAGTAACCAACGATGCGCATCAACAGTTTTTTTCACAACTAGCTAATCCATATCTAATTGAGTGTGCAGTGGACAATAAGAAAAGGGCCAGTGCATTATTTCATGGCTCTCTTAAAGGGAAACTGCGCAGGTTTGGCGACTTCTTTGCCGGTTTCGCTTTGGTTTTTCGTTTTCGCTCGTTTTACACTCGCAGGTCTCTCTGCAGAGCTTCCCCTACAGCTTTAGCGTGTATATTTTACAACACTCCTCAATCGGTCAGTCTGTCTTTTCATGAGCATGATCGCCAAGCTGGAGACTTTCTGTTTGTCAGTGCATCGGCCCAGTGCAAAAACTTGCAAGTGTGGGTTTTATGCTCAGAGGCGCTAGGGGGAAGCGAGACAGCCGTCACTCAACCCGAAATAAGTCAAATAACCATTCCAATGAGTCAGTTAAGGCAAATTAAGCTAAAAAAAAAAAACTTGCATAGTTCACCTTTAAAACTCTGATATTGCAAGTCATTCCAACAGATTCTGATTCTTACTTGGTCCAATGCTCATTAGAGCTACTCTGTGTTATGCTAGAGACACCCTGAAACACAGCACACTATAGTCTTAGTCTTTATGTGCCAGAGAAACCAGAATGATTGTTTCCCTCATTTTTTTCCCTCTCCTGTGGTTTTCAAAGTTTGAGTCTGTGTGGATGAAAAGCTGCATTGTGGCCTCATGTAAAATACAGACGTCAACTCTCTCTCTCTCCTGTGCCCTGTCTCGGTTCAGTGTGTCTCTTCTCCCTCTCTCTGTTGCGCTTCTTGTGAAGCTGGCACACTTCAAAGCAATCGGATTGACGGCGTTGCACACTGAAAGATCCTATTCATCTGCCGAGTGGAATTACGCCGCCGTCTCCTTGAGCACTACTTCACAAACCAGCTCCCTTTCTTAAAATATTTGGCCTCTGTATGACTCTCTTGAACAGACAGACACTCTCACACACACACACACACACACACACACACACACACACAAACACGCACACTCTCACACAAGCACAGACACAAACAAGCACACACAGAGACAAAGATACAAAGACAACTTTATCTCAAGAGCTGAGAGAAGAGAGAGAGAGAGAGAAAAAAGCATTAACTCTGTACCTTAAGCCTTGCAGCAAGCTCTTAAAAGAAGTGGTATCGCTGTTTTGGTGCGATTGTCCTGACTGTCATGCCATTTGTAGGGCAAAAGATAGCAGAGCGCAAGGAGTGTGGAGTGTGGAGGGAGGAGGGGGTTTGGAGAGAGAGGGAGAGAGAGGGAGACTGCCTCTTGTTTCTTGTATGGAAACATAATCTTGTGAACTAAAACCTGAGGGGGTATAGCGCTGTAGCAGGCCTGGGACCGCCACAAATCCCACAGAAGAGCCAGCGCTCACAGCATGTTTAATGAGTTTCCCCACTCTATTGTCTCTGCATCCTCACACTCGGTGTTCCACTAATGCAGGACACACTGCTCTGTGCTCACGCTGACGAGCGCGCCGTCGCCACTGGCTCTACTAGTCAGCCATGATCCCTGCTCCCCGAGAGCCCCATCGCCCCTGACCTGACTGCTAGTCTCTACACCCCACCCCCCCACCCCACCCTCCACCCCACCCCGTCCCCCCGGCCGTGTTTAGAACCAGTCCTGTTGTCTCATCTTGTCATCCATCACATCTGTCAACACTCCATCTCTCTTCCGATCATAAACAAACACTTTGCGTGTCGAGGGACTTATCTAAACAACAATGGAGTGGCGAGAGGAGAGAGCAGAGAGGGCAGAATGCAGGCCAGTTGTTCAGGTGCTGGTCCAGTGGGTGTCCACTGAGTACAGCTCAGTGTGGGTCAGCCCTTTTTTTTATGGTGTTCCTGAGGCCCTGTGTTTAATCCGTGGTAGGGTTGCCTGCAAACACGGCTCCAGCCTTTCCCAGCAGCAGCGTGAGATGTCTCATGGTTGCAATATCATCCGCCGGCTTGGCAGAGAAATAAATCACTACAGTTTTTTTTTCCCAGGGCCGTAGGCCTATAGGGGTTTAGATTCCTTCACACACATATGCATGCACACACGCGCGCGCGCACACACACACACACACACACACACACACGTACGCACGCACACACACACACACACAGACACACACACACACAGACACACACACACTTGTGGCTAATACGTTGCTCTCCTGACTCTGTCCCTTAAGCCCAGGGTGTAGAAGCAGGAGGTCTCTGGCATGTGAGTCGTGTAAGGTACACGGTGCGCTCTTTAACAGGAGCCCCCTAAGCACGCTGCAGATGCAGCAAAGTAAGCATGTTTTGGGAACGCATCCCAACAGCACACCCTGGAAAGATTTGTTCTTGATCTATTTTCCCAGCTAATCTTATCTCCCATGCTGAACGCTCGCAAGACAACTACGCACTGAAAAGAGGCTGACACAAAACCCTGCTGGAACAATATGCGGTGGGATGCAATTACAGCAACTGGGGGGAGGGGAGGGGAAAGTTACCCAAATGGGAATAAAAGATTAAGGCCAACTAGCATGAATGGAATCAATGTGTTGCGACGGATGCTTCTTTGTAGTATAAGCTACAATTGCTGCTGCAATTACTGCAGCCTGATTACAAGACTAATTGGACATAGCAGAGTAATCGGAACTTAAACCACCAAAGCCTCATTGGGATGAGTGGCATTAATTGTTCTGGGAGTCGGCGAGCGCAAGCCTCCGTGCGAGGCTGGAGGTCTCCAGGCAGGGCTGTGCTGGGCTGGGGTCTGCTGGTCTGGGAGGAGAGTGTGCCAAGCCAGAGCCCTGGTGGCCATATGAACCCAGGCCACCCCCTCGCTAGAGCACTGGAGCATCTGCTTGTGAGGCTGACCGGTGGTGGAGCCAAGGAGCCCTCTCCGACTCCAGCCGATCGCGCATCCATCACCGCTGACAGGCCTCCGTCTCCAGAAGACATTTCACTCGGCTGCTGACAGATTCAGGTGTTTCCCCCCCCCCCCAGCTCACCTATCTGTCTCACCATATGTGCTGATTTGCGGGATCACATCCTCGCCAGAAGCCCCTGAGCTGCAGCCGCCCAGGAGACACAGATGAGCAGATTTGTGGGTCAGGGAGAAAATGGACTGGGACTGTGCAGGAATACATAAAAAACGTCTCTTTCCCTCGCACTCTCACTCTCCTTCGTCTGTTTCTCGCTAGTCACTTTTTAAAGTGCGTCCGAAAAGTTCTCTTCTCAATTATTAGTGTGTGTGTGTGTGTGTGTGTGTATGACTGAAATTACTTTTTGGTATGAGAAGCGTGGGTTGGCTAAGCCCTCCAACTCTTTCTCTGTCATGTATAAGGTTATATGTCTTAGGGTCAGAGGTCACATGCTTTGGCCACAACAGAGACATTCATTCCAACTTATAAATGACACCCTTGAAGACATATAGCTCCATTGTAATTTGATCATAGCTTGCTCTTCTAGGGTATTTTTGTGGTCTATAATATTTGGACCGAGGGAGCTGACCTACATTTGTACAGCGCTGAAGAAAACAGGAGAGGACAAACAGACTAGACAAAGTTGCTGCCCAAGCCTTAACCATTCTCTGTCTAATTAGAGTCCTAACAAACAAGATAGAATTCTGTATGTTCTCAAGCTCACTACTACTTCTCTGGATGGAACAGTTTAGCTTTAAGGTCTCTGATGTCTATGTTTGATGTGGATGTGATTGAAATTTAGCTTGACCTGAACTTCGAGGAGAACTTTGAAAGTGTCTTGTTCCTCAAATGTAATCTGCTGGGCTTGGATGAAAGAGCCCGTTATAACGGACCATCTCCTGTTCATAAGGGCTCTTTTGGAGCAGGCCTGTGGCTTAGACAGAGATTACAATGGATTTAGGCTCTCATCTCACACTCGCATGCAAAAAAACAAAACTCCCACTCCTGGAGAACTGAGGGAGGCTGCGGCCGATTGTCTCTGGCTTATGGCAGGTATGTGAGGCTACGCTTGGGACTGCGTGCGACCAGATTTAGAGCTTAGCTCAACTGAGGATTTTCTCCTAATCAATCAGTGGGAGTTCAGCGCTACCCAGCAAGCCCCTCTCTCTCTCTCTCTCTCCCTTTCACAGTCCCGCCCCGACAACAAAAGTCGAGGCGAAAGGGAGCATTTTCTTTCGGCTCCTTGACTTCAAAAGAGACACAGAAGAAGGAGAAATGTGGGTCAGTTTGCAAAGAGGAGACAAATATCCAGTCA
The DNA here is from genome assembly GCF_963854185.1 of Sardina pilchardus. Classification (NCBI taxonomy): domain Eukaryota; kingdom Metazoa; phylum Chordata; class Actinopteri; order Clupeiformes; family Clupeidae; genus Sardina; species Sardina pilchardus. The sequence continues at coordinate 2,924,263 of NC_085005.1, read as the reverse complement.
ATCTGAAAGGGCATTTCTCAAGCAAGATGAAAACGCTTGCTATCTGAGCTGCTTGGTGTTGATTAATGGGAGTCAGTGTGCCGTCAGGGTTAAGGTAATAAATGCCCTGGCTGTATCGGGAGGAGGGAGGCATGAGCAGGGCCACACTAACGAATAATTTAATCACAAAAATGTTTTGGGGGAGACTCTGATGTTTGGGTGTGGATCACATGTCTTGGAAACAGCTACTGTTGTAAAGGTCACACACCTGGGGACTTGGCCAACATGGAGGTGATTACTCATGTTTATTACCGGAAAAGACAATAGGATTTCCCCAAAGACTAGCCTCAGAATGGGTCAGAGTGACGACTTATTTATTTCTTTTTTACCCGTATCTGTGACTCCCCCACAGTAAGACATTCATCTTCACATGGATTTTTGCTTATTTTGCACAGGCCTTGTTTTATGCAACTCCATTAGTTCTTGGAAGACATTAATGACAAACTATACCCCAAGTACGGTGTTCTGGAATGTAATCTTACACCCCCCCCCCACACACACAGTACACCCTGCTACATGTACTTATTCCAGGATTTCAAGCCAAGGAATGCATCTAGCTCATGCATGTCAGATAGCTGTGATTTGTGGAGACATTACATTTTGAGGAAAATATCAAATATCAGAATGTAATGGACTATTGACTGAGGGGACAAAGTGTGCATTAAAATGATCCTACCCAGCACAGTCTACCATATCTCAGGCATGTGATCCAAGACGGCTGTTGGAGAGAGCCCCATCTTTCCTGCCTGGCCTTGCCCTTCCATAACTCTCCCTCTCCGTCTGGAGACTCTGCGCTAGATTTGCTTTGGGTCAGTGGCATTGGAAATGGGGGAAGCTTAGACATAAACGTGACACACCTGAACCATCCCTCTCAACAAAAAACTGTCCCATTTGTGCCAGTTGAGATGAATGTGTTGAATGTCTATCAAGAGTGCTTCATTGGCTGTGTTTAGATCCTGCTTATCTGATGAACCATCACCATGCTGTTTCCTCCTCCATTACTGGTGGTCTCGTGCTTTTTCACTAAGAGCTTTTCCCCTGTTTATCACATTTGGTTCTCAGAAATGTGCACTCTCCATGACTTTGTAGCACAGTGTTAAAGTTTCAAGCGAAAAAAAAAAAAAAACCCTGTTTACATTTTCATTTCATCAGTCAGTAACAAATAGCATGAATCCTGAAGACATTTCAAAGTTTGGCATTTACTCCTAAAAAACAACAGATTGCAGCTGTTTGATGCATAAAAGGAGACTTTCACTATAAAATGCCTCCATCACACATCATCTTCTGCTGAGAAAAGTGACAGATGTAAATGATAGAGTCAAATTTGAACCTTTGAGTTTTAGATAAGATGCTCTCCCGCTGTTTGGTGGATGTTTTCCTGGTCTATTATGCTCCACTCTGGGTTGGTTCCTGTGCCCATGTCTAATTAGTCCCCATATCTTTGAACAAATGTGAACTGCCTTTCCCTGTGTATCCCCGTCTCACCAATCTGTTGTCTGATTCATGTTTCATATCTCAACTTTAGCATTAAGCTTTCAAAGAGATTTTTAATATTCATTCATAGAAGAAACGACATGGACCTAAGTGGGGTCCTGTAAACATTCGGGCAATTACAGTGGTCATTTTAACTCTTACTGCACTTATAAGGCCTAATGAGAAAATCGTTCCCTTGGGACCAATAATAATTGAAAGCGTCTGTAGCACAGAGATGGGGAGAACAATGAAAGAGAGTGAGGCTTGCTGTAGCAGTCTGCACTTTATTAGGATAAACTGCCACTTCCAGACATTAAAGCAACATCAAAGATCGGAAGAGACGGAACGGATCTCTTCAACTGATGAACTTACTAATCACAAAGGGAAGAAAGGAGATGAAAGATTCACTATGTCTTTGAGTTGACTCGGAAGAACAGAGGAACATACTCATTTTCAAATAGTTACATTTTCATCTTCTTGTCTCCCTTTTGACAACATTAATTCATGCATTCAAAAGTAGTTATTCTTTTTTTTCAATCCAGAACTTTCATTTTACACCTCAAATGTTCTCATTTTCTGCAGTATTAAGTTACCATTTATTTTCCAATTAAGGTCGCCAAGGAGTAAAGCAACTTGTTCCCTTCAGTCAATCAGTAACTACTTTGGTTTGTGGACCAAAACAAGAAACTTAACGGGTCTTATTTAAACATCCCACTTGTTGCTGATAATTATGGGGTAATTAATTAGGATATTGATATGAAGAGGTGTCACAGGCTGAGCTACTGTATGACGTGTACCCAGCGTGCAGGCAGCCATTTTCCAGCACAACATCTGCTATTTCTTCTCTGTGTTCGTTGTCACCACTGTTTACCCTGTTTCATATTTCTGTTTACTGTGCATGTTGTTGTCATGAGCTACTATTTGTGCAGATGTATTACCGTTTTAGTTCACAGTGCAGGGAATGGCTTACAGGCATTTTTTATGTAACAAATGTTTGCCATTGCTTACTCTAAATACTAAATACGAATGCGTTGTCCTTTTCATCTCTCATCTGTGTAAACTTCATCAAGAATTGCAAACATTCACACTGGCTTTTAAAAACCTTCTCATTTATTGGATAAAACATTTAATTACAACTCTGCATACAGTTTACTCAGTTAAACACCAGCATCACACAATCCGAAAATATTTTATTTGGTCAACGCCAAAGCGGTAGAGAACACAGTGATGTCACTCCCATAAGAGACTATGAAAAAGATGACAGCGCCTACTTGGTCAGTAGCTAAGGATTTACTGGACTATGCCCTCCAGCATCAGAAATACATCCCACAATACAATACAGTCTTATTCTATCAGCCATGTCACTTTAATAATACATTATATTTCATAAAAAAAGATACATACACCAAAAATGACCGAAACCTGTGATTCCAATCTTGAGAAATTGTATTAAATGTTCCACCGTCTGGCATGTCCATTCTTTTGGCTTTTGCTCATCTAATCTCTGAGAATTATTTCAAGCAAAAATGTAATTTCACAATGCACCAAAGGGCCTATATACAAAAGAATAAGCTACATTTATGCAAAGAGGTTCAAGGAAATAACTTTATTATTTCTCCATGAGCACACGCTAGACGTGTCGGAGGCTTGGGGCAGAGCTCTAAGTGGCACAATTACTTGTCCATCAGTGGCATGTTTTCTCTTATTGGGATGCCCGCACTTCATCTCTGCAGGTGGGCCTGTGATTGGCTGTCCCTACCCGCCTTTTTCTCTCACGACATCCAACCACCAGCAGGCTCTGAGTGATGAAGCAGAATGACAGAATGGCAGCAATGGACAGGTAGTTTCCCTAATTAACAGGTAGTTAACGAACACCATCAAAGACTAGCAGTGACCAAAGACAGCACTGACCTCTGTGACCCGAGCTGTGGCTGGGCCCCTGGCAGGGCTGAGGACATAACCTGGTGACCTACAGTAGACCAGTGCATTTTTGCACTGTAAATATTTGCACATTGTAATAAACTAGAAAAAAATAAACAAATCGTTTTCAGTGAAAATGATCTAGCCTCTTCTGTCTACTTCACAGCTGACGATCCTGTCAAGAGAAGTCTTTTCCAAAATTAAGGGCGTTGCAATAAAACGGTCTTGTTTGAAAGGGATTAGACAATATTACAAGATGTTTTGCAAAGCACTGTACACAAAATGTAATCAAAAAATAATTTCCACTGGGTGTTGTTCTCATTTGACATGAGTCATGGCTGATGCTATTGTGATTGTGGTCCTCACACAGTAAATTACCAGTTCACTCTTCCCTCCCAACTGCATTTGGGAATTGAAGATGGCCACATTCACTGTCACCTCTCCCTTTCTCCTCCGAGCCATTGAGAGGCACCGGTGGGAGGAAGGCGAGATTGAAAGCCCAGTGCTGCCACAAAGCGTCATGAGCGTCTAGGTGTTTATTTTGGATTGAATAATTTATGGAACATTTGTCAATTGGAGAGGAAGGAAGCTCACAGCATGCCTCTTCAGTCTGCCTCAGCCTCAGCGTTCTGCTAGCACACTGCTCAATGCTACAGGCTGCTGTTGTTATACAGTTTCTTCCCAAAGGCTGGAAGCAATACAATTTTAATGGAGATGTGTTGAGGCTTGTGTTAGATATCATTTTATTTTATTTATGTATTTATTTTTGACAGGATTGAATGGCATATTTTTTAGCTGAGGGCTGGAAGACCATAGTGTAAAGGTATCATGATTTGCATGAATTGATTGCTACATTATTCTGATTGAATTGCAAACATAGAAGGATCAATCCTGTATAACTATTGACTAAAGTGAGCTCTGTCAATCTCCCTGAATAGCTAAGGAATTTCTCAATTGCTTTATTTCACATTTGCTTTATCAATTAGTTTGCCACCACATAAGCCGTATATTCAAAGCAATCTCTGGTGCACTCTCTCTCACACGCGCGCGCACACCCACACCCACACCCACACACACACACACACACACACACACACACGCACGCACACACACACACACACACAGAGTGTTATGGAATTCAGTTGTTGGCTCAGCTGGGATATTGGTTATTTTCCCAGTAATCTGAGGTTCTGATGAAAAGTGTTATACGCAGGATTGTCTTTGGCATGCTCTCAGTGTCTGTGCAGCAGTGTTCAACAGAGAGGCACTGCTATCACCTGCATCAAATAGACAGTCCGATGAGAGCTTTACTCAGCTTTCCTGCGCTTACATGTTTGCCGGAATGAATGAATCTAATCAATTTCACTTTTCCAAATACCTTTTGCTCAGTGTTCCGTGATCCATCTGCCTTTCATTTGTTGATGTATTAGTGAATAACAAGCAGGATAACAAGCAAATATTATGGTGCAACATACAAACCATTCCTTGTTCCTGTGCTTTATAATTGTGCCCTCTCCTAGCTATTCATAGCCTTACTCTTTAAACAACTTTATTGGTATTCTATCCAAAATCAGCCAACACAGCTCTGCAGTTCTGCTATATTAACATACTTAGATCACCATATTTCATAATAATGTTGAAATAACTACATCATTTTCATAGAGCGTGCCCTTTGAGCGCAGCAGAAATATATAGGCTGGTCTTAGGAGTTAGATGAGAGTCACGTGCACGGGAGCAGGCATGGGTTTTAATCATATCCAGTGCAAATGTTACAGGGAGACAGAGTAATGGCTTTCAGGGTCCTGGGCATAGTCCTTTGGCACACTCTCCGTTGTCACAGATAACCCACAGTCCCCCTCCCTCCCCCCCCGCCCCTTTATGAGTCTAACAAATGAAATTACCTATTCTGTGGCCACAGGGGGGGAGAATGAGTTCCCAGGGTCTAATCAAGATCTAATTTAGGCTTTCTAGTCATCTTAAGCTCATCTTTCCTCTCATCAAAGAATATATATAGCAAGAGCAGCCGCTTACTTATGTTAAAAATGCATTTTCCTATATGCGTTTAGGTGTCTGACTTTCACTCTGGTTAACACTCTTTTTCCCTACGTTAAGCAGTTTGGTGGGTATACTGTAGCCTCTAAACGGGGTGGGATTGCCTCATGGAGTCGAAATGAAGAAGCTGTAATTCTCTAGAGGAATACGCCAAGGTAATTACAAGGTCTCATCTTCAAGGAGATGCCATTCATTTTTATTCAGTAAGAAAGGACTTGAACATCTCCAGTTTCATGTCATCTGCCATCATTGCCCAAATATTCCAGCGCCGCACTTAACACTGTAACGTGAGAGAGGGCAGGTGACACTCGAGCAAGTGGACGGAAATTGCTGTGTTTGGCAAAACAGTGAGTCATCCGAGAGACAGATCCCCGATGTGTTTTTTGGCATGGGCACATTGCGTCTGTGTCATCGTCAGGGGTCAAATGTCAAATCTTTTCACGGTGCCATGGGCTTTCAGAGAATGTCACATTACAGTCGACCAAGAGATTTGTGGGGAGAGGCTGCTTTCTCTTTTTCACAGAAACACATAATGATGGCTATTTATCTCATGGTCTCAGGTTGCAGTCGACGCTCCAGGGTGAACCTTGTCGTCAGTAGAGTCGTCAGATGCACCTACCTCTGTGTCATGTCTGTCTGACATTTTACATCACTTTTGCAGGAAACCGGTTACATAGACAAAAAGAGACCAAGGTGCACCTCAGTGACAGGATTGCTTCAGGGTATCATACAAAGAATGCAGTTCAAAGGGTTACATATATTATGTTAAAGTTAAAGTTTAGTTGACTGATATTGAGCAAACAGTTTTATCAAAAAAAACACAGACTTGCAACGATGGGAATTGAACTGTGACAATTGAATTGTGGCAATATTACTCCACCACATCCACACATCTTTATAAGACAAATAATCCCCAAAGCCTGAACACTTGGTGTAATTATGAAAACATGAATGATGCATGATTTTCATAATTTTTCACTAAAAACCCCCAACATAACACATTTGTCTACATTTCAATTAGACTTCAGTTACTAACCTGCAGTGATATACTGTAGCTTATTTTGATGTTTTGATAACCATGTTTGATTACACACCATAGACATTTAGATATGTAAAAGAGATATCTTTGATATTTCAGGTTGCAAAACCATTGTCAACAATGCCACCTCACTTTACTGTACAGTATATGCAGTCTTAGTAGTCGGCAGTCAAAACTCCTCAAAAACTGTTCCTGCAGTTAAAATGGCAGGGTCAGTTCCCCAGCTAGTCCAACACTGATAAAGTGGATGGCCTCATGGTCATCGGCCATAAACGTGTCTGCTGCATGATTCATATGAATGGAGGGCTAGACAGCTGCACAGGTGCTTTCCTGATGCAGATAGCTCCCCACTATCATGGGCCCGTTTGGCCACGCTCAAAAACATATGTGTCAATTAGGTTGCTCCGCAGGCGGCCATTTGTCAGTCCCCCGGTCGCCGTGCTCTAATAAATAAATCTCTTTGGCAATGCTGGATTAAGTGGCGTGAGCAGGTGAGAGCAGACAACTCCTAGTTTTAGTTGAGTCGTGCCACAGGCTCTGGGGTTGTGCCTCCACTGCAGCTCTCTGTGCTGTTCCACACTCTGGGCACAGATCTGAGAGCTCAGCAGTTCCATGAGAGTGTGCAGTACACCGTAGGGTAGCGCTTTAAAGCTGCCTCTTGGACCTCACCGCCTCCCTCTTCTCTCAGCTATAGTCATAGACAGCCTAGGACTGTATTTTGGTATTCTTTACATTCGTGCTGTGTCTTCAACAGTGTATTGCTATAATATTTATTATGCTGTTTTTATTGCTGGCCTAACCTAACTTTACATTATGCTCCCTCACAAAACTGGGCCTGAAATGTTTTCATTCATTTGATATCTGGATTAGATTTCGATATCAACACCATGATTAATTAACTAATTATAAACAAAGGTGGACAAAGGACACAATTCCCTTACTTAAGTCAAAGTATAGATACAGTTTGTCAAATATTACAATACAAGTGAAAGTTGCTAAGTCAAATGTTTACTTGAGTTGAGGTACAGAAGTATTGCTTTTAAAGATGCAAGTATTCAAAAGCACAAGTATTTTTTTTTGCCTTTTTAATGTAGGCCTATTGTAATGTAATATTTATGTTAATGCAATGTACATTGGGATGTACAAGTTTAAGTTAAGTAAAAATGCACCAAAATTATATTTACGTACAATCATCAAGTAAATTCACTTAATTATTGTCCACCCCTGCATATAAATAAAATGCTGCAAAAATATCACTTCTTTATTCCTTCAGCTTCAATTCAGTTAGACTTTACAAGGATATCTTTTCTTGCTTTTAGAGGGAATTCCCCTGGCACAGAAGTTGGCTGTGAGAGTGTCATGTTTACTGGGAAAAGCGCAAGGTCCCTGCTCATTCTCTCCCGCATTCCTTTGGTGAACTCATTGGAAGAGTATTCTTAAAATAAGCATTTTCGCTAGACAGCAAATAAATTGAGTAAATTACCTCGGGACAGCTCGTCCTTGTCCTTGTCCAAAGATGGGTACGTAAAAGGCTATTTCCCCATTGTCCAATATCGTTTAAGGCTGAAAAAAGGTTACAGATTTCAATCATTATGAAGTCATTCAAGCAGGAAATGACTGTCTCCCAGGCAGCACCAATAATGTGTACAATATCTGCATACTGTACATGGTGGTGCACAGTGCACAAGATTTATTTGCATGTACTGCAAACGGTGGTATGAGCTGGGAAGGTCCATTGCAGTGTCTGGTGAAGCAAAGATTATGAGTAGCAATAACTGACCGCAATCTACTGATATGGTAGAGATGTCAGAAATGACATTCAGCTTGGTTTTGATTGGCCGTTACTCTCAAAAAGTCCTCAAGACAGATAAAACAACAACTGAATTTCACATGTGTATCATTCACGCATCGTTTGACTTTTAACGAGGTGCTAAAAAACAGCGATAAAATGATCACTCAGCATGAAATGTTATAACATAAATTCTTAGTACATTATGTTGAACGACCACACTCCAATTTGTCTGTGAAATTTCTAATCAAATACTCAATCACAAGGAATGCCATTTGTGCTTTGAGAGCCCACATAATACCTTGGAATACCTTGAGTCATGTCCACAGACCTACTGTAACGGTCAAAAATCATGATTGACCACAAAATGTGTTTGGTTCATCTTACTGTACCATTGTCCAAATAATCCTACACCAGGAGAATAGCTCAAAGTGATACAGTACAGTACACTTATTTTGCGCTTGTATTTTGGGGAGAGGGCATTTCAAAATGCAATCACACACACACACACACACACACACACACACACACACACACACACACACACACACACACACAATCATACAAACACAACACACTCCTTGCACTTCTGGAGAGCTAGTGCAGGCCTGTGTTCATGAAAAACACATAGCGGAGGGAGAGTAGGGCAGGAGTAGGACCCCACGCTGGCGTGTCTGCCATGGGGAGCTTCTCATGTGTCCCGTGGCCGGGGGAGTCAGGGGAACAGCAGGCATGGCCCAGAGAGGGGCCGCTCGACGTGTCCATCTCCATAAACACCGCCATAAATCAGCGCTGTGCCACACACTCCCACAGGGGAGGAATTCAGGCCCAGGGACGCTCGTCATAGATCATTATGATAAGAGCAGGAGAACACATCTTCCAGAGCATGAAACCCATTCCATGTGCCATGGACAGACTGCCATGTCTGTCACCCAGCAGTGAACAGACTGAGCAGTGTTAAAAGCAACGGCAGCCCTTACAGGACCAGATGCTGCTAAAGCCATTCTGTTGCTATGACTAAACTCTTGGCAACATGAATTCATTTGCTGTCTGAGCACTTGCTGGTGAAATGAAGCATTATTTTCTATAATTTGACCAACTTTGGTTCAAGTCTCACAATTGCCTCGCTGAATGCACTACTGGTGCCAATAATGAGCAACTGCAGGTTGCGCTATTTTATTGGGAGCAGTCAGGTGCTGTTAAGTTGAACATTTGGCCTCTGCTGCTGACTTTGGAGTTATAGTAAGCTGTGTTAGCCTGTGGTCCAAACACTGTAATGTTCCTGTCACAAAAACTGGCATTAGAAAACGACTGTGTTCACAGTGAAAACCCATATGACCCTGAAAAATAGTCTTGAACAGGGCAGCTACAGTATCCACCATCTGTAATTGTGTGGTTAAAACCTGTAATCTCAAATCAAGTAGCTGCAATGTGTTATTAAACCCGCAATAATTTGGATGTCTTCCGTATTTAATAATACAACAGGCGAGACAGTCAGACATGGCAACAAACATTTATAATTATCCGCTAGACCTTTTGTGGTTTATCCAGCTTCCTTTTCACAACAAAAACATTTAAAAATGTGTTCTATTGCCCAGTGTTGGACTGAGGGTTTGCTGCCCTGGATCCTGTCTTTATCAGCAATAACACTGGTGTTAGCTGAGAGGAGAGGTAAACTCATCAGCATTTTAAAGACACCTTGCTCACTACACTTTATGATTCCTTTCCCTTTTTTCTGCTCAGCAGTAATGATGATACATTTTAGAGCGATTTTGCTCGTTCTTTGCCGTTTTAAAATCAATAGCAGAGCAAGATATGGATCCATCAGGGACTGTTGACAGCTAAGAGAAAATATGTATGCCGGTTGCCAGGACAACTTGAATTTTCATGAGCGCGAGTGCAGAAATAACAGTAGACTCTTTCCTGTAGCCCTGCTTCATATTTCAGAAGCACACATTATCACTCACTCCTGCATTCAGTGCATGAAAACACTTATCATGATCCTGTGAGATCTAAAGCAAACATGTTAGTACCCCTTAGAAATCTACTACGTATTGATAACATGCAGACATATAACTCACATATGGTGTTCGTGTTCAACAATAGATTTCAGAGTGACAAAAAATGGATTTATTGGCTCATGTGCGATGAACCCAGAGACCCGCCCTGATCCAGCGCATGGGTCAGTGACTGGTGCCCTGCGTGAGCTTTATTGATGCTGCTCTGCAAACACACCAGCTGCACGCTGCTCTCACACAGCAGCCACTGGCATGGCAGGAGTCATGGGAAGGTGAATTACTCCAGCCAGCAACGCTGGAAAGAGGTTAGGAGAGGTGGCCGTGGGTGCTGTACAGTAGGTTGCTGTGGGTAGCATAGATGGACAGACACACACACACACACACACACACACACACACACACACGGACACATTCACACATTTGAACATGAAGTTGTCATGTAAATGACTCTTTTGCATAACTCTGGCAGCTCTCACCCACACATGTCCTCAGGCATGCAGAGTGATCCAGCAATCTCTCCCAAACCACAGCTGCCATTGGGACTGTGGACTATACATTGAACTAGCCCGATTGCTCACACACGTCTTCTCACAAGCTGCTCTCCAGCAATCACAAAATTCAGAGGATGTTTCTTTATTATTTATTTTGGTAATTTTAAAGGCTATATAAAGATAGCATATTGCATTACTGTATATTAAAACCATACATTAATGTGTGCTCACAGTCAGCCGGTGCATTATTGCCGTGCTTGTATAAAAGGATATTCATAACACTGTCTCTCTCACAAACATTACCAGGATGCGCTCATTCAATTTTACTTTGCGGAATGATGTCAATTTGAATTGAAAGAGGCTGAGGAGAGGTTCAATACCCCCTATGGATTCAGTGATTCCCATGAGCCTACAGCTTCACGTGTATGTCTGTGTGAGCTCCACATGACATAGTCAACTCCCTCCGGATTTCCAGCCATAAAATGGCTTGTCTGCCAACCCAGCTTCTAGGGGGAGAGGCATTATTTTATGACACTGAGAGAATAAAGGCAGATGGACACACAAAAACACAGGGAAATAACAAATGAAAACAACACGACACAGTCGTTATGGAGAGCATGATATAGTCCCTCTTCACCATTTCACCACATGGTGAAGACCGTGCAGGGAATTTCAAAAGCAGTGTCGAAGCGAGCAAATTATGCAATGATTTAATGGCATTTTTGATCAGCCATAAATGTTTTCCTAATTTGATATGCTGATAAATATGACTCACTGCAGCACTAGAGAATCAAAGCTGTGGGGTTTGATTGCTTATCCCAAAAATGGCTGAGATGGCTGTAGAAGTCACCACAGAAAAGAACAGGGTCGCCCCTGAAGGGGGCTAACTTGGATTTCATGGCTGTGTGAATGGGTAATGAATGAAATTAGCTCATTAGCTGTGGTGATGAATGATTTGATGTAATTTCTTCAATAGGGGAAGCGTGGTTGTGATTAAACAAGAAAGCTTTTTGCCCTACACTCATAATATCACTGTGGCTTCAAGGGGAAAAGCAGGACCTTTTTTCACCCCAGCGGAGATTAATAAATTGTGTTTGTTCCATCACTTGCTGCTGAAAACAATGACAAATGCATACAGTGTGGTATAGCTGACAGTTCTGGGCCGACAATAACGCATTATCTCATCCAATAATAAAAAAAAGTACATTCAACAATAAATTCATTTGCTGGTATTTGTCACCAAGGTTTTCTGAAAGTCAAATAAAGCTCTCAGCCGCTCCTCCACTCGTGGTGCGTGTGCGCCGGCACATCATCAGTAAATTCCATTTGCAGTGAATTACGTAAGTCCAATAGATAAGATGGCTCCCGTCTCCTGACACACCTAATGAAAATGGATGGCAGAATAAAACACAGCGGCCCGGACACCTGACAGTCTATTGTCTCTCTCCATCAGCACGGCCCTTGCCAGTGCAGCCGGCTCCACACACTACACTACCTGCAGGAGATGAAGACATCCCACCTAATGAGAAGGATAATGACAGTGGACACATGAAGACAGCGTGCTTCGCCACATTCCCGTTTGTCTAATGAGAAGAGTGCTCACTGACAGATGTATGCTGGTGGGTTTGAAGGGGAAGCTTCTGTCAAAAATCTTCTGCACAAATCTCCTCTCTCATAAACGCTCTGTACGAAATCTTCCTCTCTGGTGTTCACCTATTGTTGCTCTGATTTTCATCTCTTTTGAGAAATATTTATTGGGCACATTAGTAATCATCATGAAATATCAGACATTGCTTTGTTCTTCGTTAGAAATTAAGTGGATTGGGAATGGTTTATGAGTGCTTAGAGGAGTTTTATAGAATGTTCGTTTTAAACAATCAAAATGAATGAATAAATAAATAATGTCCCTGTATTGTGCTACTCAGATATTTACTGATGACTTGCTGTTTGACCAGCAATCACTGGCCAGTGGCCACTCTATCATAGCTAATGCTGGTCAAGTTGCATTGGTCAGGTCTAGACCTCTTGAGGACATCATTACACGTGATTAAATATGCAGATGGGAAACTGGCTGGTGATCACATCAATCTGACATGACACTTGTATGCGGAGAAGCCACTAAGGCATTCTATACAGATTCTGAAAGGCCTGATAGGTGGAAGCTTATGACACATGCTTCATTTAATACCAGTCCAAGTCCAAATCTTCCAAATATGATTAGATAAAAGCCCTGCATTCATCCACACCACAAATCACTAAGATACACATTATAAAGAAACAGAATAAAAATCATGCTGTACCTACCAAATACGGAGTCAATAGATCCAGTAAAACCCTCGGCCTCATTTTGGTATGACATATATTGAGATGTAAAAATAGCAGCTGGCAATCCAAGGCAATAGCATCTGATATATACAGCAGGCCAATATCTACACAACATGTTTACTGCTGACGCTTGGTGGTCTGTCAGGCTGGTGATACACAATATACTTGCACATTTGTCAGCTGCTGTGATCCCACCATTTCTATAAAAATCAATGTCTAACATTCCCCTCCTCACAAAGGGCAGCTTGTTTAATACCAGGGCAACTGATAATGCACAGAACACATCTGAGCATTCATTGTTGGTGAATCAATATGTTTCAGTGAGTCCACACAATCTGACATTAGGGGGACATTCCCTAGTATGAAAATAGTAGGGTCATTTATTTAAGTAGATTAATGCTGCACATTGCAACAGCAAGAGCCCAAGTTGTATATTGATTCTGAAAAGGATATATTTTCAAACAACAATATAGGGAGGGCAAAGGAGTTGAAGAAGTATCCGACTCCAGGAGTTATGAGAAGTAGAAGCTGTGTTTTTCTGCCATGTTAGTCTCTCCTCGATGGCTTGCACAGTCTGGCAGCTGCAACCTGTTGTTTCCAACACACACTTATGTCTCTTAACTTCTCTGACGGACTCCTGCGCTGCGCCATGCACTGTCTGTTTTGACGAGCCTCGGTCAACGCCGAGAAAGTGCTGAGCTGAAATATTGTCATCTATGAAAAATGGCGAGCTCGCAGCATAGGGACAGAAATAGCAGGAGTGTCCTCTCTGAAAAACAAACAAAAAAAAGAAACATATAGAAATTCCAGAAGGGAGTGCGGAGGCAGAGTGGCCATGTTGTGTTTGGGGGGGGTTCCTGTGCCTCCACCCAGGGCCTGGGCCATCAATCACTGCCACCGCGGCCCATCAGGGGCTCTCCCTGACACTGATCCCGCCCATCAGCTCCCATCTAAGGACGATATGTCAACAATACAGCCACGCCCCCCCCAAGACCCCCCTCTCACGGACTCACACTCATAGTTCACTTATCCAATAGGAATCTGTTTACATTAGCATCTATAGGTTGTCCCCGCAAAGCATCAATGTCAAGACAAACTGCTGAGCACTTCTTCTATGACACTGAAATATATGAATATCATATGTCATACCTGACAGCTGCCATATCAAATTGTCAGTGTGTGCAGGCCATTGAGAGTTCATTTAGGCGGCGCCTGCTGGATTTTACATCTGTATGCTCACGGTGTCAGGTTCGCCAGAAACACCTTGATTTTCTCTCTTTCCTACTGAGAGACAAGATGCTGAGGTTGTGCACTGTGTTGATTTAAGTCAAACTGTCAAGATGTTCACTTCCTCCCTGCCTCCATACCCCCCACAGACACACAAACACACACACATGCACACATATACACGCACGCACACACACACACACACACACACACACACACACACACACACACACACACACACACTAACACGCACATACCGACACAAAAAAAAAAGGGGGGGGGGGGGGCACCTCAACTTGACAATGCTCGGAAAATGGATCTCTTTGGCACAAAGGTGGATCTATGTGTTATTAATTCATACAACCTACCACTTCCCATCAGTTCAATAATATATATGGGAAGAATACAGTGGTCTTTTCCCTGTCATCATCTAAAAATAGCCTTCCTTTCCCCTCCAAATGCCCCTTACCACCTCTATCTGCAGAACACAGGAAGAGAGAGAGAGAGAGAGAGGGAGAGAAAAAGAGAGAGAGAGAGGGAGGGAGAGAGGGAGAAAGGAGTGAAATGTCTTGATTTCGGCCCTGCACAAGCCTTACCCCATGGAGAGCAGCAGAATGGAGTGGTGGCATCATCCGATGCATAATTCATGAGTGTAAATTAACCCTGCGTGGAGCTCCTCCATCAATCACAAGGACTTGCCATAACAGGGCACAGGCAGAAAGGGTGCTTCCTGGAGGACAGCGTGAGCCTGATGGGGGCGGAGGACACAGCGGCGGGTTGGCGGCGGTGGTGGCGGTGGGGACTCGGAGGCTGGGGTGGTCCGTCAGCTGGACTGCGGTATCAGGCCATGTGTCTCGGCTCGCCACTAGAATTAGCCGCCCTGGTCTCCAACAGGTGGCCCCGGGCGCAGTAATGCGCGGCACGCAGATAGATGGCGGGGGTAAAGGAATCGAGTTTTAGGGGGCCACGGATCACGGCACCAAGATAAACAAAGAGGGAAGCCGAGTAGTCACGCCACGTTTGGCAGGGTTGTGAAATCCTCCAATGTGCTCCTACTCTCTCCGCAAGAGATCTTTTCGCATCGCGCTCGGCAGCGTGCTGAATTTTTTTGCACCATGCCTCGGCTCAGCCTAAACACACACATCCAATGTTCCAGCGAGCTTAAGAACCCTCTAATGTATAGTCGGCTCTGATGGAAAAGAAATCTGAAATAGTGTAGAAAAGTGAGGATGTTTTATTGACTGTCTGCTTGCTCTATGTAGGCCACTCTCTTGAAGGCTTTTTGCACCTGCATCGCATTCATCCTGAATGTTCTATGCGAAGGTGAGAGCGAAAGAGACGTAATAAAAACAAAGATCACCCCGCCGCGGCCGTTGCCATGGGCTTTGGAACGAGCCGTTCCTGTTCCATCCAGTCGCCTCGTTCTGTGGCGGCGCTGATTTCTACTGTGCTGTGTTTGTTGTGAGGTAATCAAGCCGCCGCTGTCACCGTTCCAACAAAATGCAACAGTGGCCTCTGATAGGCAAACAAGGCTGTCATGTCTCCTGTGAAGTGCAGTTGTATAGTCTGCAGGATATATTACTGTTTACTTAGTTGAAGGAAGACTCGCCATCTCACCTTGACAAATGCATTAGTGCTCTCCGTTCCTTTCTTGTGCAGTCAGAAATGAAGTCCCTTCAAAGGCACGTTAAACTACAGTCCTGCATGCAAGCCACATTAGAGATTCAAAGCATTATTCAATGGAAGAAAGGCTATTAACCCGACTTTCTGGGACTGATTCCAAGTCCGATCAGAATTCTGGTGTGGTTAAATCCCCACAAGAGTCCCTCAAACAAGCCTGGCGCTTTCTTCCGACAGACAAGCCGCGGACACACACATAATAGTGTTAGCCACGGTGGTCTTATAGCGAGATGGCTGTTTGTTTAACTGCATATTCATTGGCTGTTTTGTGATCAAACTGGCAGACACCTCTGCGTGCTGCCACTGATGAATTGGCAGCAGGATTTTTTTTGTGCGTGTGGGGGTGGGTGGGTTTGGGGTGAGGTGGGTGGGGTTGGGGTGGGTTTGGGTGTAGTGGGGTGGGTGAAAGTCTATTGTTTCATCTCCCTCCGCTCTTGTATTCTGTGCATTAGACAGTCTTGGGGCAAATTGACTTGGAGACTCAGAACGTGGCTGGTGTGAAGAAGGGGCCAGTGAATTGTAATGACATCTAAATGCTCTCCCACTCTCCTTAAGATAAAGCCACGCACTACCACACACAACGATATCATAACAAAAAAGATCATTCATCTTCAGCTAATCTCATCTCACAGAAATACTGCAAGTGCATCACAGCCACCGTCAGGCTTCTTATCGTGGAGCAAATGTTTCCTCTAATTCATTATGTGGTTTCGAGCCTGTCGGAATTAATGGCTAATTATAAGCATTTTTTCCCTTGTTAATAAAAACAGATGACAATGGCAGTAATTGCCATCAAAATCATTGCTCAGTGTGCTTCCTAAAACCACACATTGATTGTGCTTCCTCCCTGCCTGTGTCCCACATTCACCCGACTCCTCTCCTCCTTCCACTCTCCCTCTGAGTTGCAAGAAAAGGAAGAAACTGGAAAAAAAAAGATTGCCGGATTTTCCCTTTGAACATCACACTGCAAGTGCACACAGCATATTCAAGTACTCTGCCAGTGGCTTCTTTATGCAATCCTCTCTGTAAACATTTCATTGTACCCTTTATACGCTAGGCCATCTTCCCTCTTTTTTGGGGGAATGGTGTTTTGCTCTTGTGAGCCTGTACTTTCTGAAAACACAGGATCAGCCACCAAACCATCTTTTTATTGCTTTTAAGGAAATTGAAAAGAAGATGGCACACAATTTAACCATGATTTATTGAAGATACAAAACCGAGGAATATTGGAAGAAGTGTGGTCGTGTGGGGGAAAGAGACGCTTGCTGCTTAGCAAGCTGCAAACACATTGCTGTGGTTGAGTCGTCGTGGAGAATCCGCAAAGCCCGGGCACCACCCAGGGCACAGTGCTAATTCACTGGCTGGGCCTCCACCCAGACATCCATCTGCCCATCAAGTGGGCACCGACTTCAGCCTACAGTCTAATTACTCTAAAACCAGCTGCTGACTCCCAGCCTATACCAGTGGCCCCCACAATGCCGTGCGGCCTGTTTTGCTGTGTTAATGAGGAATCTTCCCATGTCTCCTTTTTCATCCCCTGCATCAGCAAGTGCAAGTCAGTGTTACCATATCCCCACTCCAGATGGCACGGAATGTGTCCACATCTTGAGCCATATACACCTGGTGCTCCTATTTATTGCTTGACTATGGCATCAACGGCAGTCAGTATGGCCGACATCTGCTGGTAACCCCGGCTGGCACCGCACACGCCGGACATATGCTTGCTGTGGGCCAGCTTATAGATGGCTCTTCTTGGAGCAAATCTCCCATGCTGTACAGCACACACATCAATGCCTTATTGCCCAGGATCCCCATTTAAAGCGTGTACGTAAAGCCAACCTCATTAGGCATCCCACTAACGCAGGTTTGGGCTCTAAAAAGCAGAATGCGTATGATACTGTATGTCGGCACCGAATGGGAGTTTTGTTATAGAACACGTATCAAGTGTATTATGTCGTGCCTGTTGTGCAAACGTGATGGTATTATCAGACAGCTATTTGTCACCAGCGAGCAGACATGACATAACCCTTGAGGTCCCCAGTGTCTCGTCTGGTCCCAGCAATCCTGTCAGCCCATCAGCTGCAGCTGTAAAAGCTGTCACATCAGCTGCGTGCAGCCAGCAGATAAGGAGTCTTGTAAAAGTGCTTCACTGAGGACTCTGACACGGCGAATGAAGGAGGCTGACACGCTGACACAAATGTGTAGTCGACGATACACTTAGCTGTGACTTCAGACACTTCCGTAGCGAGGGGGCTCTTGCGCTTTGAGTGTGGGAACACAGCGAGCGCAAACACCTCCCCCTGGATCTGTGAAAAACACACACAGAGAGAGGCAGCCGGAGCGCCAGTCAAATGCAGAGCACGGAATACACAGACACTTAAATGTACACACACGCCGCGTTACAGTCTGTGGTTTGGCGCCAGGCGGCGGATATTTGACCCCCTGCGCTGGACAAACACACTGTATTTTTCAGCGCGCTGTATTTAGCACTGTAAACACGGCACACACACAACTGACCTCTAAAGGCACGCTCATCTAGAGATCTAATATTTGCAGCCTGGGCATCATCAAGTGCCATTCCTCTCCTGTGTCAAGTCCACCCAAAAGGGAGGACACCACTGGCGGCTTGATGCATGGCCACCGTTTAAATCACGCCGACATGTCAGAGCTAGCCATCACCGAGAGCCTCTGTCCCTGCTGTTACACTTTGTGTTTCATTTAATGAAAACAGTCCAAGTCACACTCTGTATTTCCTTCAGAGGGGCACTCAGGAGCAGCCAGCCAATTGTCCATCACATCAATCACGCCGCGTCTGTCCAGCCATCACTCACCCCACCAACAGTGGCACTGGCATCAATAACCTGCCCCTGACAGGAGGCTGGGGGAGTCCGTGCCCAGTGCCCCCCCCCCCCCCCCCCACCCCTACTAGAGCCCGGCCCAATCTGAGCGCTGCCCGCGAGGTGCCAGGACACTGCCACTTATTTGAATGAAGTCACAGAAGTCGGTGGGAGTCCGGCCCGAGGACAAAGGCAGCAGGGCCAGGCCCCATGAAAGACCATTAGCATTTCACAGATTGGGATTCTGCGCTGGGCCGCCGATGCCATTGTTTCCCTCTGAATGGAGAGACTGTTTGTTTACCCGCCTCTTTGAATGACAATTAAAACAATAAAAAACAGTGCCAGGGAGGAAATGGGGAGTGAATGATAATGTTTTTTTTTTGACACTTTTGTACTCTAATTGAAAGACGGCTGTTAAAATCAAACAGCTCTCTGATGTACGACATGCTTTTATGGTGGCAAACGCATTCACCGCTACATTAAGCTTCCCTAACATGTTAAGCAGAAAATGTGCAGTAAAAGTGGCGTGCATGGCGTGTAGGTAGAGCTGTAGCTCTAAGCAGTGTTTAACTACGTGTGACACCGGGACGTCTCCAGCAGGACCAGCGAGGTGAGTGACTGACCACATCTCCCTCCATCTCAGTCCAGTGCACTTTAACAGTGAGTGACCTTGTCCAATTGACAGGCATTGATTAAGTGGTCTAAGACCTATTCAAGGGCCCAAAGGATTGATGGCTCTGGTCAGGATGTTGCTACTGTTGCACCTGTGCCTTGTCAAGCGTGAGTCTTTCCCTCCCAGAACCCCCCCCCCCCCCCCCCCCCCCCACACACACACACACACACACACACTCACACACACACCTCCTCCTGCCCTCCTCTGGGCCAGCTGCCATAGGTCCAGCCTTTGTCAATTGTCTTATGCCCCTGCCTTTGCCTCCAGAAGAAGACGTTGACTGGTCTTCAATTTAATTACAGACTTCCACAATTATAGACCTTTGGCTTCTGTGCTCCGTGCAGCAATGCATGAGTCAAGCACTGCTCGTACGAGTATGAAAGCCTAAGATGCACAGAGCAACAGGGCATACTGACTGAATTCTGTGTGTGTATGAAAATGTGGTGTTTGGTATTCCAACACAGCTGAGATTTACAGAGTTTTATTGCAGCCTGTAGCAGAGTTTGAGGGGAAAAATGGGCACTACCCTCAACTTTTTCTCCAGTGCGCTGTCCCAAATCTTTATTATTTTGTGGATGCTGAATTATGAATGAATTTCTTTGGTTCATAATGAGATACTGTATAATAAATATTCATATAACCCTGGGAAATAAATATGTATTGACTTCGCAAAGCTTGGCACTTGGCACAGTTGAATTAGAACAGCGGTATATAAGGCGTATAATGTTCCCTTTGACACGGAAAGTCAGCCAGTGTTTCCAGACTGCGCTCGTCCTTCGCCCGAAGATTGTGGCCGGACATTCAAAACCTCCACCGACCTCTCCGATGTCTCAGCTGGTCCTGATTCCGCTCTTGAGCCAGTTGTATTTTTGTGGGCTGTGTTTCCTAATGCCTGCAAGCTCTCTCCCCCCCCCCCCCCCCCCCCCCCACCCCCCCCCCCCACCCCCCCGCCTTCTCTCTCCTCTCTGCCGCGGCTCACAATGTGTTCCAGATTCTTTGTAAATGTTTGCTGGAAGACGGTGAGTCGGGCGGCTGTTTTGCAACCACGGCTGTGTTCTGGGCATGCTCGCCGGGGAGCGGCTCAGGTCGGGCGCTTGGTGTGCTCCACTGAGTCCTTTTTGAAGTCCTGCTTCACAGATTGTGACCTCAGTCATGACTCAGTACCCCTGCGTCATTGTTAATTAGCACACATCCGTACATTAAAGCGCCATTAATTAAATGTGCTGGTGTCCTTTCATCTTCCGCAGAAGGCTTCTTTCATTTCTGACTGTCCGGATTCTTTGAAACACATAGTGATTTTGAGGGGCTATATGGAAAGTTCTTAATTAGGCTTACGTTCTATGAAAACAATGCTCCTTTTTGTCTG